>NC_044361.1:32213094-32551737 GCF_007364275.1 Archocentrus centrarchus | reverse complement strand
CAGCTGTGTGTGAAGGCAGATTAGTGAATACTTTTCTATACAGCAACAATAAACTTTATCATTGTCAGAAAGAGTTTTAGGTTGTGAGGTAGAAACTCTTCAATATCAGAGTGAGAGCTCCAATAATCAGATGATCCTCTACATGCAGGACTTAGAGAAGGTGGGGAGGAAGAACTCCTTTCAACAGGAAGAGACCTTTGGCAGGACCAGATGCAGGGAGGTGCAGCCATCTGACTGGGTTGGGGTTGAGAGGAAGGAGAAGAGATAAAAGCAGCATAGAGATACCAAGTCACAGGTTGAAATAAAGTAGATTATCTTTAAAACTAAAAAAAATAAAAACCAAGAAATTAGTCTCTCTAATGTTTAATGAATTTCAGTGAGTTATATTTGGAAATAAGTAAAAAAGAGAATGTAAGATATTAATGGTTTTAGTTTTTGATTATAAACAAATCAGATCAATCACTTGTTTTTCCTCAGAAAACCACTTTGTGGATAAACACAGAGTGGAGCTGATCCAGAGAGTGAGCAACGTTGGACCGATTCTGGATGAACTCCTAAAAGAAAAAGTTATCCAACAAGAAAGTTATGACAGAATCAGAGCTCTGCCAACCTCTCAGGAGAAGATCAGGGAGCTCTACAATGGTCCCCTGAAAGCTGGTGGTTCCTCCAAAGATGTTTTCTATAAAATCCTTCAGACACATGAGAGACGGCTTGTTAATGACCTCTGCTGAAAGAAATTTGTGGTGAAATCCATTTTGTTCTAAATGTAAACTCATATTTGTCCATCAATTTCATTATGAATCTTAAACACTGAGTCAGTGGGTGGATTTATTACACCAGTTACAGTTTGGACGCGGTGATGCCATAAAGGCTGAATACAAATATTTATTCTGTTGTTAATAATTAAAGGTACTGGGTTGCAGAGCATGTGAACATATGTCCTAAAAAATAGTAAATAAATAATTGACTTGTTGTTGTTGAATTATCCACCATTATGAGAAAAGAACACAGAGCATTTGTTTCTGATGATATTGTCAGGCCAAACCGTAGTCTCATATTGCCACCTACTGAGATAAAAATGATGTGATCATTACAATGTCCTTGTTTAGATCTCTAGCTGAAATCAGAGCATCTTCAAGTGAAAATATCATCTATGTTTGTATGAAATAAAAACATAAATTAATTTGCATAAATGTGATCACAAGGTTTTTTTTTACTAGTGCTCTGCAATGTATTGAGTCTCTGCAAAGCAAAGATTCTGAAAATTTTAGGCAACCAAGGATTTGTAGAGTGCACAAACTATCTGAATTTCTAGCTGTGTCTAGATGTGATCATAATAAAAAGGCTGTCATGAACCTACTGGGTTGCTTTCACAGCTTGCTTCATGAATATGAGTCTAGACAGATCTGCTGATGTGATCCACAGTTTGTCACCCCCAACAGCCTTGAATGCCCATCCAGGTCAGCCACAATACATTAAATCTGCTGAACAGATTTCTCACTTTCTGTCCATTTGTGTGACATTTGAGAATTGCATCATGCTTTGGAATAAGTCGAAGAACCCTGTACAGACACAGAAACGTTGGGAGCTGAGCTATTAAGATAAACAGATCTGTCATATTAAGAACTGAATAGCCTTTTGACAGATATCCAACAGAATACTCCAAATGGAGGGGAAACGCATGTTTTTGGATGTCTGAGATCTCGTGGCTTAAGAGTTCAGCACTGGAGGGTCAGACAAAGCCTACATGAAGTGGATCCTTTTGGGTGCTCATTTAATCATTGCCAAGCGATACTGTGATGGATCTGTAGCGTTAAAGCCCCCAACTACTGGTGGGAAGTTGTCTAGTTTGAAAGAAATGGTCAAAGTAACAAAACGCTATAAAAAAGACTCCAATACAACCAAAGGTCCATCAATCAAGACATTACTTTAGAGAATATGTATGATCAGCAAAATTTTTTCAAATGAAAAGAAAAAATATTGTCTTGTTCAAATATGTTAAATAATGTTTTTGCCTTTATACTATATTCATTTACGTGTCTTCTAACATATACACTGCTGGGTGGTTTAATCTGTTATAGTACATCATAACTTTTAACATCCTCATGTTCGTATCATCACTGTCCTGTCAGAACCATAGAAAACCACTGAGCCACTCTCAAGGAACACTCTAAAAAGAAAGTTTTAGATTTCACAGTTTCCTAACACAAAATTACTTCCATCACAAGCTGTGAGAATTTCCTCAGCTTATTAAAAACAGTCATTGAGTTTAACAAAATCAATAATAGACTGCTCAAAAAAATAAAGGGAACACTCAAATAACATCCTAGATCTGAATGAATGAAATACTACACACTACAGGCTGATCCAACTTTGATGTAATGTCCTTAAAACAAGTCAAAATGAGGCTCAGTATTGTGTGTGGCCTCCACGTGCCTGTATGACCTCCCTACAACGAATGGGCATGGTCTTGATGAGGTGGCGGATGGTCTCCTGAGGGATCTCCTCCCAGACCTGGACTAAAGCATCCACCAACTCCTAGACAGTCTGTGGTGCAACGTGATGTTGGTGGATGGAGCGAGACATGATGTCCCAGATGTGCTCAATTGGATTCAGGTCTGGGGAATGGGAGGGCCAGTCCATAGCTTTAATGCCTTCATCTTGCAGGAACTTCTGACACACTCCAGCCACATGAGGTCTAGCATTGTCCTGCATTAGGAGGAACCCAGGGCCAACCGCACCAGCATATGGTCTCACAAGGGGTCTGAGGAACTCATCTCAGTACCTAATGGCAGTCATGCTACCTCTGGCGAGCACATGGAGGGCTGTGCAGCCCTCCAAAGAAATGCCAGCCCACACCATTACTGACCAACTGCCAAACCGGTCATGCTGAAGGATGTTGCAGGCAGCAGATCGCTCTCCACGGCGTCTCCAGACTCTGTCAAGTCTGTCACCTGTGCTCAGTGTGAACCTGCTTTCATATGTGAAGAGCACAGGGTGCCAGTGGTGAATTTGCCAATCCTGGTGTTCTCTGGCAAATGCCAAGCGTCCTGCACGGTGTTGGGCTGTGAGCACAACCCCCATCTGTGGACGTCGGGCCCTCATACCATCCTCATGGAGTCAGTTTCTAATCGTTTGTGCAGACACATGCACATTTGTGGCCTGCTGGAGGTCATTTGCAGGGCTCTGGCAGTGCTCCTCCTGTTCCTCCTTGCACAAAGGTGGAGGTAGCGGTCCTGCTGCTGGGTTTTTGCCCTCCTACGGCCTCCTCCACGTCTCCTGGTGTACTGGCCTGTCTCCTAGTACTGCCTCCAGCCTCTGGACACTACGCTGACAGGCACAGCAAACCTTCTTGCTACAGCTCGCACTGATGTGCCATCCTGGATGAGCTGCACTACCTGAGCCACTTGTGTGGGTTGTAGAGTCCGTGTCATGCTACCACGAGTGTGAAAGCACCACCAACATTCAAAAGTGACCAAAACATAAGCCAGAAAGCATAGGTACTGAGAAGTGGTCTGTGGTCCCCACCAGCAGAACCACTCCTTTATTGAGTGTGTCTTGCTAATTGCCAATAATTTCCACCTGTTGTCTATTTCATTTGCACAACAGCATGTGAAATTGATTGTCAATCAGTGTTGCTTCCAAAGTGGACAGTTTGATTTCACATAAGTTTGATTTACTTGGAGTTATATTGTGTTGTTTAAGTGTTCTCTTTATTTTTTTGAGCAGTGTATTTTAATGACTTCAAAAGACAAGAATTGCACAAGTTTTGCACAATGAAAATGTCATGAGACGCTGTGGCAGGTAAGGCAGAGGACCCCAATGCAGGACACACAAGGCAAAAAGCTTAATTTAAAATTTTAACTTTATTAGCAGGAATTGAACAAGCAAGGGCTGGTCAGGAGCCAGCAGCACAAACTACAACTTGTTGACATGACCAAAAGCATAAACGTGAATCCAGAACAGGAAGCACACAGGAGGAAACAGATGACAGGGAGGAAACTCAGGGCTTAAATACAAAAGGGATGATGAGGGGAGTGGCGACAGCTGGGAACACAGGTGAACACAATGATACTAATGATACAAAGGAAGTAAAACAGAGCAAACACATGAGGAACAGAAGACCGTCAAACTAAAACAGGAAGCAAGAGGAAAAAAGCAAGACACGGACTTGACACAACATAACAGGAGACACTGTGAAACAAGTAATCAAACATAACCAATAGCAAAACCAGGAAAGGGAAAAAAACAAAGGAAGCTCTAAAGGAAAACACAATTAAAAAAACTAAGTAGAAACAAAAAGTCAGTGGACCCAGGATCATGACAGAAAACTCCCTTTCAACAGGAAGAAACAGCAGAGCCAGGCTCAGGGAGGGGCAGCCATCTGCCATGACCAGTTGGAGTGAGGGGAGAGAGACAGGACAAAAGACATGCTGTGGAAGAGAGACAGAGATTAATGATAACTAATGATTAAATACAGAGTGGAGTATAAACAGAATGAAAAGAGGTGAATGATAAAGAAACACTCAGTGCATCATGGGAACCCCCCAGCAGCCTAGGCCTATAGCAGCATAACTAAGGGAGGGTTCAGGGTCATCTGATCCAGCCCTAACTATATCAAAAAGGAAAGTTTCAAACCTAATCTTAAAAATAGAGAGGGTGTCTGTCTCCTGAATCCAAGCTGGGAAGAGGGGCCTGAAAGCTGAAGGCTCTGCCTCCCTTTTTGCTCTTAAGTATCCGAGGAACCACAAGTAAGCCAGCAGTCTGAGAGTGAAGTGCTCTGTTGGGGTGATATGGGACTATGAGGTCTTTGAGATAAGATGGGGCCAATACACATATTAAACAAATATGTAGGACTGCTTTTACACATTTGCGCAATATTTCTAAAATTAGAAACATCCTTTCTCAGAGCTAATTCATGCATTTATTACTTCTAGGCTGGACTATTGTAATTATCAAGCTGTCCTAAAAGCTCCCTGAAAAGCCTTCAGCTGATCCAAAATGCTGCAGCTAGAGTACTGACAGGGACTAGAAAGAGAGAGCAGATTTCTCCCATATTGGCTTCTCTTCATTGGCTCCCTGTTAAATCTAGAATAGAATTTAAAATCCTTCTTATTGCCTTTTTCCTGAAAAGTGCTGTACAAAAACATTTGTACTTTATCAATAAAATATTCCGTTGAAAGCACCAAAGAACAACAACAGTGTCTGATAACTGTTTACTGTCAGAGGCTCATTCAGTTTTTTAATCGATTATAAATACTCCTGATGTTTTTATGAGGGTTGAAGCTTTTGATAGAATGAAGTGGCCTAAAAACAGCATATGAAGCAGGTACAATGAAGACCACTGAGCAGGACGATCACTGTGAGTTTTTAGTTGTTTAGTTCAGTCTTTATTATCCCATTAAAAATTAAAGTGAAATACTACCTAAACTCTGTAAATAACTGTAGGACTGATAAATAGTTAAACAAATTACTGAAAATAAATGTAAAACAATAGAAGCAATCGATAAGTAGTCAAAAACATTGAAAATGTAAGTCAGGGACCGGCCTGCTTTATTTGTACCTGACTGATGACTTTATTCCTTAACTTGTACATATAAAAAGTTTATGGGTTAATTAGCACTGAAGACTTGTTATCTGGTTCTCTGGTATTGACACTAAACAGTGAAATTTAAGTAATTTAACCCGCAGCCTTGCTGGAGTTTTGGTTGCATAAAGCTGTTCAGCGTTGGCTCAGTCAGCTACATTTTAATCCAGTGGGCCGAGGAATATGAATAAGTCACTAAGAACGGTCTGATTGTTTAACCCACCTTATATTTTCCTTAAGAGATAAAATATAAAACTTGCTAATGTTACACATTTATTATCTTGTGTTAAGTATTCAGATGTAACTTCACAGGGACAAAATCAAGTGACAATAACTGAAGATATGAAAATGTAACAAAATCTACTTTTGCACCTGTGATATGAGACATCTTTCATTTCAGAATCATTTAATGTGTGAGAAACAGGTCACCTCTGCAACTGTGATCCCATAATAAGATTTTAACAAGTGAAATTAAAATGATTTATCTTTAAAATTTTACATAATTTACAAGTCCTGAGTAAATCCTGTGGAGCCAAAACAGTGCCACTAAAAAACGAACCCAAAAAATGAACTTAAACTAAAAAATTAAACATCCTGTTTTTTACACACACACAAAAGTTTCATTGAAAAATAACATACAAACTTTTAAAATCACAGCTTTAAGAAAAAATATTAACACTAGCTGCTTTTTTCATTGACTTTTTTTTTTTACTCTGCTTTAACTTTTTTCGCTTACACTTTTTCTTTTCGCTTTCAATCCTCTGTCACTCTTTTGGCGTGGAGGGGAGTGGGTAAGAGGCGGGGCTAGAGGGTCCGTAAACCAGATGTAATTTTTCATATAATTTGCAGCCCGCTCGGCTGGTCAGGAAGAGGCTGGGAAACTGTAGGCTTTAAGGTAAGAGCAGAGGAATAACACTAAGACTTCCTCTGCTTCAGGGCGCAGGTGCGATTCTAAACTTTCACATTTCCAAAGATCCGAGTTCAGATGAGCTGATTCCAGATGAAGAGACAGAAACCAGGTGAGCTTTATTTCTGCTTTCAGTCAAAGCCGTCATAGCCGACATAACAGGACACTGAATGATGGTAAAAATCACTCAAAACAAGCGATGAACGACTGAAAAAGCAATTTCTGGTGTTTTTGTTCTTCCTTCTTGTGGAGAATAATTACTGACTGAAATTAAAATATGACTCTGAGACAAGAAATGAGGAAACAGACATTTCCTGGTCTGTCAAACAAAATCACGATACAGTGACAAAACAAAGTGAAAGGAATAAATAAAAATTAAAGATTAAGATTAATAAAGACTAAGGTTTCAAAGGGTGTGTACAGCCATTATAAGTAATCTTGCTGTTTTCACAGATTCATTTCACTTAAGATGAAGAGTATACACCCTCAGTGTCACTCAGTCTGATTTTGGTTTTCAAAGTAAAAGCCCTCTGAAACATCACATTGGAGCTGTTTATCATCTGAATTCAGAATCCCATTATAAGGAACTTTTCTGTTTCCACAGTTCACTTTAGATCATTTTGTATTAGAAAATTAAAGTCTTTTGAAATCTCCAAAATGAAAGCCTTCAAAAGCCTTCAGGTTGGGACCAGGAAGAACTGAGGAGGCTCGAACACAACCTAAGGTTAAAGGTAAGGAAATGCAAGGACTAGGAGAGGAAGCTGGTGGCCACACTCAAGAAAAAGTGTGTAAAGCAAAAAAGCCTGAGGGATGTGTGGAGTGAGATGAAGATAATCAGTGGGTGTGAGGTGACAGACAGCAGCCTGCAGAGAGCAAATGAGCTGAATAATTTCTCCTACAGGTTTAGTTTACAGCCTTCTAGTGCCTCCTCCACCTCACGCCCTGACCTCCAAACACCATCACTGCCTTCAGGGATTTTGCCCTACTTGCATTACGCTGGATCCACAGGAGAGGGTCTGATAGTTGAAGGTTCTGCTTCCCTTTCTGGAAACATTTGTAGATTTAATTGTAGAATAATGTAGATATCCGTCCTCTACAGCTTGGTTTTTGCCATTCTGTCAGTAATGTTGTGATGAGTGAAATGCAAAGCAGTCAGTTTGCATCCATCAGATAACAAACAGTAACATCCTGTCCTGCATGTGTGATGTGATTTATTCATTTTCCAGGTGGTAACAATGACGACTAAGAAGCTGCTCATTGAAACACTGAACCAGTTGAGTCCAGAGGACTTTGCTGAGTTCAAGTCAATCATTAAACTGGATAAAAAGTTCACATTCTTCTCGAAGAGGGAACTGAAAGCAGGAAACACGCAGGATGTAGTGGAGCTGATGGAGGAGACGTACGGGCGAGGGTGTGTGGAGGAGACCAGCAAGGCTTTAATGAAGATGAGCAGAACTGATCTGGTGCAGAGATTATCAGGTATGACCTCAGGAACCAAACGTAAGGCAACAAAGAAAGAAATGTGTGAAAATACTGCATAGATATAAGAAAACAGGAAGGACATCAGCTGAGTTCCAGTATTTTAAACAGATCAGAACAAATCCATCCAAATCCATTCATCATGGTTGGAAAGTCTTTAAGCAGCTCTACAGATTATAATTATGTCAGTGTTAACCTTCATCCTCCTGACTGGAGTCCATGCAGTCCTCAGTTTATTTCAACTACTTTATATTCTTTAGATGACATTAATTACATATCTGATATAATGCTTTAATTAAAATAATAATTGTTCTATTATGATTGTTTCTGCCAGTAAATTGGGGTCCTCAGGGACTCCAGTCGGTGGTCCATGTATGTTAAATGTGTGGGTAGGATGAGGGTTGATGAGGTTTAAGTGTCACTTTGAGGTGAAATCTTTTGTGTTATAAATGTTCATAAAGCCTGACCATAAAGCAGTTTCTAATCTGACTTTTCCTGTTTCTGTTTTCCTCAGACAAACAGTTTCCTGCACTGAGTCAGAGAGTGAGTAATGTCACATCAGTCGACTTCACACAGTTCAGCTTTGATTGATGAAGACTGGAAATCATCTTCATCTTTAATATAAATGATACACATCAAATTCATGCTGGAGCTGTGTCATGTTGTCATCATTTTCTTTTTTATGTTATTATCAAAAACATTAAGTCAGTAATCACAAGGTTCATCCAAATGACTCTGATCCATAAAATTGGGAATCCTGGTGCCTCACCTGCCTAGAAACAGCAGGTAAGGCACCTGTCCAAACTGAGGTGAAGCACTAAGACCTCAATGAGCCACGGTCACGCAGGTGTTTCCAAACAGCTGCAGTGTTGAATGGTCAGTATCCAGCGTCCCTGTTTCTAAGCAGTAAAGATGTGAGCAGTTAAACCTCCCTCTGTCTGTAAAATCAGGAGACTCACTGCAGGTTTTGCAGCAGTCTATGAAGGAGTTACAGTCAGGCAGTGAAACAATGTCACAAACCTGTTAATGAAAATGAAATCCTTCAGAAGGAGGAAACAATGAACCACCTTCTGGTTACTAAAGAAACACAAACTAATGCAAGCAGGTACCCACCAAGCACCAGATGTTCACGGACGTTATTTTCTGCTCTAAATCTGGTCGGCCGCTCATGGCCTTCAAAGAGACACCCTTTATGTCTGAGTTTGGTTCAAAGGTCATCATTTTACAAAGACTTGAATTGAACCTAATTTCAGCTTTGAATTTATGTTTAACAAACTGAACAATTTTGTGTTAATTAAAGATCAAACAGACCTTTGAATTGTACACAGCTGTCATTTGACCTCTGATTTTACCAGGTAGAAACGATGGAGTCTCTTATTGAGCTACTTTTGGAAACACCTGTGATCTGAGTGACAGCGAGTTCAACAAGTTCAAGCTGGTCTTCAGGAGGAACCGTGACTTATGCTTCCAACTAATGGAGAGCGGGGCGTCAGACCTGCAGGACACAGTGTTTTCCATGGTGCAGACTTATTGCCACCAGTCAGTGAAGAAGATCATGGAGCTGTTAAAGGATATCAGGAGGAGTGATCTGGCTCAGAGGCTGTCAGACTGCAGCTCAGAACCTAAAAGTAAGATAATACAGACAAAACATGTTAAAATCATTAAAGTGCTTCAGATTTATAAACATATTTACAGTCAGGAAAAACATATATTGTAAATTAAGCTCTATCAGCTGTTGTCAGTCACTTATTTCTATTATTTTGTCTTTTTTCTCAGAAAAACATCTGGATGAACATCTGTCTGCACTGATCCACAAAGTGAGTAACGTCTCATCTGTGTGACTCTGCAGAGCTCAGCTTTTATTCAATAAGCTGCAGGATGAAAATCATAATTTCATCATTTAGATTGGACTGAGTTTAGATTCAAAATATTTACTAAGTGAAAAAGTGTGTTTTTCAAAATAAAAGACTGATGAGGTAGTAAAAGCTAACAGAGTGGCTCAGCTGATCTTCAGAGGATTCAGGGATCCTTTATTGTCCTTCACGTCACATTTACATGCAGCAGAACAAAATTCTGTCCTCAGGTCCTCGTGTTGCTCTTGTAACAGTCATGACAGTTCAAACAATATTAAAGAAGAATAAATATAAATATAAAGAAACAATAAATACAAAGATAAAACAAAAATATAAAATAACACTTTAAGATGTAGAATAAAGCTGTAGTGACACATGTGGTGCCACAGCAGTGACTTGTGTGACTGACAGCAGCAACAGCAGCATGAATGTGAGCAAGGACTGATGGAGGAAGAGCAGTACAGCTACACAGCCCCACCAGAGTTCAGCAGTCTTACAGCTTCAGGGAAGAAGCTGTTCCTCAGTCTGCTGGTCCTGCTCTTGATGCTCCTCAGCCTCCTGCCTGAGAGGAAAAGTGTGTGTGCTGGGTGTGTGTGGTCCTTCATGATGCAGGTGGCCCTTTTTTCCTGCATGTGGAGGTGTAAATGTCTGTGGTGTCTGGATATTCAGTGTCTAAAACAGCTACAACCACATAAATCTTTAATTCTCTCAGTGAAACAACAAATTTTCTTTTTTTTTTTTTTTTTTTTTTTTTTTTTTTTAGCCTGTCATGTCTGGCATCTTTCACAATCGGAATGATGATCCGAATGCACTGATGTACCAAACATATTTGCTTTGACAAGAACAGCTCTATATGTTTCCTATAGGCTCTTCTTGTTAATGTTTGCAATTTTATTTTTATTTATTTATCTTTTTATTTAGTTATTCATGCCAAGTCTGACAGGCAACAAGGAAGGGGCAAGAACAAGAGGTGGGGGGGAGAAAAGGGGGGGGGGGGGGGGGGGGGGGGGGGAGAAAAGGAAGAAAGGAGATAGAAAAAAAAAAAAAAATAAAAATAAAAAAAAATAAAAGGGGTTGATATACTCACACACACACACACACACACACACACACATCCATACACACACCCATATGCACCTACATATACACACACACACAAACACACACACACAAGTTTATTGTTTGTAGTAATGTGTGTGTATGCGCCTTTGTCATGCAATGTATTCGATAATGAGGGCGAGAAACTGCAACCATGCCCCCCGCGATCCAGAGGCAGATAGGGAAGGACCCAGGGGACCCAGGCCATCCACAGCACAGGAGCTCAGAAGACTTGGGGCCACACATCCCGATGGCAACCGCGTACACTCCCCAGAAGAGGAAGGAAGGAGGCTACAGACGGAACCCCCACAATCCAGGGGCTAGAGTCCAGAGAGCCAGAGACGACGGCAGCCCACCCCCCCCGGCAGGCCGGCACCCCCAGCACGAGCCAGGCATGCGGCCCCCGAGGCCCCAAGCGCCCGAGAGCAGCCCGACACCCGGCAGAGCCCCCCCACGCGCCAAAGAGGCCCAAGCCACCCCCAGGTCACGGCCGCCAAGGGAGCAGGCCAAAAACCATGCCGAGACATCCGGCCACACATCCCGGGACCCACGGGCACCCACACCCCAGGGGCGGCAGTGACGACCAGTGGGGAGCAGCGTGGAGCGGTAGGGAGGGGTAACTCCCACCCTCCGTGTCCCACCGGTGCCAAGGCTTGGCAAGCCACCAACCCAGGCCCAGCTGTCCACACACACACACTCTCACAAGCACGCACGTACACACACACACACACGTACCAGTCATTCCCTCATGTACACACACGCACATACACACGCACGCACATTCGCATGCACCAGTCACACTCTCATGCATACGCACATGTAACATACATGGACACCTAATGTGGGAGAGCGGGTACCAGCACCAAGCCAGCGGCAACCCAGGGAAGCAGCCAACCCAGCCCCGAACAATGAGCCAGTCCCCATCCCAGGCGGGGTGCATGGAACCGGGGTGTGAGAAGGCCCGCCCGCCCCCTCCTCCCACTCAGCGTGTTGGGGGGGTGATGTGAATGTATGTACTGAGAAGAATGTGTATGGCTGTGTGAAAACTACAGTGCTTTTAAAATTGGAGGGACAGATGTAATATGAGCACTGAATAACAGCGCCCATCCACACTGTCCCCCCAAGGCCCTCAATGTCTAAAATGTAAATAAAATTGAGGTGCAGGCAGCAGTGAACAGACAAGTGGGGCCACCTCAGCAGTGCCACCCACTAACCACTGTGTGACACACCTGCCCCCCAAGGCCCTATATGTACTATGATGTGTTGTGAGCTGTATAATGCAATTAAAAAAGGAGGAGTGGGACATCACGCAGCACAGCGAGCAGAGCCGAGGTGATGGCCCTACTCACTGCAGCACGAGCCCCCCACCCCCGAGAACTTATGTGTGCATAATGTGATGTTAAACTGAGTGGGAGGAGGGGAGGGGCCAGGATAAATATGACCGGGAGGCAGAGGACTACCCCCCGGAGGAAGAGAGCCAGCTAGCTACTGGCTCACTAGGCACCCCAGTTCCCTACACCCCCCCGCAGCCCAGGGAAGGCAGGTCCAGGGCCTGAAGTGACCGCACCCCCAGGACGCCACCGTACTCCAGGCCGGCACCCACTGCCCCCACTGCAAACAGGACACAACACACACCCCACATGCATACAAAGGACAACAAATATCGCACACACACACACACGCACGTACGCACACATACACACGCACGTACACACACGCACACACACACAGACACACACCCCCACATACATACTCACACATACACACGCACGCACACAGTGGTCCTGAGTCAGAACCAACCGGCCCCGTGTGGGGCAACTGCTGCTCCCTCACCTGAGCGCCCCACCACCCCATGGGGGAGGGCACCCAGAATCCCGGAATGCCAGCCAGACACCCCGACACAGCCAACCAACCCAACAAATTTTCTTTAAGTTTGCTTTGAAATTTCCAGGTTGCAACAATGGCAGCTGTTAAAGAGCTGCTTTTGGACACACTGAAGGATTTGAGTGAACAGAATCGCTGGAAATTCAGGTGGTTTCTAAAGTTCACATGCTTCAAGGTGGACCTGCCACAAATACACACACTTAGAAACACGGCAGAAGAACTAGTGGATCAGATGATGTATAAACTTGGTCATCAGTCTGTGGAGGTGATCATGGAGGTTTTAACAGACATGAAGAGAACTGATCTGGTGCAGAGGCTGTCAGAGAGCAGCTCAGGACTCAAAGGTAAGATAAAGTCATCTGTCAGAGTGATCTGTAATAATGTCAATGAATATGGTGTGATTATTCTTAACTGTGTGTAGAAGAATTTAAACCATAATATTCCAGCTGACACTGAAAGAAGAATCCAAAGAGTTGAATCAGTATCTGTGAGGGAAAATCACAACAAGAACTGAATAATATCAAATTTATGATCATCTTCAAATGAAGGAATGTGTTTCCTTCATTTGTACAAACACAATCAAATTACAAAGATTTTAAATCAAAAATATTCAGGTTATTGAATCAGTGACTTTCTTGTGTAAATGTTGTTTTAAAGCTCTTTGAACATCTTTCCTTTGAAAACATTTTTCTTTCTTTGTTTCTGCTTCATTGAATTCTTGCATTTTGAGCTCATTACTATCAGTCTTGTATTGTAAATGGTTCTTTATGTGCAGCTTTGACTGGACTTAAACTCCACTATGGAGACAGACAGACGACCTGTATGAGGTAGATTATTAAAAAGTCTTTGCAGTGATTTCTCTGTGATTGTGTAACTATGGCCTCCTCCTGCCTTCAGTCAGCACAGCTGAGACTGAAATATTAAAGCTTTTTATTGTCAGGACTCAGTGTTACACTCAGGATGAGCTCACATAAAGGACACACACAGTGTGTGTATTATGTAGTTACAGTTTGGATTCAATGTGTTGCAGCTGCAGGAACATCAGCTGAAGGATTTGATGTGGAGGACACAGAGAGAGGTCAGTGCCCTGAAAATCAATACATTTAAACAATAAAGTCATTGATATTAACATAAAAACATGAACAAAATTATTGAGTGAAACTGAACTGGATCATTTCCTCAGAGTTTGATAGTTTTCCATTGATGGCAAATGTGACTTCATGTTGACAAGTGTAATGTTATTAATTGAGCTTACAAAGATAATTAGGATTAAATAAAGTGTCAGTTACTAAAAAGGGTCTGATTATTAATGCTGATGTTAAATCAGTCATGAATGAAGCTTTTAATATTTCTTTTCTCTCAGAGAAACACTCTGAGGATGAACGTTGGCCTGCACTGATCCACCAAGTGAGTAACGTCACATCTGTCTGACTTCAAATGATGCAGCTTTCACTGAACAAATGCACGTTAGAAATCTACAATAGAAAACAGATAAAAACTGATTTGATTTGATTTTCAGTGTAAAAGTAGAAATGTCAGAGCTTCAGGCTGTCCAGTGAGGTCGGTCTTCAGTAGATCAAAAAGTCCTGAACTTGTTAACAGAAGCAGAATAATCAATAATCAGGTGTTTGTGATCATTCTGACAAATATGACCAATGACATCATTACCTGATGTGATGGCTGATGGAATCTAAACACATGTACACTGTAAAACATGGTGAGTTAGTTCAACTGAAATTGTTTGAGGAAACCGATTGTCTTGAATCATTTAAGTTCATCAACTCAAACATTTTAAGCATGAAAAATTACTCATTATGAGTAAAAATAACTCAGATATTTTGTGTTAAAGCAACTTAGATGAATAAAGCTAATAATACCAATTCCATTTAGTTTACTAAACTTCAAACTATCAAGTATTTTACACTCATATGCAGCATTTTTCTGAACCTTTTATAAATGCATTAATAGAATTTATTCAAACTAAGACTAACTTAAACATTTTAACTTAAACAAAGTTAATCATTTTTCATACAGATATTACCACTTAAGTTGAATTTACTGTTTTATTACACAAAAGCAAATTATTAGATTGTACCTGTGACAATTTTAAACTTTGCAGAGGTTACTCAGTTCATTCAACCCGGTCTCACGGCAGTTCGTGCAATAGTCAGGAAATTTAATATATTGATTCGTGCTCATGAACACGAATTCCCTCTTTTTTTCGTGTTACTCAGCACGACTTCTAACCTGCCTGAAATGCAGTGGGATAAAGTTCGTGCCTCTGAGCACGACTTCTAAGCTGCAGTATAAGCTGAATTTTTTTTTTTTTTTGCCCCTGTCCCCCACTTTTTTTCTTTTGAACTGGAAGCTCAGAAGCTGAATTATGCCTTTAATTGCGATTCTTAAGCGCCACATTTCCTTTTGACATGAATTTCTCCTTGTTTCATTTAATCTGGGGTGCTGCTTATGGTTGTAACGACGACATTTGTGGGGCTTTTCAGGTCTAAATTTATATTTACATGTTTATGGTTAGTGCTATATTCGGTGTCCAATTTTTTTCTTTGAGTTCCGTGGTCTGAAGCCGTTTTTTTCTTATGTGTTAAATCCATGAACCAACGATGAATAAATAAATGAACTACAGTACCCATGACCCCCATCGGCCGTGACCATGGTCACGCGTATTCCCGTTGCTGTTCAGGTAAATTGCATGACTGCCAGTTCACCCGCTTCGGATGTTATCAGGTCATTACTGACTTTATTAGCGGTTTTCAGGCCCGTAGATATGGGCCAGCAAGGGCCGTCTGCACCTCGTAGTCAGTCGAGAAGGTAGTTATCGTTCTAACGGAGGATCACTGACAGAGGGATGAAGGACTACAGACGAAGGACTACAGAAGCCATGCTCGCTGACTTCCGGCGGATGCTGCAGTGTTCAGGTAAGAGGATTTCAATGGACAGCGTTTATATAGTGATATTATTAAGCCAGTGAGTATCAATAAGCACTTGAAATTAGATTAATGTGGTGTAAGAGAGCGCTGATATTCCAACTCTGAGATGCATTTGTAGAGATTTTGCCGTCTTTGAGGCGCTAGCTTAAAGTTTCTGTGCCAATGTTAGCGGATATCGTAGGAAAGCGTTCACTATTTAAACAATGTTATGACAGAAATATGAGCTTCTGGACTTACTAGTTAAGTAAAATGATTATTTTCAGCCACAGATTCCAAATAAATATCCCGATGAGCTTCAGTGCATCCATATTCAATGTCTGCAAGTACAATGCTTCATTTAATCTGCATTGAACTGACCCAGGGTTATCACAATGTAAAATAAAATACTTGTCTGAACACAGTTGCTGGATCAGGTGACCCCGAAGCCTCTCTTAGTTATGCTGCTATAGGCCTAGACTGCTGGGGAGATTCCCGTGATTTCTTTATATTCACTGTAAACAAACCTTATATTCAATTCAATTCAATTTCAATTCAATTTTATTTATATAGCGCCAAATCACAACAAACTGTCGCCTCAAGGCGCTTTGTATTGTGGGTAAAGACCCTACAATAATACAGAGAAAACCCAACAGTCAAAACGACCCCCTATGAGCAAGCACTTGGCGACAGTGGAAAGGAAAAACTCCCTTTTAACAGGAAGAAACCTCCAGCAGAACCAGGCTCAGGGAGGGGCAGTCATCTGCCGCGACCGGTTGGGCTGAGGGGAGAGAAAAGACATGCTGTGGAAGAGAGCCAGAGATTAATATCAATTAATGATTAAATGCAGAGCGGAGTATAAACAAAGTAAATAAGGTGAATGAGAAACAGTGCATTATGTGAACCCCCCAGCAGCCTAGGCCTATAGCAGCATAACTAAGGGATGGTTCAGGGTCACCTGATCCAGCCCTAACTATAAGCTTGATCATAAAGGAAAGTTTTAAGCCTAATCTTAAAAATAGAGAGGGTGTCTGTCTCCCGAATCCAAGCTGGAAGCTGGTTCCACAGAAGAGGCGCCTGAAAGCTGAAGGCTCTGCCTCCCATTCTACTCTTAAGTATCCTAGGAACCACAAGTAAGCCAGCAGTCTGAGAGCGAAGTGCTCTGTTGGGGTGATATGGTACTATGAGGTCTTTGAGATAAGATGGTGCCTGATTATTCAAGACCTTGTATGTGAGGAGAAGAATTTTAAATTCTATTCTAGATTTAACAGGGAGCCAATGAAGAGAAGCCAATATGGGAGAAATATGCTCTCTCTTTCTAGTCCCTGTCAGTACTCTAGCTGCAGCATTTTGGATCAGCTGAAGGCTTTTCAGAAAGCTTTTAGGACAGCCTGATAATAATGAATTACAATAATCCAGCCTAGAAGTAATAAATGCATGAATGAGCTTTTCAGCATCACTCTGAGAAAGGATGTTTCTAATTTTAGAAATATTGCGCAAATGCAAAAAAGCGGTCCTACATATTTGTTTAATATGTGCATTGAAGGACATATCCTGGTCAAAAATGACTCCAAGATTTCTCACAGTGTTACTGGAGGCCAAAGTAATGCCATCCAGAGTAAGTATCTGGTTAGACACCATGTTTCTAAGATTTGTGGGGCCGAGAACAAGAATTTCAGTTTTATCTGAATTTAGAAGCAGGAAATTAGAGGTCATCCAGGCCTTAATGTCTTTAAGACATTCCTGCAGTTTAATTAATTGATGTGTGTCATCTGGCTTCATTGATAGGTAAAGCTGAGTATCATCTGCATAACAATGAAAATTGATGCAGTGCTTTCTAATAATACTGCCTAAGGGAAGCATGTATAATGTAAATAAAATTGGTCCTAGCACAGAACCCTGTGGAACTCCATAATTAACCTTAGTGTGTGAAGAAGACTCCCCATTTACATGAACAAATTGGAGTCTATGAGATAAATATGATTCAAACCACTGCAGTGCAGTACCTTTAATACCTATAGCAAGCTCTAATCTCTGTAATAAAATGTTATGGTCAACAGTATCAAAAGCTGCACTGAGGTCCAACAGGACAAGAACAGAGATGAGTCCACTGTCAGAGGCTCTAAGAAGATCATTTGTAACCTTCACTAATGCTGTTTCTGTACTGTGATGAATTCTGAAACCTGACTGAAACTCTTCAAATAAACCGTTCCTCTGCAGATGATCAGTTAGCTGTTTTACAACTACTTTTTCAAGAATCTTTGAGAGAAAAGGAAGGTTAGAGATTGGCCTATAATTAGCTAAGACAGCTGGGTCAAGTGATGGCTTTTTAAGCAGAGGTTTAATTACAGCCACCTTGAAGGTCTGTGGTACATAGCCAACTAATAAAGACTGATTGATCATTTTTAAGATTGAAGCATCAATAATTGGAAAGACTTCTTTGAACAGTCTAGTAGGAATGGGATCTAACAAACATGTTGCTGGTTTGGAGGAAGTAACTATTGAAGTTAACTCTGAAAGATCAACTGGAGCAAAAGAGTCTAAACAAATACCAGCAGTGCTGAAAGCAGCTGAACATGAAGAATAATCTTTGAGATGGTTATGAATAATTTTTTCTCGAATGTCTAAAATTTTATTTGTAAAGAAATCCATGAAGTCACTACTAGTTAACGTGAAAGGAATACTCGGCTCTACAGAGCTCTGACTCTTTGTCAGCCTGGCTACAGTGCTGAAAAGAAACCTGGGGTTGTTCTTATTTTCTTCAATTAATGATGAATAGTAAGATGTCCTAGCTTTACGGAGGGCTTTTTTATAGAGCAACAAACTCTTTTTCCAGGCTAAATGAGCATCTTCTAATTTAGTGAGACGCCATTCCCTCTCCAGCTTTCGGGTTATCTGCTTTAAGCTGTGCGTTTGTGAATTATACCACGGAGTCAGGCACTTCTGATTTGAAGCTTTCCTTTTCAGAGGAGCCACAGTATCCAAAGCTATACGCAGTGAGGATGTAAAACTATTGACGAGATAATCAACCTCACTGGGAGCAGAGTTTAGGTAGCTGCTCTGCACTGTGTTGGCACATGGCACTGAAGAGCATAACAATGAAGGAATTAGATCCTTAAACTTAGTTACAGCACTTTCAGAAAGACTTCTACTGTAATAAAACTTATTCCCCACTGCTGTGTAATCCATTAAAGTAAATGTAAATGTTACTAAGAAATGATCAGACAGGAGGGGGCTTTCAGGGAATACTGTTAAGTCTTCAGTTTCTATGCCATATGTTAGGACAAGATCCAGAGTATGATTAAAGTGGTGGGTGGGCTCCTTTACATTTGAGAGAAGCCAATTGAATCTAACAATAGATTAAATGCAGTGTTGAGGCTGTCATTCTCAGCATCTACATGGATGTTAAAATCACCCACTATAATTATTTTATCTGAACTGAGCACTAAATCAGATAAAAAGTTTGAGAAATCAGACAGAAACTCTGAGTAGGGACCAGGTGGACGATAGATAATAACAAATAAAACAGCTTTTTGATTTTCCCAATTAGGATGGACAAGACTAAGAGTCAGGCTTTCAAAAGAATGAAAACTTTGTCTGGGTCTCTGATTAATTAATAAGCTGGAATTGAAGATTGCAGCTAATCCTCCTCCTCGACCTGTGCTTCGAGCATTCTGACAGTTACTGTGACTCGGGGGTGTTGATTCATTTAAACTAACATATTCATCCTGCTGTAACCAGGTTTCTGTAAGGCAGAATAAATCAATACGTTGATCAATTATTAAATCATTTACTAATAGGGACTTGGAAGAGAGAGACCTAATGTTTAACAATCCACATTTAATTGTTTTATTCTTTGGTGCAGTTGATGAAGCTGTATTATTTATTGTTTTTGAATTTTTATGCTTAAATAGCTTTTTGCTGATTTTAGCTTTGGTGTTTGGTGGTCTGGGAGCAGGCACCGACTCTATGGGGATGGGGTTTTGGGGGGATGGCAGGAGGAGAGAAGCGGCAGAGAGGCGTGTAAGACTGCAACTCTGCTTCCTGGTCTCAACCCTGGGTAGTCAGTTTTTAGGAGGGTTAATAAATTTGGCCAGATTTCTAGAAATGAGAGCTGCTCCATCCAAAGTGGGATGGATGCCGTCTCTCCTAACAAGACCAGGTTTTCCCCAGAAACTTTGCCAATTATCTATGAAGCCCACGTCATTTTTGGACACCACTCAGACAGCCAGCGATTCAAGGAGAACATGCGGCTAAACATGTCGCTCCTGGTCTGATTGGGGAGGGGCCCAGAGAAAACTACAGAGTCCGACATCGTTTTTGCAAAGTTACACACCGAGTCAATATTAATTTTAGTGACCTCCGATTGGCGTAACCGGGTGTCATTACTGCCGACGTGAATAACGATCTTACCAAATCTACGATTAGCCTTAGCCAGCAGTTTCAAATTTCCATGAATGTCGCCTGCTCTGGCCCCTGGAAGACATTTGACTATGGTCGCCGGTGTCTCTAGCTTCACGTTTCTCAAAACAGAGTCACCAATAACCAGAGTTTGTTCCTCGGCGGGTGTGTCGCCGAGTGGAGAAAAACGGTTAGAGACGTGAACAGGTTGGTGGTGTACCCGGGGCTTCTGCTTAGGACTACGCTTCCTCCTCACCGTCACCCAGCTGGCCTGTTTTCCCTGCTGCTCGGGATCTGCTGGGGGGGAGCTAACGGCGGCTAAGCTACCATGGTCCGCACCCGCTACAGGGGCCTGGCTAGATGTAGGATTTTCCAGGGTGCGGAGCCGAGTCTCCAGTTCAAAAAGCCTGGCCTCCAGAGCTACAAACAGACTACATTTATTACAAGTACCGTTACTGCTAAAGGAGGCCGAGGAGTAACTAAACATGTGACACCCAGAGCAGGAAAGTGCAGGAGAGACAGGAGAAGAAGCCATGCTGGTAGTGAGTCGGCTAAGGGCTAAGCTACTAGCTGAGCTAAGCTAGCGAATTTCTAAAAACAAATAAAGTGAGTAATGTGAATACAGGTGATTCAGCAAAGAGTATGCTATTTAAAGTAGGTGAAGATTACACTAAAATATGTTATTATCCAGATAAATCGAGTTATACAGATATAACAGCTAACAGACAGCAAAACACTGTGCTCCGAAACAGGAACAGGAAGTGATACAATACCGCAGTGAGAGCCAACACCAAGTATATTAGCAAGTTTCTTAAATTCACCGTATAAACAGTAAGCAATCTGTATATACTTCAGACTGCTGGCTTGCTTGTGGTTCCTCGGATACTTAAGAGTAGAATGGGAGGCAGAGCCTTCAGCCTTCAGGCCCCTCTTCTGTGGAACCAGCTCCCAGCTTGGATTCAGGAGGCAGACACCCTCTCTATTTTTAAGATTAGGCTTAAAACTTTCCTTTATGATCAAGCTTATAGTTAGGACTGGATCAGGTGACCCTGAACCCTCCCTTAGTTATGCTGCTATAGGCCTAGTCTGCTGGGGGGTTCCCATAATGCACTGTTTCTTTTCATTCACCTTATTTACTTTGTTTATACTCCACTCTGCATTTAATCATTAATTATTATCAATCTCTGTCTCTCTTCCACAGTGTGTCTTTTGTCCTGTCTCTCTCCCCTCAGCCCAACCGGTCACAGCAGATGACCCCCCCTCCCTGAGCCTGGTTCTGCTGGAGGTTTCTTCTTGTTAAAAGGGAGTTTTTCCTTCCCACTGTCACCAAGTGCTGCTCATAGGGGGTCGTTTTGACTGTTGGGTTTTCTCTGTATTATTGTAGGGTCTTTACCTACAATACAAAGCGCCTTGAGGTGACTGTTGTGATTTGGCGCTATACACATAAAACTGAAATGAATTGATCAAAGTCTGGCTGCCTTTAATCCTCTGTGACAAACCTGAGGATCCATGAAACCTGCCAGCACCTGAGAATGAGCTGAAACTTACAGTGTATTACATTCCCATCATGGAGAAGCTTCCAGACTCTGGGAATCCTGTCAGTGAGCAGGGACTGAGTCACTGTCCTCAGCTTTAAACAAACCCAGACTCCATCTCAGGTTTTGACTCAGCCTGCTTTGGAGTCACTAATCTAGAAGCATCAGGCTACTTACTTTCAACACCATCATTTTGTTACTGATTCATTAATATGTTTTACATTGTTGTTGTTTATCAGTGGAGGGAGCAGATTTGAGAGCAGCAAATAGAAGCACTAAATCTTTTTTTTTTTATGTGGAAGAGGAGGTTCATCTTTAATACTTCAGGCTATATCAGCTGCCAGTTTGTAAACCTGTTTTGTGCTGCAGCAACAATCAAACATGTTCAGTTCATACATCATTGTAGTTTGTGTCTTTGCTCTTTCAGAACTGAATTGGAAATCCAAAGGTGCTGGAAAGCTTTTTCTCCAACCCTCAAAGCCAAACTTCACCCATGAGAGCTGACAGCATGCAATCATTTTGAGAAGTGACATTCTCATAAATAAAGGTGAGCAATGATACTTAATGTGTACTTTTTGGTTATCATGTTTAAAGGTTTGTCATTGCTCACAGTGGCCTTGTATTCATTAGGCATTTCCAGAATAGTATCCAGCAGTTTCTTGTGAGCTGAGCTGAATCATTTTTCTTTTAATACATGTTTAACATTCACTTGAGTATTACTTGTTGTGACAGTTATACATAACTGTGCCTGTTCCTCCCCATCAAACTGTATGGTGCAAGTAAAATGACCAAATCCTCTTCTGTCGTTGTTTATTGCAGACGGCCTTCAGAAGAAGTCGAAGAAGAAATATTTGAGGCCACCGAATGAAACGGTATTTTTTCCTGTTATCATGAGACATTTGGAGTGACAGTTCTCAGTTTTTATTGTGCTTAATGCTTACAGTCCAAGCTGTCTGCTGTTGATATTTAACACAAAGAGAAAAGTTAAACAGCTTTTACAAGTTTGATATTCTGATCATTGCTCTGCATATGAGGTGCAGTGATTTTGTTTCAAAGGTTTGTATGTCCTGGTGAGCCATTTGCACTAACCAGTGACAGTTTAATAAGAACATATTTGTAATTGAGATCCCAGATTTGGAAGAGATGTTTTGTGTTCTCTGAGTTTCCTTCCATCTGCTGTGAACCTGAAGCACGAACAGCCACTAATGTAGCCGTTGTGCTGACTGTAGACTGAGCGATCTCTTCAAATTTTAATTTAATTTTATTTATTTGGGACAATGCACATTAATAAAACAATCAATACTTAGTACAGATTGTAAATGAGCCAGATTATAGCATATTTGCTAATTTGCATCTGTAGTCCCTAAGCAGAAGGACAAACAACAGAAAACGTCATGAATATACAATAGTAGTAAAAGACAACACATTGACAAACATTAAAACAATATACAAATGGAAAAAGAAAAAAGGAGAAAAAAAAAAAAAAAAATTAGTGAAAGTGCGAACATGTCTGGGAACTTTTAATGAACTGCTTAAGGTGCTTTTTAAAAGTACTGTAAGTGGAGCATTCTCTGATGTTAGTCGGTACAGTATTCCAGAAATGACCCCCTCTGACTGACAGAACCGTTTGTCCAAAGGTTGTTTTTCTACGGGGGATCTCAAGGTCTCCTCTGGAAGAGGCTCTGGTGCCAAAACCTCGGTCAGTTCTTGATTTAATGTATGTTGAAAGTGGAACTGGAGCTAGTCCATGAAGAACTTTATAGATCAAGCAGCTATTTTTAAATTTAATAAAATTTTCAAAATTGAGCATATTGTATTTTTCCAAAATATTACACTGATGATATGATAAGGGCTTTTGATCAAGGATTTTTATAGCCTTTTTAAATAATATTTCTATTGGTTTTAAGGACGTATCTCCAGTGAGTGACCAAGATGTAATGCAATAATCTATATGTGATAATATCATTGAATGTAGAAAAACCTTAGCTGAAATAATTGTCATTGATGGTCTAATTTGTTTGAAGTTATTTAAATTAAATTTAATTATGCTTGCTGTAAGTTTTATATGTTTTTTAAAAGACAGTGTGGGATCCAGTGTGACCCCAAGGTACCTGAAATCCTGCACAAGATCAAGCTCTTCGCCCCCCAGGAACACACTAGACCGCTCCAGTTTTATAGGTTTTTTTGTAAACATCATTGTAACTGTTTTTTTCTTATTCAGCAGTAAGGAGGACTGAAGGAGCCAGTGTTGTATATTCTCCAAGGCTAATGTGAGGATTGAAGATGCTTCCTGTGGACTTTTGGCAGGTGTAAAAATAACAGCATCATCAGCATACATTTGGAAGTGGACACTTTGACACACGTTAGGCAAATCATTTATATACAAAGAAAACAGAACTGGTCCCAAAATAGAGCCCTGGGGAACCCCTGCTGGACAGTCAAGGTATGACGACATTGTGCCCCTGACAGACACAGACTGTCTCCTGTTGGATAAATAAGATTGAAACCAAGCTAATGCATCTTCGGCAAAGTTAAAATAAGTCAGTTTGGACAGAAGGACCTGATGGTCCACTGTATCAAATGCCTTCTTTAAATCTAGAAAGACTGCACCAACACAGGTGGTTTTATCGAGCAGGGATTTCACTGTTTCTATAAGGACACAATTTGCCGTCTCTGTGGAATGATGCTGGCGAAACCCGAACTGCATGGGGTGCAGAAGAGAATGGTGGCTGAGATGTTTGTTCAGCAGCTTGGCAATCCATTTTTCTGCAACCTTAGAAACAACAGGGAGGATGCTAATGGGACGATAGTTAGAAATATTTGATTTGTCTCCTGATTTAAAAATTGGTGAGACTATGGCAGCCTTCCAACTTGCTGGGACTGTTGCCATTCTGATGGATAAATTTATCAGATGTGTTATTGGACAAACCAGTGCATCTTTGTGTGTTTTTAAAAAGTGTGTGTCAAGCCCGTATGCATCTTTAGTTTTTGAAGCCCTCATTGATTGAATTATACTAGCGACTTCCATATCTGTAATTTGATCTAATCTAAAAAGAGGCTGTCCAGAGTCATTAGAATTGCAAACTATCTCTGACTGACTAAACATATGTCTTATTTCATCAATAGACTTAATGAAAAAGTTATTGAACTCAGTTGCTAATTCTTTTGGATTAATCAACAACTTGTTATTAACTTTTATTTCCAATCTATCATTGATCATTTTATGTTCCTTACCTATCAGTTTATTTATGTTTTGCCATATGATTTTGACATTTCCATTAGCACCTTTGATTACATCCAGAAAGAAATTTGCTTTGGCTTTACGTAATGCATTAGTAGTTTTATTCCTCATGGAAGTAAATCTTTGCCTATCAACAGTCAACCCAGTTTTCAAAGAGGTTTTAAGCAAAATGTCTCTTTCTTTCATAAGTTTTTTACAGTAGTTATTTAGCCATGGCAGTTGTTTTTTCCTTATATTTTCTTTTCCTCTTTTAAGAAAAGGTTCCATAAGTTCTGTGATTTTTGAATTAAATATTTGAGAGTTGAGTTCAATATTATCTTCCAAAAACAATTTGGGCCAATTTACTTCGTTTATAATATCTTCAAGATTTGAATGTGAATGTTTTGGAATAAATTTATGATGATTATTAAAATTAGCGGTATTGAATCGTTTTTTACTTAATTTGCGGGAGAAAAGTACAATATTATGATCAGAAAGACCTGTAATGAGATTATATGTTTTAAGAATCCTCTCAGCATGATTTGTAAATAAAAGATCTATGAGAGTTTCAGAATGATTTGTTAATCTAGTTGGGTTTTCTATTATTTGTGTTAAATTAAAATAATCAGTAATTCGTTTAAGATTTGTTCGTTCTTTCTTTACATTCCAATTAATATTAAAATCACCCAGTAAAATAATTTCTTTAAATTTATCACAATGATCAAGAAGAATCCTAAGTTGATCATAGAAATCATTTTTTGCTGTGGGCTTTCTATACATACATACTATTATAAAAGACATTGTTTCAGAAAGTGATATCTCTACACCAACACATTCCAAAACTATTTCACTTGGCCATTCAATCATTGTACACTTAAGAGTATTTCTAACATATATTAATACTCCCCCACCCTTCCCACTTTCTCTGTCCTTCCTAAATACATTATAACCGGGCATATTTACTACAGCCTCTGGGGAAGAGTGGGACAGCCACGTCTCTGAAAGTCCTAAAAAGTCAATGTTGGAATTACAGAGCAGGTGTTCCAGCTAATCACGTTTTGGCCTCATACTGCGGATATTCAAGTGCCCGCCAAATAATCCCTTTATTTTTGATAACGGGTCCCAGACAACCTTAGCCTGGTTTAATGTCCGGAATATTTTAGTAGATCTATGCCGTTTAAGAACTGGATTCCTGTACCTTTTTGGATGGGACTGCTGGAGATCATCAGAACAGTCAACAAGCCCGGGGAGCAGCAAAGGCAACCCAGGAGCTGGCACAGGTCGCAACGGTGAAAGCTCAGGAGCAAACCCGGGGAGCAGCGGTGTCAGCCCAGATACCAGACCAGGGAGCATCGGAGTCAGCCCAGGAGCCAGACCAGGGAGCGGCGGAGTCAGCCCAGGAGCCAGACCGGGAAGCAGCGATGATAAACCGGAAGCCGGCCCGGCGCAAACCGGCGAAAACCCAGAAGCAGGCCCGGGAAGCAGCGGCGCCAGCCCCGAAACAGGCCCGGGGAGCAGCGGCGCCAGCCCCGAAACAGGCCCGCGGAGCAGCGGCGCCAGCCCCGAAACAGGCCCGGGGAGCAGCGGCAAAAGACCAGGAACAGGCCCGGGGAGCAGCAAGGGAAGACCAGGAACAGGCCCGGGGAGCAGCGGCCGAAATCCAGCAACAGGCCCAGGGAGCAGCGGCGGAAGACCAGAAACAGGCCCGGGGAGCAGCAGAGGAAACGGACGAGGCACAGGAACAGACCAAGGCAGTTTCGATGGCAGCCCAAATAGCAACGTTGGTAATCCAAACAGCAGCGGCCGCGGGCCAGCTGGCTGTGGCCCCGGATTTACTTCAATGTCTCCAGCCAAAAGAAGTATTATTAAAACATGAACTAGTTTAGTATCATCCAACTGTCCATGTTTACCTGAGGGTGAGGTGAGTCTGGCATGACCATTATCCAATAATATAGTGAAAAGGACATGCTGACTCGCCTGTGCTGGGCACAGGATTTGGTTATCCCTTTTTTCCAGACCAGTATGACATACAGATAAAGAAAAACACAAAAAAGAAAAGAAAAGACCAGTTAAAGGCAAAAGCCGATTCCTTTCGATGTTATTAAAGGATTTTTGAGGCATCCACACAGAGCCAGCCACATTGCGTGTCATCCCGGCAGCCATTTTTCTCATCCCGGCCATTTTAAAGGTAGTGATTGTGGAACACGAATAAACAGCTGTTGTGAGGTCCAGAACACCTCTTCCTCGTCACCCACTGCTTCAGATCTTGCTGACACCATCAGACTGCAGCAGTTATGTTATTTAGCCATGAAACATGTCGTCACCCTCCCAAAATTATGGTCTACTTTATTTTTTCAGGCTTTTCAGAAAACACAAAAAACTGAACCGAATGTTGAAAATTTAATTTAGACAAAAATAAAATTTTAAAAATGTCTTTGACCATTTTTTTAGGAGGGTGACGATATATAACCTTGTTCAGCCTGTTTAGGAATGCACTGAGATCAATAACCTAATTTCCAACACAGATCTGGAGAAACAGCAAAAACCAACAGCACCCTACACAGCCACAGATGCTGCTCCAGAGCTAGAAGTTCTAAACCATAAACACCAACCTGGGAAACTTGCTAAGTGTGACAGGTCCAGCATAACCCCAGATACAGCCCAGCCACAGGGTGAACCAAATCTTTCAGATAATGACAACAGAGAACCAAATGCACCTCCCTCCTAAACTCACCAGCCTGCACCAACCTGACATTTCTCCTCCCTGAGTTAAATAGATGAATGGAAGTTAAATGGTTACAAACATAAAAACCACGGGTCCACAGACAGGAGCAGTGAGCTAAAATCAACACAAAGCTACCTGAGAGGCTGTATTTAACTACTATATATAATTTAATCATTTGTCCTGACTTGTTTCACCTCAGATGTTCTTCTTTCTCCTTTTGGTAGATTTCAAGAAGAAGAAGAAGCTGCTTCAGAGAAGTGGGCTTCATGGTCTCAGTGCACAGGCTGCCAGTCACACTCACACAGCAACATGTGTTTTCACTGCCACAATCAAAACATTGAACAAAATCTATGTATTGTTGTTTGGAAATGTGTGACATTACTACATGCTAAGGTGTGTTATTAAAGAAAAAAATGAGTTCTATTTTTCTGGTTTGATGATATCCCAAGCTTTTGATTCAAAACGTTTATTTTCCACTGGACAAAATATTTACTGTTACACATTTATTTCTCATAGGGATTTTTTTTTCCATATTTCAGTCTCTGGTTCTTGAGAGTCATGGCTCTGTCTGGTCTCTGACAGAGATCCTTAAAAATATTATTGGAAAGTACCTATTAATTTTACTTTCAAACAGCTTTATGTGAATGTTATCTTTTCATTTATAATTTTTAATATATTGATCACAGTGTAGTGTACCGTAGAGGCATCCAAAAATGATGAGACTGGGCTGCTTGTGTGTGATTTGGAAGGTTTGTGTCTGTCTGTGACTCTGCAGAGGTTAAAGCTCTGATCCAGTCTCAGTCTCTGACTGAAGGTTGCTGAGACTCTGATTAGATACACAATGTGAAGTTCACAATTCTCTAAACAAATAAAATGGTAATGACAAACATGAACAGCTGTACTTATTTCAGAGACATGAATGTTTACAAATATAATATTTATTTTAAGGATTGGACTTCATAAAGCGCACTGATGTTAGAGTGTATGTTCATATTTAAATCATTTTGTAGGCTGAAATTGTAACGGTGGAGCTGAGATGGTCCAGAGAAAGTAAACACATGTTAATTGGAGTAATATCAACAACAGACTGAGACAGACAGCTGTGAAATGCGCACACAATGACGTCACCTCATTCACTGCTAGCTACATCGTATCATTCATGATCATCTATGTAAACAATGTTTAAAGAAGCCGCCACAGCTCTGCAGCTGTAACTGTTTCAAATCATATATTTTTGCTCGTTTGAACTCTGAGGATGTTTTTAAAACGGTCTTAAAAGGCTGTTTCTATGGTGGTTGTCACGGACGCCTCCGTAGCTTCTTAGGCTAACCTGGCGCGTCCGGTTCCTGCTGCTAGCTGTCTGCCGCAGGAAGGCTGCGTCCCATTTCAAAGAGCCGCCGCTCCGCCGTAACTGTGGCTCAAACACCACTTTATCCTTTAAGAAAAGGCCTTTTATAGCCACTGATGACACACACTAATGCACGTCACTGTCACAGTGTGACTTCACGAAAACCTCTAAAGTATTGTTTATAAAATGGAAAATGAACCGGGCATTGATCTGATGATGGAGACTGGGGGGTCTGCAGCTGACGTTTCACAATCCTGATTGACTCGCTGTACATTCATATAATTAATCAGAGCAGAGTTTAGACTGCACAGTGCACTGCGCTCACTGTTACTGTGTCAGCTGCTGCCTTCATATATGTTTACTGCTGAGGTTTGATGAAGCAGGTGGAGGAGAGTCAAAGAATGATCACAGTCGGCTCATCATTTCCATGCAAGGAGCCTGCTTTGAGTTTAGTTTGATTTATAATCTCGAACCAAATGTTAGATATGACTGATGGGCTGCAGACCTGCAGGGTGCAACATAACTTTCACCCAAGGAACCCAGGATAGAGCCCATCCCCACCAAGACCCTGGGTGGATCAATGGTGGAAATGAAGACTGATAATCAATATGGATATTAAATAATATTCCACTTCTTATGCAATTTCCTACATATTTGCTGGATTCAGCAAAGGTAATATGGATGACATTTAGTCTGAATTACTAACCCTAACCCTAGCTCAGCATACAATGACACCCTGGACTGCCAGTATTAGTAGTTTGAGAAGGAGAGTAGATTTGGTTGCAGTATTGATTATAAAATAAACTGAAAATATAAACAAACAAAAAGCTTAACATTGTGAAGACTTGGAAGAACAATGTGACACTGATGAGAGGATTAGGCTCATTATTTATGATGACTTAGACCATTAATTCATGTTATTTTGTAAATTGTCAATTTTTTTTTTTGGTATGCTTATGGTCACCACCTCTAATCCAGTTGAACTTTTATGTAAAAACAATAAAAATTGTACATGAATTTGACTGACAGTATTATCAACAGCATAAGAGCACATTTTTCTAGTATTTTATTTAAGATTTCATACTTTATTAATATCATATTGTGTATAATGCCAGAAGGATTTTTTCACAGCTCCTGCTTTATATAGAACTTTATAATTTGACCTCATGTATGTTTGAAAGGTAATAACTCAATAATAAAAACTGTTATTATCCTAACAGTCCAAACTATAATCACTTATTGAATTCAAACATGTGTATGTGCCTCACTCAGAGGAAGAGGACTCGAAGGACACACAGAGACGGGGTAAAAGTCAAAAATCCAAATCTTTAGTCAAAAACAGGCAATGGTTACACACAGCGAGGCAAGCAGTCCACAAACCAGTCTGCAAGGGTCACACAACACAGATCAAAATGAAATGGAAATTTAAATAAACAGAAATCAAAAAACTTAAAGTCATGTGGAACAAAGGGAAGCAGGTGAGGTTACACACTGACTCACAATCAGTTTCAAAGTAGAGAAAACCAACAAAGATTACAAACTAAATCAGGAAATGACTTCAACATTAAAGAAATTTCATACATGTACAAAACCATGCTGTACAGGTACAATATGGTAAGTGTTAATAGTCAAAGGCTGGACTACTAAAAGCTTTTATAAAGTCACTGAGTCATCAGTGGTTAAAATGAATGTTTTCTTGTGTGCAGTGAGTGTAGCCTGTAAAAATTAAATAACACAAACTGAGTTTGGTGAATTTTTTTTGTAACAAATGACGGCAAAAGAATTAATGACAAAAGACACAAACATTCATTAATAATCAGGAAGCAGCAAAACAGTCGTGGTCAGACTTTTACAGTTGTAGCTGCTCTCGTTGTCATCTTCATAATCGCTGTGATTGATGCATGACATCAGTCCCTTCTTCTTTGAAGACCCCTTGAAATGTCACCTTTGACCTTGAGGGGAATAAAGGAAGCAGAGGTTCAGGCCTGTTACCACGTGGTTACTAAAATGACTGGCAGGCAGCAGCCAGGCAGTTAGAAAGTAGAAGTTTTGAGTGACTGCTGCATGGTTACTATGATTAGGTTACAATACTACATTTATTAAAGCACACAGACTGACAGAGAACAGATGCTGATTGGTGCAGGAACACGCTCACCTGTGGAGCCCACTGAAGCTGCTGTTTTCTCTTGTTTCTGTCTCAGTCTGCTGTTGAAGCTGGAGCCTGTTTGGACAGTCTGATGCTGAGATCCTGCCCATCTGAGTCTGAAAACACACAGCAGTGATTAGTTTGTATTATGGTCAAAGTTGGATCTTCATTTTTGTCCTTCTTGTGAGGCTAAAACGGCTCAGACTGTCTCTCTCTAATAGGCTCTCATTTGAAAGTGGTGACAGAGTTATCCACTGATCCACATCACTTTACCTGGATGCTTTCTTTGAAGCTGCAGGCAGACTGACCTCTGCCTTGATTCACTTGTAACTCTGCAGACCAGCTGTCCTCTGAGGTCACAATCAGCATCTGTAGCAGGAAACAGGAAGTTCAGCTCAGATTCTTCCATCTTTTTCCTCCATGTTTATAAGAACTCTCCTTCTAAATGGGCAGCAGGTAATAATAATATTAAAGAGTTACACACTTATTAGACAACAGTAACAGGTATTGCTTGGTTACTGTGTTATTCAAAGATTCAGATGTTAGCAGCCTGTAAGTGCTGTGCTACACCTGCAGTGCAGAAGAACATCAGTCAGCAAGTCCAGACAGTGAGATGGAGTCATCTCCTCTGTGACTCCTGCAGTTCTTCAGGGGAAGGACCACAGTCTCTCCATGCTGTCACCATCTGTGAGCCCAAACCCCTCAAACTGTCTGCTGCTTTCTCTGGGATTAAAGAAAGTTGGAGAAAATCACATATAGAGGTTAAAAGATTATACTACTAAAGATTAGAGCTCAAGTTTAGATAACTTTAGATCTTCATTTCAACAGTAGAACAGACAGACAGGAGTTCAGAGGACAGGTGGCAGCATTTCATAATCCTGACCAGTGAGATGTTGGGTGGTGCAGCAGCTCCTGATTCTGAATGAACACAGTATGATATAATTTCTTTCAGGCCCCTCTTCTGTGAAACCAGCTCCCAGTTTGGATTCAGGAGACAGACACCCTCTCTATTTTTTAAGATTAGGTTTAAAACTTTCCTTTCGGATAAAGCTTACAGTTGGGGCTGGATCAGGTGACCCTGAACACCCCCACCTCCCCTAGTTACACTACTATAGGCCTAGGGTGTTGGGAACTGCACTGAGTTTTTCTCCACATCCCACTTTTCCCTCATCGTGTGTCTGTACCCACAGCTACCCAGCATTAACTGTTTGTCTCGTCTCTCGATGCTCGGTTTTCCCTTTTTCCTGTAGATGTTTTTGTACAGATTGCTCAAGCAATAACTCATAATATTTTTCCAAGAATTATCTCCACTGTAGTTTATGATACTTTGAATATTAAAAATAGTAATACTCTCATTAAGCTATGAACCTAATAACCCATATTCGTGACTTATGTAAGGGTGATGCTACAGATGTTAGAAGGAAAAAAACCTTTTGCAGACTTTTATACCATTCCAAGTATTTTACATATGGGAACAATCAATTATGAGCATAATTATTATTGTGGAACTGTGGCCAAAGTCACATTTGTCATTAATTTATTGTGCTCTTCTTGGCTGATGGTGACAAACATCAGGGTAGTTTTGTTCTCCTGTTTCTGTGAGCTCGGCATGTTGAAGTTACCTAAGATTAAAACCTTTTCCATCTGTCTAATCAAACACTTTATACCTCAGTTGTTGCGCTCGTTATAGTGTCCTACAACTATGACTGACCTGAGCAGGCTTGGAGCTGAAAGAACAGGACTGCAGGGATTCCTTCTTCCTGAGCTTTGCTTCCTCACAATCATATCACCTGAGAAAGTAACATGTACAGTCATCGTGGTTTTGTTTTCTGACCCTGCAAAAAGAAGTCAGAAAAGCCCAGAGAACACAGATACACAGGGTCCAACATTACTCTTCATAAATGAAGGGCACCAGGTTGACACAGTTATACTATTACTAGATATCACATTACTTTGTATGAATGAATAATAAACAAGAAGAAGAAGAAGAAGAAGAAGAAACAGCCTTTATTGTCCCACAGAGGGGAAATTTGGAGAAGCAAACTTTGGAGATGATGAGCATCAGACTGCAGACCAACATCTACTAAACACCTTTGTTGAAGGAGCCCATCAGAGATCTGTAGAGTGTGTTAGGCCGTGGTATAAGCAGTAGCCACTGAAATATCGCTGTTTCATATAAGATCCACCACATGAAAGTCAGGGTGGGAGGGTTTTAATGACCTCTGCAAACTGACTGACCTCTGCAGGTGTGAAGTGGTTTCTCCAGCACAGGGAGCTGCAACCCCCGAATAGAAATCTGACTCTCCAGTCACAGGCAAACAAAAAGCTCCAGCAGGTAGAGGCTGTATGGGTCTTGCTGGATGTTGCTGATCAGAGCCTGTACATTAGTAGAGGGCTTCTGCTCCCACTGACCCACCTGGACATTGACTGCAGAGCTGCTCAAACAGGAAACAGAAATAACATTTAAAACCCCAAACAGGATTTCTATAAACACCACAACGCCATCTTGGAATCAGTAATCAAAAACGCATCATAAATGTATTGAAAATCATTGATTAATTTTTCAATTAAATATGAATACATTGCTTAACACATCGCAACAGACTGGCAGCCTGTCCAGGTTGTGCCCCCCCCCTAGTTCCCTGTGTCAGGAATACACTGCAGAGCTCCACTAACTGGGCAAGCAGTTAAGAAAGAGGATGAATGGATTCTTTAACTTCTCAATATAATTTTCAGTGTAAAAGAAAAAAACTGACAGTGACTGGCATTCTTCAAATAATATAGATAATATAATAAATATAGGAATAATCTCAGGGGCTATGGCTCATGGAAGGAATTCTGTAAGTAAGATGGCTAGCTCTAATATTAATGCCACAAATCCAAGAACACTCTAGAAGTTAAAATGATGCAAGAACACACTAGATGATAAAATGAATCTAAGAAAGAAGTTAGTCTGTCCACATTTGACTGTCAAGGTGTGGGTGGAGGGCTGGAGCCTATCCCAGCAGGCACAGGCAGGTTCACCCTGGACAGGTCACCAATGTGTCACAGGGCTGATAAAGAGACAGACATGAGTTAGAGGAACAAATCCATTTAAAATTACTGGCAGCTCACTACAACTACATGTTTGTGTGCTTCTGTCCTCTCATCCATCTTCTCAGGACACTGAATTTTTGTTAGTCTTCTTTAGACAGACCTCACAGGAGGCTGATGTGATCAGTCCAGTAATCTGACCTAAGATATCTTTGCACAGGGATTTCACCACCTTCATTTAACATTCCTGAAGAGCATCCTCTGAACCACTGTTCCCACACCTGAATAAAAAAAATATTGGCATGTAGAACTAACAAATTCCCCTAACCATAAAAATACTGGTGTTAAGACGGAGACACAACAAAGAGAAGTGGGAAAAGTCCAGTTCAGCACAGACACACAGAGATGATCTCTGTTTAAAGCTGAGGACAATGAATCAGACATTGAATATGGATGCACTGAAGCTTATCGGGATATTTATTTGGAATCTGTGGCTGAAAATAATCATTTTACTTAACTAGTAAGTCCAGAAGCTCATATTTCTGTCATAACATTGTTTAAATAGTGAACGCTTTCCTACGATATCCGCTAACATTGGCACAGAAACTTTAAGCTAGCGCCTCAAAGACGGCAAAACCTCTACAAATGCATCTCAGAGTTGGAATATCAGCGCTCTCTTACACCACATTAATCTAATTTCAAGTGCTTATTGATACTCACTGGCTTAATAATATCACTATATAAACGCTGTCCATTGAAATCCTCTTACCTGAACACTGCAGCATCCGCCGGAAGTCAGCGAGCATGGCTTCTGTAGTCCTTCGTCTGTAGTCCTTCATCCCTCTGTCAGTGATCCTCCGTTAGAACGATAACTACCTTCTCGACTGACTACGAGGTGCAGACGGCCCTTGCTGGCCCATATCTACGGGCCTGAAAACCGCTAATAAAGTCAGTAATTACCTGATAACATCCGAAGCGGGTGAACTGGCAGTCATGCAATTTACCTGAACAGCAACGGGAATACGCGTGACCATGGTCACGGCCGATGGGGGTCATGGGTACTGTAGTTCATTTATTTATTCATCGTTGGTTCATGGATTTAACACATAAGAAAAAACGGCTTCAGACCACGGAACTCAAAGAAAAAATTGGACACCGAATATAGCACTAACCATAAACATGTAAATATAAATTTAGACCTAAAAAGCCCCACAAATGTCGTCGTTACAACCATAAGCAGCACCCCAGATTAAATGAAACAAGGAGAAATTCATGTCAAAAGGATCGCAATTAAAGGCATGATTCAGCTTCTGAGCTTCCAGTTCAAAAGAAAAAAAGTGGGGGACAGGGGCAAAAAAAAAAAAATTCAGCTTATACTGCAGCTTAGAAGTCGTGCTCAGAGGCACGAACTTTATCCCACTGCATTTCGGGCAGGTTAGAAGTCGTGCTGAGTAACACGAAAAAAAGAGGGAATTCGTGTTCATGAGCACGAATCAATAGATTAAATTTCCTGACTATTGCACGAACTGCCGTGAGACCGGGTTGGTTCATTTGAGGGAACCGATTGCCTTAAACCTTTTACGTTGTATCCACACAATATGACACACACAACTTAAACCAATAACTTAAACATTTAATTTGTTAAATGCTCAACACTCACAGCTGCATTATGACATTTCAATTTTCAAAAATTTTGTGTTTCTCAAGAGAACGTTTACTCATCTCTACTTAGTATTCTGTAATTATTATTTTTCAGAATAAAAGCACACCAGAGGACTCACATTAGAGTCAGTTTCAGATTTAAGTCAATCAAACTGACATCAAACATTAAACAGTGTTTCTATTCAAATGAAATACACATGTGATGCACAAAACCATCTTTTTCCAGTTTTTAAATTATCATGGACACAGGAGCCGACTTCTCAGTGTGCCAATTCCACAGGTGATGCAGGATAGCAGGTGGAAATCCTGTGAATGGAAATAAAGAGAACTCACACACAGTTTATCTCTCCATGCGATGTGTACATATAAGAACAACTGAGAAACGATGATAAAACTGTCAAGTTTGTCAAAGTCTGGCAGTAAACTTGTTTATTAGAGGTCTGATTGACATGTTCAAGGCCTGAAAGCACCAAGTCCAGCTCAGCCTACCTCAGAGTTAACATTAACTTAATGTCTACAAGTATATATTTTCATGGCCTATCTCTCTAAGTGAACAACAGTGGGCAGGCAGGAGTGGTGAGGCAGAGAGTTGCTTGTTTCGTTGAGTTTCTCTCTCATTGTGCACTTCTAAAATCTACTGTTACTCTAATATGAGTTTGCTTAATTTTAGCTGACTAAGACAAACGAGCACTTGGGTGTTAGCTAGCGCTCAACATGCTGGTTAGAACTTTAACATAATCTGCATGAATCCCAAACTGACCTCATTTAGTGCAACTTCACTCATGAACGACTGCAGTGCGACTGCAAAGTAATATGTTTTGAAAAAAATCTAAACCAGTAAAGAACTGATCCACTTGAAGCTATTGCTAACCCCCTAAATCAGAGATACTGTGGTAGAATAATTCAGTGTAGAATAAATAATAATAATAGCCGCTTACAAAGCTGGGGTAAACTGACAGAACAACGTTACCTTACATTGCAGACAACTTGAAGCAAACGCGCAGCAGTGCAGCTGTTGTCAGGAGCTCTGGTCCAGGGTAGGTGAAACAGACCCGGTCCGCTCTCTTTCTATCTGCTGTGCAAGCCTTGACTCTCACCAACAGTCCAGATCCGTTCAAACACCAAGATTTTAAGTGACTCATTAGACAACAGAAAGCCACAAATGCTCTGATTTGGTTAAAAGGAAACACAACACGATTGCCATTTTTGGGGGCCTTTTGCAGCTTTATTTGACAGTCAGCAGTGAAGAGGGACAGGAAATCAGGAGGAGAGAAATAGGGGAAGACACGCAGAAAATGGTGAAAGGTCGGGATGCAAACCTGCACCATCTGCACTGTGGTCACCTGCCCTTCCACTGAGCCCCCCAGATGCCCATAGCCAACATTCTTTTAAATCTATAAATGTACTTATTAGGGATGGCACGATACCACTTTTTTATGTCCGATACCGATACCGATATTTTACATTTGGATATCGGCCGACACCGATATAAATCCGATATTTAAAATTGATCCAGGCATTTAAAAACATAAAAAAAAAAAATGTAAAAAAAATAAGTCAACAGTCTCTCACACAACAAAATCAAAGCCTTTTAGTTGTCCCACATACAAGACTAAGGACCAGGGCGGGCAGAGCTTTTTAGGCAGTGGCACCAAAGCTCTGGAACTGTTTACCACTCCAGCTCCATTTAGCTGACTCTGTGGCATCATTTAAAAATAGTTGAAAACTTTTCTGTTTAACAGGATTCTGGTTTCTGACTTTATTTTTATTCTTTTTCTTTTAATATGGTAATGTTATTATGTTTTTAACATAGTGTTTTCTGGAGGTGGGGGGGGGGGGGGGGTGATATTGTGTTTTAATTATTGTACAGCGCTTTTCTGTCTGTGAAAAATGCTATATAAATAAACTTTACTTACTTACAACAATAACTATCACCTGAATCCTGTTGCTTCTGTGTGAGAAGGTGATGCTTATGGCATGCTGCAAATTTCATTAGGGCTGCAACTATCGATTATTTTAGCAATTGAGTATTCTATTTATATTGATTACCCAAGTAACTGGATAAGAAATACTTTTTTCATATTAACAGTTCATCTGCATATTTTAACTTCCGTACTGCAGTTTTTCCCTGTGTGAAACAAACAGGGTGGATGAGCAGCTACAAAGTTCTCTTTTCTTCACTTACTGATCAGGTGGTTGATGAAGGACCTCCAGCTGTTTCCCAGTAAAGGTTTAATGGAGGTTACAGGGACGAAAAGGCTTCTTTTGGACACTAGAAAAACCCTTCTGCTCCATCTGAGCACGCTGGCTCCGCCTCTTTCCGCTTGTACAGACAGACTGCACGTAAATCAGCTGACTGCTGCTATTGCGTCATCAGAGTTCACGTGAAAACTAGGGGCTGTGTGAGCGCAATCTTGTAATGCTTTATATTTACAAGCATTCTCCTGAATACGTTTCTACTGCAGGTTTATACTTAGTCACAAATCAGGGATTAAAGTATCAAAAATATTTTGACGGGGAAGGGGTTCTTCCGGTACCGGACGGTCACCAGTGCTAATAGCTGCGCTCACTAGCAGTATGTCCGGGAGCTGAAGTAGAGAAATAACAGCTGTAGAAAAAATAACAGCTGATTCTCAGCATAGCGAGCACAACACACAAATAAGGCAGAGAGCGGTGGAGGCGGAAAAACATGTCAGCGATGATCGCTCAGTGTCAAAGGGAATCCGTCGCAGCGACGGAGGATCTGAGGGGGTTGTTTTCTAACTCCTGATCCCCCACTCCATTCCAGTAGGTGGTGGTAATGCAGCCCTAAGCTGGTTTGGTCAACCGTAAAGTCACAAGAAGAAGAAGACGACTGAGCCCTGTAATGTAGCTAATGTGAGCCAAACGTTAATTAATGTATTGCATTACATTTTTTTATTTCTTTCCGATATCCGATCCAGTAATTTAGGCCAGTATCGGACCGATACCGCATCCCTAGTTGAAAGCACTGGAGAAGTCAAAGAACATGACCCTCACAGTGTTCCCCGCCTGCTCTAGGTGAGAGAGGGATCTGTGCAGCAGGTAGATGACGGCATCGTCCACCCCCGATGCCGGGCTGGTAGGCGAACTGCAGGGGGTCCAGCGCTGAGCTCACCAGTGGGCGGAGGTGGTGCAGGATGAGCCTCTCCATGGTCTTCATTTGGTGAGAAGTCAGGGCCACAGGTCTGTAATGGTTGGACTCCCTGGGATGTGCGATCTTTGGCACTGGAACTATGCAGGAAGTCTTCCACAGTTCAGGAACCCTCTCCAGATTCAGGCTCAGGTTGAAGATGTGCAGGACCACCTGACAGAGCTGGTCTGCACAGTCCCTGAGCAGTCTGGAGCTGATTCCATCTGGTCCTTCCTGATCTTTGTCTTCCTGAGCTGACTTCTCACCTGATCAGATGTGAGGTGGATGTGAGGCTGGGTTGGGGTGGGTGATGGGGCTGGCTCCGCTGTGGGTAAGGGTGAGAGTGCAGGCAATGATGGCATTGCACCAGGAGAGAGGGGGGTCAGCATACGGAGGGGGGTAGATGGGAGCTGAGGGGTGGGGGAGGTGGTCAACGACCCAGAGTCAAATCTATTGAAAAATAGATTCAGGTCGTTAGCCGACCCCCGGTCAGCAGACACTGTGGCTCCTCCATTGTCCTCAAGGTGGCCAGAGATTTTTTTCATGTTTCTCCAGACGTCTCGGACTTTGTTATGTTGGAGCTGTTCCTCCATCTTCCTCCTGAAGCTCTCTTTGCCTCTCCGGATCTTGTATCTTACATCCTTTTGCACTCTCCTCAGTTCCTCCTTATCTCCAGATCTGAAGGCCCTCTTCTTCTCGTTTAGCAGGGCCTTCAGCTCTGGGGTCACCCATGGTTTATTGTTGGAGAAGCACCGTACCTTCTTGGGTGGCACAGTGTTCTCCACACAGAAGTTCATGTAGTCTGTGATGCAGTGGGTGAGGGCGTCGATGTCCTCACCGTGAGGCCTGCAGAGTTCCTGCCGTTCTGTACATTCAAAACAGTCTCTCAGGGCCTCACTGCAGTCCTCAGACCACAGTCTTATTATCTTCTTGGTGGTGGGTTTCCTCTTCACAATGGGGGTGTAGGTGGGGTGAAGAATGACCAGGTTGTGGTCTGAGTGGCCAAGCGGGGGTAGAGGTGATGAGCTGTAAGCCTCCTTTGTGTTAGCAAACAGCAGGTCTAGAGTTTTATTGTCCCTTGTGTGGCAGTCAATTTTATTTGTGGTTAGAAGAAGAAGAAGAAGAAACAGCCTTTATTGTCCCACAGAGGGGAAATTTGGGTGTAACAGCAGCCGCAGTTATTATAAATATAAATAAAGATATAATAATTCACACTATTAAGAAAAGAATATATATAAAATCAACAAACAATATTAACCTTAATACTACTAATAATAATAACACTATATACAATGTGCATGATGTGCCGGACTATTTACAGTATATTATATATTATCCTACATTGTGTAGGCTATTGTGGTTTTTGTTGGGAGCAGTGATGGTTATAAAGTCTTACAGCTGCTGGGAGGAAGGATCTACGGTAACGCTCCTTTGTGCATTTAGGATGCAGCAGTCTGTCACTGAAGGAGCTCTCCAGCTCAGCAACAGTTTCATGCATGGGATGGGAGACCTTGTCCATCAGTGATGTTATTTTGGTCAGAGTCCTTCTGTCTCCCACCACCTGCACTGAGTCGAGAGGACATCCTAGGACAGAGCTGGCTTTCCTGATGAGCTTGTCTATCCTCTTCCTCTCAGCTGTAGACAAGCTGCTGCTCCAACATACTGCTGCATAGAAGATGGCTGATGCCACCACAGAGTCATAGAAGGTCTTCAGGAGTGTCCCCTGCACTCCAAAAGACCTCAGCCTTCTCAGCAGGTAGATGAGTCAGCAGCACGATAAATGGCATGCAAAGTGATTGAATGTATGGAGAAAAAAGGAGAACACAAATATTAATTTTCAATATTAGAGTAGCCAATTAAACTACTCTGGTTAAATGAAATCTGACAGGTTTGGTTTAGCAACGGAAAATCAATGATGAACAACTTGGTGGTAAACAGAGCCCTCTTGTGGCCAAATAACATAAGTGCAGCATCGAGACAATGAAGACCACTGAGCAGGACGATTATTGTGTTTTTTGAAGAGAAGAGTTGTTTAGTTCAGTCATTACTTACCCATTAAAAATTCAAAAGAAATACTACCTAAACTGTGCAAATAACTGTAAGAATGATAAATGGTTAAAGAACTTACTGAAAACAAATGTAAAACAATGGAAGCAGTCGGCGACCATGTATGCCGCGGGGCGAAAAACAGGCAGCGCAGGTTCGCGTCTCGACTTGTCAATCTTTTCTGCGTGTCATCCCCCATCTCTCCTTCCGCTTTCCTGTCTCTCTCTCTCTCTCAAAAAGAAAAAAAAAAAGCCGCTATGGGCAAAATAAATAGAAAGAAAGATAGAAGCAGTAGTTAAAAACATCGAAAATGTAAGACAGGGACTGGCCAGCTTTATTTTATATACCTGACTGATGACTTTATTCCTTAACTTGTACATATAAATAGTTTATGGGTTAATTAGCATTGAAGACTGATTTTAACCCTTGTTATCTGGTTCACTGGTATTGACACTAAACAGAGAAATTTAATGGATTTAACCCGCAGCCTTGCTGGAGTTTTGGTTGCATAAAGCTGGTCAGTGTTGGCTCAATCAGGTCCATTTTAATCCAGTAGGCTGATGAATATGAATGAGCGTTACTGAGGACGGTCTGATTGTTTAACCCAGCTTTTATTTTCCTTAATAGATAATAAATTTATAACCTTAGGAATTTTTTTGATCTTGAATTAAGTTTTCAGATGTAACTTCACTGTTGCCAAGAGGTTTTGTGTTACCTTTGTTTACCTTCAGGTTCAACACGTTCTCGCTCCTGGAGTGAGAACGTGTTGGAAAAACAGGCAGCACAGGTTCGCGTCTCGACTTGCCCCATCTCTCCTTTCGCTTTCCTGTCTCTCTACACTGTCCAAAATAAATAGAATGAAAGGTGGAAGCAATCGATAAGTAGTTAAAAATATCGAAAATGTAAGCCAGGGACTGACCTGCTTTATTTGTAACTGACTGATGATTTTATTCCTTAACTTAGTTTGTGGGTTATTGAGATAGACTGATTTTAACCCTTGTTATCTGGTTCACTGGTATTGACACTAAACAGAGAAATTTAATGCATTTAACCCGCAGCCTTGGTGGAGTTTTGGTTGCATAAAGCTGGTCAGTGTTGGCTCAATCAGCTCCATTTTAATCCAGTAGGCTGATGAATATGAATGAGTGTCACTGAGGACGGTCTGATTGTTTAACCCACCTTATATTTTCCGTAATAAATAAAATATAAAACTCGCTAAGGTTACACGTTTATTATCTTGTGTTAAGTATTCAGATGTAACTTCACAACAAACTGAAGCAACAATAACTGAAGATATGAAAATGTAACAAAATCTACTTTTGCACCTGTGATATGAGACATCTTTCATTTCAGAATCATTTAAGGTGTGAGAAACAGTTCACCTCTGCAACTGTGATCCCATAACAAGATTTTAACATGTGAAATTAAAATATTTAAAAGAATTAAAAATTTCATAATTTATAAGTCCTGCCCAATCCATCACCCTCATGTTTCTTCCACGTGATCCTGCAGGTATTTACAGCAGTACCAACGCAACAGGAGTTTTAATCCACGTATTTGTTCAGTCCATGCAGTATGACTGTGCAGTGAAATGCTGATTTGAGGAGGGGCTGGGAAACTGTAGGCTGACCCTCCTTCAGAGCAGAGGACTAACACTAAGACTTCCTCTGCTTCAGGGCGCGGCTGTGATTCTAAACTTTCACATTTTCAGACATCCGAGTTCAGATGAGCTGATTCCAGACGGAGAGACAGAAACCAGGTGAGCTTTATTTCTGCTTTCAGTCAAAGCCGTCATAGCCGACATAACAGGACCCTGAACGATGGTAAAAATCGCTCAAAACAAGCGATGAACGACTGAAAAAGCAATTTCTGGTGTTTTTGTTCTTCCTTGTTGAGAATAATTACTGACTGAATTGAAAATATGACTCTGAGACAAGAAAAGAGGAAACAGACATTTCCTGGTCTGTCAAACAAAATCACGATACAGTGACAAAAACAAAGTGAAAGGAATAAATAACCTCATGTATGTCTTTAAAGGCTGTCTGAGTTAATACGAGGACAGACTGCAGTCACTGTCCAGGAGTGACTGCAGTCTCTAACTTAAAAAAGTTAGATTTTTGGAGTCAGAGAAACTTTCACTTTCGTTAAAAATGACAGTTTTCTGTGGCCACACCTGGAGGTAAATTACTTATGACGCTGCTCTCCGTTGCCTCCATCGCCACCGTCTGCAGGGACCTCCAGTGGTAATGGTTACCATTGAAGGGCTCTGCTCGGCTCCAGCTGCTGCTTCTCCCTGGACGTTTACTGCCTTCATGCCGGACCCCAGATCCAGAAGCCCACACTTTGTTTTGTATTACATGTATATAATAGGTATTACGGAAAAATACGACAAACTTACTAAAACTTCATTAAAGATTAAGGTTTCAAAGGGTGTGTACAGCCATTATAAGTAATCTTTCTGTTTTCACAGATTCATTTAACTTAAGATGAAGAGTATACACCCTCAGTGTCACTCAGTCTGATTTTGGTTTTCAAAGTAAAAGCCCTCTGAAACGTCACATTGGAGCTGTTTATCATCTGAATTCAGAATGCCATTATAAGGAACTCTTCTGTTTCCACAGTTCACTTTAGATCATTTTGTATTAGAAAATTAAAGTCTTTTGATATCTCCAAAATGAAAGCCTTCAAAAGCCTTCAGGTTGGGACCAGGAAGAACTGAGGAGGCTCGAACACAACCTAAGGTTAAAGGTAAGGAAATGCAAAGACTAGGAGAAGAGGAAGCTGGTGGCCACACTTAAAAAAAACAGTGTGTAAAGCAAAAAAGCCTGAGGGATGTGTGGAGTGAGATGAAGATAATCAGTGGGTGTGAGGTGACAGACAGCAGCCTGCAGAGAGCAAATGAGCTGAATAATTTCTCCTACAGGTTTAGTTTACAGCCTTCTAGTGCCTCCTCCACCTCACGCCCTGACCTCCAAACACCATCACTGCCTTCAGTTATTTTGCAACTACTTGCATTACCCTGGATCCACAGGAGAGGGTCTGATAGTTGAAGGTTCTGCTTCCTATTCTGGAAACTTTTGGAACCACAAACCTGTTCTCTTGGACAGAGTTTGGCACAGTTGTTTTTTTTTTTATTAATCTGCAAGAAATTAATTTCATTCCATCTTTGCAATAATCTTAATTATATTTCTCACTTTGTAAGAGACAGTCTGACATGTCCTCTGTTCTACATAGAAACAGTGTCGATATCCGTCCTCCTACAGTTCAGTTTTTGCCGTCGTACCACAACCAGTTTTGATCAAGGAGATAATGTCATAATTATCAGATAATGTCAGATAATGTCATAATAATAATTTCAGCCATGTTTGCTGGGTTGCTGTTTGTGCGTGTTGAGCTTTGCACAGAGGAACAGAAGCAGACTTTCTGCAACCTGCTTTTCAGCTGTGTTTAGGTCAGAGGAGCTTATGCTGCAGATAGGAGTCCATCATCCATCTGTCCATCCACAACTCACAGGAATCGCTCCTCCTCCTAAAGTATTGGTAAAATTGAACACAGTGATCACCTGATGGTTTCCACCCAAACTTTGCTCAAAGTCAAGGTCATATTTGTTGTTTTACAGGCAATAACTTGTGAATTTGATGGATTTGAGTCAGATGAGGTACTGCACTGTTGATGATCTGGTTTTAAGTTTGTCACTAAAGACATCATGAGAAGGAGAAACCCACTGAGCTACTCTGTGCTCACTGCTGATCCCCTCATTTTTAGACTAGGTTTAAGGTGGTTGTTTGTCATTTGAGTGATAGAAATGCAACAAAGTTCATGTCAGTAATGCAAAGCAGTCAGTTTGCATCCATCAGATAACAAACAGTAACATCCTGTCCTGCATGTGTGATGTGATTTATTCATTTTCCAGGTGGTAACAATGACGACTAAGAAGCTGCTCATTGAAACACTGAACCAGTTGAGTCCAGAGGACTTTGCTGAGTTCAAGTCAATCATTGAAGTGGATAAAAAGTTCACATTCTTCTCAAAGAGGGAACTGAAAGCAGGAAACACGCAGGATGTAGTGGAGTTGATGGAGAAGACGTACGGGCGAGGGTGTGTGGAGGAGACCAGAAAGGCTTTAATGAAGATGAGCAGAACTGATCTGGTGCAGAGATTATCAGGTATGACCTCAGGAACCAAACGTAAGACAACAAAGAAAGAAATGTGTGAAAATACTGCATAGATATAAGAAAACAGGAAGGACATCAGCTGAGTTCCAGTATTTTAAACAGATCAGAACAAATCCATCCAAATCCATTCATCATGGTTGGAAAGTCTTTAAGCAGCTCTACAGATTATAATTATGTCACTGTTAACCTTCATCCTCCTGACTGGAGTCCATGCAGTCCTCAGTTTATTTCAACTACTTTATATCTTTAGATGACATTAATTACATATCTGATATAATGCTTTAATTAAAATAATCATTGTTCTATTATGATTGTTTGTGCCAGTAAATTGGGGTCCTCAGGGACTCCAGTCGGTGGTCCATGTATGTTAAATGTGTGGGTAGGATGAGGGTTGATGAGGTTTAAGTGTCACTTTGAGGTGAAATCTTTTGTGTTATAAATGTTCACATTTATAACACATCCCGATGTGTTATAAATGTTCACATCGGGATGTGTGGCCCCAAGTCTTCTGAGCTCCTGTGCTGTGGATGGCCTGGGTCCCCTGGGTCATTCCCTATCTGCCTCTGGATCGCGGGGGGCATGGTTGCAGTTTCTCGCCCTCATTATCGAATACATTGCATGACAAAGGCGCATACACACACATTACTACAAACAATAAACTTGTGTGTGTGTGTGTGTGTGTATATGTAGGTGCATATGGGTGTGTGTATGGATGTGTGTGTGTGTGTGTGTGTGTGTGTGAGTATATCAACCCCTTTTATTTATTTATTTATTTATTTTTTTCTATCTCCTTTCCCCCCCCCCCCCCCCCCCCCCCCCCCCTCTTTTTCTCCCCCCCACCTCTTGTTCTTGCCCCTTCCTTGTTGCCTGTCAGACTTGGCATGAATAACTAAATAAAAAGATAAATAAATAAAAATAAAATTGCAAACATTAACAAGAAGAGCCTATAGGAAACATATAGAGCTGTTCTTGTCAAAGCAAATATGTTTGGTACATCAGTGCATTCGGATCATCATTCCGATTGTGAAAGATGCCAGACATGACAGGCTAGAAAAAAAAAAAAATAAAAATAAATAAATAAATGTTCATAAAGCCTGACCATGAAGCAGTTTCTAATCTGACTTTTCCTGTTTCTGTTTTCCTCAGACAAACAGTTTCCTGCACTGAGTCAGAGAGTGAGTAATGTCACATCAGTCGACTTCACACAGTTCAGCTTTGATTGATGAAGACTGGAAATCATCTTCATCTTTAATATAAATGATACACATCAAATTCATGCTGGAGCTGTGTCATGTTGTCATCATTTTCTTTTTTATGTTATTATCAAAAACATTAAGTCAGTAATCACAAGGTTCATTCAAATGACTCTGATCCATAAAATTGGGAATCCTGGTGCCTCACCTGCCTAGAAACAGCAGGTAAGGCACCTGTCCAAACTGAGGTGAAGCACTAAGACCTCAATGAGCCACGGTCACGCAGGTGTTTCCAAACAGCTGCAGTGTTGAATGGTCAGTATCCAGCGTCCCTGTTTCTAAGCAGTAAAGATGTGAGCAGTTAAACCTCCCTCTGTTTGTAAAATCAGGAGACTTGCTGCAGTTTTTGCAGCAGTCTATGAAGGAGTTACAGTCAGGCAGTGAAACAATGTCACAAACCTGTTAATGAAAATGAAATCCTTCAGAAGGAGGAAACAATGAACCACCTTCTGGTTACTAAAGAAACACAAACTAATGCAAGCAGGTACCCACCAAGCACCAGATGTTCATGGACGTTATTTTCTGCTCTAAATCTGGTCGACCCCTCATGGCCTTCAAAGAGACGCCCTTTATGTCTGAGTTTGGTTCAAAGGTCAAAGGTCATCATTTTACAAAGACTTGAATTGAACCTAATTTCAGCTTTGGATTTATGTTTAACAAACTGAACAATTTTGTGTTAATTAAAGATCAAACAGACCTTTGAATTGTACACAGCTGTCATTTGACCTCTGATTTTACCAGGTAGAAACGATGGAGTCTCTTATTGAGCTACTTTTGGAAACACTGGCTGATCTGAGTGACAGCGAGTTTGAGGACCTCAAAGAGATCCTCAGGAGGAACTGTGGCTTCTTACAACTGATGGAGATAGAGGAGTCAGACCTGCAGGACACAGTGTTTTCAATGGTGCAGACTTATGGCCACCAGTCAGTGAAGAAGATCATGGAGCTGTTAAAGGATATCAGTAGGAGTGATCTGGCTCAGAGGCTGTCAGACTGCAGCTCAGAACCTAAAAGTAAGATAATACAGACAAAACATGTTAAAGTCATTAAAGTGCTTCAGTTTTATAAACAGATTTACAGTGAGGAAAAAAACATATATTGTAAATAAAGCTCTATCAGCTGTTGTCAGTCACTTATTTCTATTTTTTTTTTTGTCTTTTTCTCAGAAAAACATCTGGATGAACATCTGTCTGCACTGATCCACAAAGTGAGTAACGTCTCATCTGTGTGACTCTGCAGAGCTCAGCTTTTATTCAATAAGCTGCAGGATGAAAATCATAATTTCATCATTTAGATTGGACTGAGTTTAGATTCAAAATATTTACTAAGTGAAAAAGTGTGTTTTTCAAAATAAAAGACTGATGAGGTAGTAAAAGCTAACAGAGTGGCTCAGCTGATCTTCAGAGGATTCAGGGATCCTTTATTGTCCTTCACGTCACATTTACATGCAGGAGAACAAAATTCTGTCCTCAGGTCCTCGTGTTGCTCTTGTAACAGTCATGACAGTTACCACAATATTAAAGAAGAATAAATATAAATATAAAGAAACAATAAATACAAAAATAAAGCATAAATATAAAATAGACACTTTAAGATGTAGAATAAAGCTGTAGTGACACATGTGGTGCCACAGCAGTGACTTGTGTGACTGACAGCAGCAACAGCAGCATGAGTGTGAGCAAGGACTGATGGAGGAAGAGCAGTACAGCTACACAGCCCCACCAGAGTTCAGCAGTCTTACAGCTTCAGGGAAGAAGCTGTTCCTCAGTCTGCTGGTCCTGCTCTTGATGCTCCTCAGCCTCCTGCCTGAGAGGAAAAGTGTGTGTGCTGGGTGTGTGTAATCCTTCATGATGCAGGTGGCCCTTTTTTCCTGCATGTGGAGGTGTAAATGTCTGTGGTGTCTGGATGTTCAGTGTCTAAAACAGCTGCAACAACATAAATCTTTAATTCTCTCAGTGAAACAACATATTTTCTTTATGTTTACTTTGAAATTTCCAGGTTGCAACAATGGCAGCTGTTAAAGAGCTGCTTTTAGAAACACTGCAGGATTTGAGTGAAAAGGATTTCTGGGAATTCAGGTGGTTTCTGAAGTTCACGTGTTTTCAGAAGAGTGTTCCACAAATCAGTCTGAATACAGACGCAGCACAAATCGTGAACCATTTAATGGATAAACTTGGTCAGCAGTCTGTGGAGGTGATCATGGAGGTTTTGACAAACATGATGAGAACTTATCTGGTGCAGAGGCTGTCAGAGAGCAGCTCAGGACTCAAAGGTAAGATAAAGTAATCTGTCAGAGTGATCTGTAATAATGTCAATGATTATGGTGTGATTATTCTTAACTGTGTCCATCCATCCATCCATCCATTCTCTCCCGCTTATCCGGGGCTGGGTCGCGGGGGCAGGAGCCTAAGCAAAGAAGCCCAGACTTCCCTCTCCCCAGCCACCTCCTCCAGCTTATCCGGAGGGACCCCAAGGCATTCCCAGGCAAGCCAAGAGATATAATCCCTCCAGTGTCTACCACGGGGCCTCCTCCCGGTGGGACATGCCCGGAACACCTCACCCAAGAGGCGGCCAGGAGGCATCCTAATCAGATGCCGGAGCCACTTCAACTGGCTCCTTTCGATGTGGAGGAGCAGCGGCTCTACTCTGAGCCCCTCCCGGATGGCCGTACTCCTCACCTTATCTCTAAGGGAGAGGCGAGCCAACCTGCGAAGGAAATTAATTTCTGCCACTTGTATTCGTGATATTATTCTTTCGGTCACTACCCAAAGCTCGTGACCATAGGTGAGGGTAGGAACGTAGATCGACCGGTAAATCGAGAGCTTCGCTTTTACACTAAGCTCCCTCTTCACCACGACAGACCAGTGCAGCGTCTGCATCACTGCAGAAGCAGCCCCGATCCGCCTGTCGATCTCCCGCTCCCTTCTCACATCACTCGTGAACAAGACCCCGAGATACTTGAACTCCTCCACTTGGGGCAAGAACTCGTTCCTGAGCCAGAGAAGGCACTCCACCCTTTTCCGGCTGAGGACCATGGCCTCAGACTTAGAGGTGCTGATTCTCATACCGGCCACTTCACACTCGGCTGCGAACCGTTCCGAGCTGGAGGCCACCCCCTGATGAAGCCAACAGGACCGCATCATCTGTAAAAAAGCAGAGATGAGACTCTGAGGCCACCAAGGAAGAAGCCTTCCGCCACCTGGCTACACCTAGAAATTCTGTCCATAAAAATTATGAACAGAATCGGTGACAAAGGGCAGCCCTGACGGAGTCCAACACCCACAGGAAACAAATCTGACTTATTACCGGCTATACGGACCAAGCTCTCACTGCGGTTGTACAAAGACTGAATGTCCCGCAACAACGGGCCAGACACCCCATACTCCTGCAGGACCTCCCAAAGGACACCCCGAGGGACAGTGTCGAATGCCTTCTCTGAGTCCACAAAGCACATGTAGACTGGTTGGGCAAACTCCCACGCACACTCGAATATCCTTGAGAGGATAAAGAGCTGGTCCAGCAACCAGGACGAAAACCGCATTGTTCCTCCTGGATCTGAGGTTCGACTAACTGACAGTCCTTCCTTTCCACCACCCTGGCGTAGACCTTACCGGGGAGGCTGAGGAGTGTGATCCCCCGAAAGTTGGAGTACACCCTCCGGTCTCTCTTCTTAAAGATGGGGACCACCACCCCGGTCTGCCAATCCAATGGCACTGCCCCAGATCTCCACGCGATGTTGCAGAGGCGTGTCAACCAAGACAGCCCTACAACATCCAGAGCCTTCAGGAACTCAGGGCGAATCTCGTCCACCCCAGGGGCCTTGCCATCAAGGAGTTGTTAAACTGCCTCAGTGACCTCACCCCCAGTGATGGGCAAGTCATCTCCCTCGTCCCCAGACTCTGCTTCCACTACAGAAGGCGTGTCAGTGGGATTCAGGAGGTCCTCGAAGTATTCCTTCCACCGTCCGACTGTAGCCTCAGTTGAAGTCAGCAGCACCCCACCCGCACTATAAACCGTGTGAGTGGAGCACTGCTTTCCCCTCCTGAGTCGCCTGACGGTTTGCCAGAATCGCTTCGATGCTGTCCGAAAGTCTTTTTCCATAGTCTCACCGAACTCCTCCCACACCCGAATTTTTGCTTCGGCCACTGCCCGAGCTGCATTCCGCTTGGCCTGCCGATACCTGTCAGCTGCCTCCGGAGTCCCACAGGCTAACCAAGCCCAATAGGACTCTTTCTTCAGCTTGATGGCTCCCTTCACCTCCGGTGACCACCATCTGGTTCGGGGGTTACCACCACGAAACAGATGGTTACCCCACCAGTGCTGGGGGTTACCAGCACTCTCAACAATGGAGGTGCGGAACATGGTCCATTCGGATTCAATGTCCTCAGCCTCCCTCGGAATGCTGTCGAAGTTCTGCCGGAGTTGGGAGTTGAAGATCTCCCGGACTGGGGCTTCTGCCAGGCATTCACAGCACACCCTCACAATACGTTTAGGTGTGCCAGGTCTGTCCAGCATCTTCCCCCGCCACCTGATCCAACTCACCACCAGGTGGTGATCAGTTGACAGCTTAGCTCCTCTCTTCACCCGAGTGTCCAGAACATACAAAATCAATCATCGACCTGCGACCTAGGGTCTCCTGGTGCCATGTGCACTTATGGACATCCTTATGTTCGAACATGGTGTTTGTTATGGACAAACTGTGGTTTGCACAGAAGTCCAATAACAAAACGCCATTCAGGTTCAGATCGGGCAGGCCGCTCCTCCCAATCACGCCCCTCCAGGTCTCACTGTCATTGCCCACGTGAGCGTTGAAGTCTCCCAGCAAGACTATGGAGTCACCAGATGGAGCACTCTCCAGCACCCCACCCAGAGACTCCAAAAAGGGTGGGTGCTCTGAACTGTCATTTGGCGCATAAGCGCAAACAACAGTCAGGACCCATTCCCCAGCCCAAAGTCGCAGGGAAACTACCCTCTCATCCACCGGTGTAAACTCCGACGTACAGGCAGCAAGCCGGGGGGATACAAGAATACCCACCCCAGCTTGCCGCCTCTCACCGAGGGCAACTCCAGATTGGAACAGAGTCCAGCCCTTCTCCAGGAGACTGGTTCCAGAGCCCAGGCCATGCGTTGAGATGAGCCCAACTATATCTAGCTGGTATCTCTCAACCTCACGCACTAGCTCAGGCTCCTTCCCCACCAGAGAGGTGACATTCCATGTCCCAATAGCCAGTTTCGATAGCTGGGGATTGGTCCGCCTGGGCCTCCACCACCGCCCAACACACACTGCATCCGACCCCTACGACGCCTCCTGCGGGTGGTGGGCCTACAGGAGGGCGGGCCCATGTAACCTCTTCGGGTTGCACCCGGCCGAGCACCACGGGCTAATGCCCGGCCACCAGACGCTCTCACTCGAGCTCCCTCCCCAGGCCTGGCTCCAGGGTGGGGCCCCGGTAACCCTATCCCGGGCAGGGTAAACTGTTCCCTTGCTTTTACGATCATAAGGGTCTTCTGAACCGATCTTTGTCTGAACCCTCACCCAGGACCAGTTTACCTTGGGAGACCCTACCTGGGGGACAAGCCCCCGGACAACATAGCTCCTGGGATCACTGGGACACACAAACCCCTCCACCATGATAAGGTGGTGATTCACGGAGGAGTTAACTGTGTGTAGAAGAATTTAAACCATAATATTCCAGCTGACACTGAAAGAAGAATCCAAAGAGTTGAATCAGTATCTGGGAGGGAAAATCACAACAAGATATCAAATTTATGACCATCTTCAAATGAAGGAATGTGTTTTCTCTCAGTGTTTTTGGACAGAAGTGGATAAATTAACACATTCAGGTTTACAAACACAATCAAACTACAAAGATTTTAAATCAAACATACAGCGGCTTGCAAAAGTATTCATACCCCTTGAACTTTTCCATATTTTGTCACATTACAACCACAAATATAAATATATTTCACTGGAATTTAATGTGAAAGACCAACACAAAGTGGTATACAATTGTGAAGTGGAAAGAAAATTATACATGATTCAAAACATTTTTTACAAATAAAAAACTGAAAAGTGTGGTGTGCAAAAGTATTCAGCTCCCTTTTCTCTGAATGCAACCAATTGCATTCAGAAGTTGACTGATGACTGCAAATGACTAAACAGTGTCCCCCTGTGTGTAATCTAATCTCAGTACAAATACAGCTGCTCTGTGACGGCCTCAGAGGTTGGTTAAGAGAATATTGGGGAGTAAACAGCATCATGAAGTCCAAAGAACACAGCAGACAGGTCAGAAATAAGGTTGTGGAGAAGTTCAAAGTAGGCTTAGGCTATAAAAAGATTTCCCGAGCTTTGAACATCTCACGGAGCACTGTTCAATCCATTATCCAGAAATGGAAAGAGTATGGCACAACTGTAAACCTACCAAGACAAGGCCGTCCACCTAAACTTACAGGCCGAACAAGGAGAGCACTGATCAGAGATGCAGCCAAGAGGCCCATGGTGATTTTGGACGAAATGCAGAGATCCACAGCTCAGATGAGGGAATCTGTCCACAGGACAACTATTAGTCATGTACTGCACAAATGTGGTCTTTATGGAAGAGTCAAGAAGAAAGCCATTGTTTAAAGATAACCATAAAAAGTCCCGGTTGCAGTTTGCCAGAAGCCATGTTGGGGACACAGCAAACATGTGGAACAAGGTGCTTTGGTCAGATGAGACCAAAATTGAACTTTTTGTCCAAAATGCAAAACGCTATGTGTGGCGGAGAATTAACACTGCACATCACTCTGAACACACCATCCCCACTGTCATATATGGTGGTGGCAGCATCATGCTCTGGGGCTGCTTCTCTTCAGCAGGGACAGGAAAGTTGGTCAGAGTTTATGGGAAGATGGATGGAGCCAAATACAGGGCAATCTTGGAAGAAAACCTGTTGGGAGTCTGCAAAAGACTTGAGACTGGGGCGGAGGTTCACCTTCCAGCAGGACAACGACCCTAAACATAAAGCCAGGGCTACAATGGAATGGTTTCAAACCAAACATATTCATGTGTTAGAATCAAAGTCCAGACCTAAACCCGATCGAGAATTTGTGGCAAGATCTGAAAACTGCTGTTCACAAACGCTCTCCATCTAATCTGACTGAGCTTGAGCTGTTTTGCAAAGAAGAATGGGCAAAAATTTCAGTCACTAGATGTGCAAAGCTGGTGGAGACATACCCTAAAAGACTTGCAGCTGTAATTGCAGCAAAAGGTGGTTCCACAAAGTATTGACTCAGGACTCAGGACTCAGGCTCAATACTTTTGCACACCACACTTTTCAGTTTTTTATTTGTAAAAAATGTTTTGAATCATGTATAATTTTCTTTCCACTTCACAATTGTATACCACTTTGTGTTGGTCTTTCACATTAAATTTCAGTGAAATATATTTATGTTTGTGGTTGTAACGTGACAAAATATGGAAAGTTCAAGGGGTATGAATACTTTTGCAAGTCACTGTATTCAGGTTATTGAATCAGTGACTTTCTTGTGTAAATGTTGTTTTAAAGCTCTTTGAACATCTTTCCTTTGAAAACATTTTTCTTTCTTTGTTTCTGCTTCATTGAATTCTTGCATTTTGAGCTCATTACTATCAGTCTTGTATTGTAAATGGTTCTTTATGTGCAGCTTTGACTGGACTTAAACTCCACTATGGAGACAGACAGACAACCTGTATGAGGTAGATTATTAAAAAGTCTTTGCAGTGATTTCTCTGTGATTGTGTAACTATGGCCTCCTCCTGCCTTCAGTCAGCACAGCTGAGACTGAAATATTAAAGCTTTTATTGTCAGGACTCAGTGTTACACTCAGGATGAGCTCACATAAAGGACACACACAGTGTGTGTATTATGTAGTTACAGTTTGGATTCAATGTGTTGCAGCTGCAGGAACATCAGCTGAAGGATTTGATGTGGAGGACACAGAGAGAGGTCAGTGCCCTGAAAATCAATACATTTAAACAATAAAGTCATTGATATAAAATTATTGAGTGAAACTGAACTGGATCATTTCCTCAGAGTTTGATAGTTTTCCATTGATGGCAAATGTGACTTCATGTTGACAAGTGTAATGTTATTAATTGAACTTACAAAGATAATTAGGATTAAATAAAGTGTCAGTTATTAAAAAGGGTCTGATTATTAATGCTGACGTTAAATCAGTCATGAATGAAGCTTTTAATATTTCTTTTCTCTCAGAGAAACACTCTGAGGATGAACGTTGGCCTGCACTGATCCACCAAGTGAGTAACGTCACATCTGTCTGACTTCAAATGATGCAGCTTTCACTGAACAAATGCACGTTAGAAATCTACAATAGAAAACAGATAAAAACTGATTTGATTTGATTTTCAGTGTAAAAGTAGAAATGTCAGAGCTTCAGGCTGTCCAGTGAGGTCGGTCTTCAGTAGATCCAAAAGTCCTGAACTTGTTAACAGAAGCAGAATAATCAATAATCAGGTGTTTGTGACCATTCTGACAAATATGACCAATGACATCATTACCTTATGTGATGGCTGATGGAATTGAAACACATGTACATTTCTAAAGTGTTGATGAATGTAAACAGAAAACCTGAAACCAACTGAGGAATTACACATTTATCTCATGAAGATTTTCTTTGAATTTTGCAGGTAGAAACGATGGAGTCTGTTATTGAGCTGCTTTTGGAAACTCTGGCTGCTCTGAATGACCAGGAGCTCAAAGAGTTCAAGCAGGTCCTGGAACAAATTCATCATCTCAGATATAAATATTATTCAGACTTCCCACGGATGTTGCACATGAGGACAGACCTGCAGGACACAGTGTTTGTAATGGTGCAGACTTGCGGCCAACAGTCAGTGAAGAAGACCATGGAGCGTTTAAAGAAGATGAAGAGGACTGATCTGGCTCAGAGGCTGTCAGACTGCAGCTCACTGCCTAGAAGTAAGACAACAAAAACAAAACTCATTAAAATCATAAAACTGTTTTTATGACACATCTCAGAAGCTTCTCAGTAACGTCTTCTTCTTCTTTTATATTATAAATAATAATATTTGTAATACTTTGGGAGAAGGAGAGAAAGTGACTCCTTCATACTGTTTATTATTGCTGAGGAGGTTTAAGTGTCATTTTGCATATTGTGCATTTTTACAAAGTCATATTTGCTGAATAATTGTCAGTCAGTTGTTAAATGTGTTTGTCATGAGTCACTTTTCCCACTTTTGTCCTCAGAGAAACACTCTGTGGATGATCGACGCTCTGCACTGATCCACACAGTGAGTCATGTCACATCTCTGATTCAGTACAAGACAGCAGATGCAGGCTGAAAGTCAGAGTACTGAAGTATCATCTGCTCTCATTTCCATCAATTTCTCATGATTTATGCTGGATGTTTGTGAGAAACTGAAGCTTCCTTCAGTTTGAGTCCTTCAGCAGTAATTAGATCCAACACTAATGACAGGATGTCTTTACCACTGAGGATGAGCTGAGGAAATGTCAGCATGTACATTTGTCCTGACTGTTCTTTTCAACAGGACAGAGAAATCTGAAAAGGTCAACCACTCTGAGATTAAACATTCAACTTTATTGTGCTTAAAATATTTGATGAAGAATTAAAGATCATCTGAAACCTGAAATCATGGAAATAGTGTGTAGCACCCAGAGGTGGGAAGTAACGAAGTACAAATACTTCGTTACTGTACTTAAGTAGATTTTTTAGGTATCTGTACTTTACTTGAGTATTTATTTTTCTGAGTACTTTTTACTTTTACTCCCTACATTTTTACACAAGTATCGGTACTTTCTACTTCTTGCATTTTCAAAACAGACTCGTTACTTTTTAACACGTCAGGGAGAAGTTTGCGTTTCCGGTCAGTTCGCCGTCAGTCATCAAGCGATCTGAGCCGGAGGAATATTAACATATAAGAGACAATCGTACTGGCGTATCCTCCATCACCGGGGCTTATCGGGTACAAAGGGATTAAATACACAAACCCATGTAATTAATGTATCATTTCTAGCGCTATAATCAGGGGTTACAGCGGGCCGGACCGAGTCCGTAAGTTATGCTCGCAGGACATAAACAGCTTAGCTAGCGCTACTGAAGAGGAGCGAGCATGAAGGGAGTAACGTGTGGCAGGTAAATGCAACGTTTTTAAATGCTCAACAAATATCAGCAAACACAGAAAGTGTGTGCAGTTTGTCACACAGTGTGTCTGCTAGCTAAAAGAAGAGCTGCTGCATTTCAGGGAGCGCAAAGAGAGAGAAGTTCACTCAGAGATGGAGAAAGAGGACAGGAGAGGAAGAAGAGAGGTTAGATTTAAAGGTAAGGACTGGAAAACAAACTGAAGTATGCTGACTTTGTGTTATTCAAAGATTGTATGAAAATACTGCAGTTTGGTGTGTAATAAACAGGTTAGCTTGTTGTACTGTATTTACAGTAAAGCTCTGTGTTGGACTGGAGCACAGAGGCTGTGTTCATGGTCAGAGTTACAGGTTACATCAGTGCAGCAGAGATGAGTTTGAATCAAAGCTGCTGATGCTGAGATTCATTCACTGAATCCAACATTTATGCAGCCTGTATGCTGTCAGTGTAGGGGATGGAGATCAGCTCAGATAGCTGTGAAATACTGGGTTACATCTTTGAGAGTTCAGTTCATCCACACAGAGCAGTAAACCTCAGAGCAGCAGCAGCAGGTCAGCTGATCACAGCCTGCACACCAACATCATTTACTGCAGCTCACAATAGAAAGCTGTGATTCTTCTCCCCATGCAGAGCCACTACAGCTGATCTTAGGGTTCCTCCAGCTTCTGAATCCCACTGTAACCCCTGAGTATCCTCATGTTTGTGTTTAGGTGGAGGCACAGTCACCCTCTACTATGGAGGACACAGAGAATAGAGCTGTGTTTAAATTCACTTTCACAGTTTGTGGCCTACATAACAGATTCAAGCTGAGTGCATTCATTAGAATTAAAATTTAGATGGAATAACGTTTGTGTTCTCATGTATTATTTTATATTATTACAATAATATATAATAAGGTTCAGTTAGCTTTACACAAAAATAGCAGGTAGAAACGTCCTCCAAAGAGCTACTTTTACTTTCTTACTTTGAGTAAATTTCAGAGCCTGTACTTTTGTACTTTTACTTAAGTAAAGAAGTTGAACCAGTACTTCGACTTTCACCAAAGTATTTTTTAACACAAGTACTTGTACTTCTACTTAAGTACAGAATGTCAGTACTTTTGCCACCTCTGGTAGCACCCCACCGCTTTATATTGTGTTCAGACCAGGAACCCCTGGATTGACCAAACTAGGTGGGGTGTGGGTTCGATGCAAAGTGGATACCTTGAAGGTTCACTTGTGGACAATGATGTGATGCTCGACTTACTATTAAGAAACTTAAATCACACGCTATTTAAAATAACACTGACTCAGATGACTCTTTAACTCCAAAACTGAACATTTACTGAATATGAACTTAATATAAAAACCACACTTGGCAATGCAAAATGTAAGACACAAATGAAACGATAAAACACTTGTATTCTTATAATACCAGTAAAAATATTATTGAACTCAACCGTAGCTTTTCCCAAATCAGTCCGAATGGATTAGGTTTATATGGGTTAATTCTGACTACTCAGGTGCCGTTTACACGAAGCCGTTTTCACTGGAAACGGTGTCGTTTTGATGCGTTTCAGCCTTTCGTTTACACGATGGCGTTTCAGAAACGATCCGCCTTTACACGAGGACATGTGAAACGATGAAAACGATGTAGTTCCCATGCCAGGCCACAAGTTGGCGTTGGTTTTCTCTTTGCAGTTTGTTTACGCAAGACGCGCATGCGTGGAGTGACACAGTAGGTAGTGCGGCAAATTGTTCATTACTTACAAAACGGCCAATGTGAGAGGTTTTGTGTGGACAGATGATGAGGTTGGATCGCTGCTGCACACAACGCTGAATTACAAAACGGTAAAAACACAGGAAAAGCATAAGAAACACTCGTGAATCCGCGAGTACTGTTTATCAGTTTGCGCGTGCGCGAAAAACTGGCCGTCGCAACCATAGTGCGCATGTGCGAGTCGAGCGTTTTCAAATCACCCCGGTTTCAAGTGTTTACACGAAAACGCAAGCCGGTGCGTTTCTGAAACGCTCCACTCTGGACCCCGTTTCTGAAACACATCGTTTTCACTCTGTTGTCGTGTAAACAGAAGGGCGAAACGCATCAAAACGACACCGTTGTCGTGTAAACGCAAGGCCGAAACGCATCAAAACGACACCGTTTCAAAATGAAAACGGTCTCGTGTAAACGGCACCTCAGTCATTCAACTATACACAGTCACTTAACAGTACTCATACATGGGCCCCACACACACACTCGCATTCACACACACAGTCGCATTCACACGAACGTTGCAGGCCTGATTATTGCGTGCTGCAGCACAGTGGCGAAACTCCTCTTCACTCACCGATAGCTGCACCAGAAACGCCTGACTTACAGTTCCGCGTTGCGAACCAGCTCACCCTCTCGTCCCCTGGGGACGACAGTCAACCAATTCTTGTCTGCAGTCTGTTCCGCTCACCACTCGCCACCGACAGGGCAAAGAAGATGGCGCTCGTCACCGTGACGAATGCTGATGCCTCGCTCTGAATCACCGTCGTCTGCTGCTGCACAGCTGTGGGGCGGGTGGGTTCCAACGCCTCCTACTAACAGTCACTGGGTAGTATTTACTAGTCAGTTCTCTTTTGTTAGTTTATCGTGTGCTAGCGCGCTCCGAGCCAACACTGCAGCGTCCGTTCTCCGTTTCTCTGTCGTTCTCCTCTCCTTCCTCTCTCATCACACCGAGCCAATTACAACAGGTAGACATGCACAGACCACCTTCACTGACCACTCAGAAAATACGAACTAAGAGTGTTAGCTCTGTTACATTCAGCAACTTTGTAGGAAAACATTATATTTACATAACATTATTCCTCTTCCATTACACAATACACATTATATGCAAAGTACATTACACTTCTGTTAACTTTGCTTTTATGTCCAAAGGAATTAAGCTTATTTAATCCCCATTTTTCCATCTGGGCTACAAGTGTTGAGTGATATTTTTCAGTTTTTAGCTGCACAGTATGTGAGAAGAACTGCAACCTGTAAATAAACATGATTCAAAATCATAAAGAGGATCACTGGTTTGTGCTTTTTTCACAGTTCTGAAAAACATGCTGTAATCAATATAACAGCCCATGTTTGGCTAAATATATGAATAAACTTCTGACCCATGAATGTACTGACTGTTCCAGGTGGCAACAATGGCAGCTGTTAAACATCTGCTTTTAGGAACTCTTAATGATTTGAACTACGAGGAGTTCGAGGAATTTCAGAGGTTCCTACAGATGATTTTTCCGATGATTAGGCCGAATCTGTTTCCTTGGAGTTCTCAATGTTCATTAGACGGATTTGTGGCTCTGATGGTGGATGAACTTGGTCAGCGGTCTGTGGAGGCGACCAGGAAGGTTTTCTTGTACATGAAGAGGACTGATCTGATACAGAAGTTATCAGAGAGCAGCTCAGGATCCAGAGGTAAGACCAACAAAGCTGCATGAGTGTAAACTCTGTGTCATCAACAATGTAAAATCTCTGAAATCTGAGATCAATAACTGATCTGATTTATTGATTTCATCAGATGACCAATAAATCCTGATTACTGTTGCAGGTTTTTGTGTTGGTGGTGGCATGGTGGTGCAGTGGTTAGCACTGTCACCTCACAGCATGAAGGTTCTGTGTTTGAGCCTCCTGGTTGGCTGGAACCTTTGTGTGTGGAGTTTGCATGTTCTCCCTGTGCCTGCATGCTTTTCCTCAGAGTGCTCTGATTTCCAGTCCAAAGACATGCTGGTTGGGTTTATTGGTGGTTATCAGTTAGCTGTAGGTGTCAATGATTCTGTCTCTCTTTGTTTATTACCCATGATGGACAGGTGTACGGTCTCTCTCCCTGTTACCTCTAAGATAAACTCCAACTTTCCACTAAGTGAAAAGGATGGATGGACAGTTTTCATATTGGGTTGTGTGTCATTTTGTTGTGTGTCTTCTTAAAGTTGATTCTGATTGGATGTGTGATGAGATTTGAATCCTCAGAGTTCATTTGAAATGTCTTTTCTCCTCAGAGAAACTCTCTGTGGATGAATATGAAGCTGCACCGTGGAAGAGAGTGAGTGTGACTTTCCACAACTCAGCTTCATTCAGTAGATTCAGGTTGTAAATCCTCCTCATCTTGAACATTAAACATGATGAAACAGACAAACCATCTTTAAACTGGATGGTTCTCACAGTGTTAATGTGGAGCTCTGCAGCAATAATGTTATCCACCACTGATGACAGAATGAATGATCTACTGCTGAAGATGAATCAGGAAATGTCATGTTAGATATTTGTTTGTCTTTAAAACTCTTTAAAATCAAAAGTTTATAAGTATTTATTAGTATAGTTCATTCACTCGTTCTACTTTTTTCATGTTTTACAATAAAAACAAACTTTCTGTCTGAGAAATAAGAACATTTTGTATTTTACTAAAGTATTGCAGACACATCTGCAAGCATTCATATCATCAGTACCACAGATATTACCAGCTGTGTTTGAGTGATCCTTCTGAAAAATATAAATATTAATGAAGATATGTTTTCATTAATATTTGATAGGTCTACTACAGTGACTCTGAGAAAATTCAAAGAAAGAAATCTTTAAATCTCCAAACAGAGAAATTTCACAGTTGATTAACAAATCCTTTGGATCTTTCAGGAAGAAGAGCTGGAAGCTGTGAGACAGATTCTCTTTGAAACACTGAAGGATTTGAGATTTGAGGATCTCAACAAATTCAGGCTGTTTCTGAAGTTCACGTGCTTCAAGATGGGCCTGCCACAAATACAGACATATAGAAACACAGCAGAAGAACTAGTGAATCAGATGGTGGATAAACTTGGTCATCAGTCTGTGGAGGTGATCATGGAGGTTTTAACAGACTTGAAGAGAACTGATCTGGTGCAGAGGCTGTCAGAGAGCAGCTCAGGACTCAAAGGTACTTTCCATGAAAAAGAAATAAATGTGGTCTGCAGAGCGTGGTCTGTTAGATTTTATGGTTACAGCTTCCATGAAATTCAGTCAGACATTGATGGTCCCCAGAGGACGAATCCCAGTGACTTTAGTTAGTCTGGACTTTTCCTCTGGTACCACCAGCAGGTTGACATTTTCATTTCCAGTAAAATATTTCAGACTGTTGGCTGATTGTCATGACCTTTGGTGCTCAGAGGATTTACCAACAATGAGTTTGGTGGGTCTCTGAGTTTTGAGGCAGCTCATATCCACAGCTGATTTTGTCCAGTACTGCAGTTTTTCACTGTAGTCTGTAGAAGTGATCAAAAACAAGTTATCTGACTTTTTGTTTTTTTCATTAATTTTGTTTTTCTTCAACTTAGACTTCACTCAGCTGCACGTCCTGCTGAACATGTTCTCATGTTTGAGCAGCACTGCACAGCACAAAGTGATCAAGCAGCAAAACATGTGGACAGTTAGAGCATGATTTTATATGTCAGCATAACATCATTGATTTGCATGATCTGTGTCTCAACAAGGACGAGAAACTGGAGGAAGTTCAGAGTCTGAGGATTGTGGAAGTGTGATGGTAATCCCTCACGCTCATCCTAAAGTTTATTTGTTTTTATTTATGTGATTTTACAAAAATAAAGTTGTGTACATATTTCCTAAAGTGAGTGCCCTCTGCAGCAGGACTCCAGTGACTGGACTAAACTTGAACCTGAGGTGAACGGTACAGATGCAGACGAGGCTCCAACTTACAGGTAAATTAACTTCCTGGATCCTGCAGCACAGCAAATTCAATGTTTCTGTTGGCATCAAATAAATTCAGCACAGCTATTCATATTCACTCTGTTGTCTCCCTTCATGAATATATATTTAATTCCCATGTTAGCCTTCAGTCTGAAGAAGGACACTTTGAATGCAGTGTCTCTGGCTTGCGCTGGGTCTGTAAGGAAAAGGCCAGCTTTCAGTACCAGTTTGGTTCTTGGGAGGGACACATGGAGAGGATGGAAAGCAGAGGATACATGCCTGCAGGTCCCCTGATGGACGTCACAGTCACTGCTGGGAAGCTAAATGAAGTTCACCTGCCACACTGGATCTGCACAGGTAAGAGGACATGAAGGAAATCATTTCAGATGTTTCAAATTTGTGACAGTGAGTGCACAAACTGTTAGAATCTGTTCATCTCACTCAGTGTGTGTTGTTGTGTTCTCATGCAGATGACATCCCTGACATACTGGACAAGTTTGCAGTCCTTCACATAGATGACTGTGGAGATGTTGTGGAGAAAGTGTCTGAGGTCACACCATCACATGTCAAGTTAATGGAGCCAAATTTCTCTCTAATAGGAGCTCTGATAAGTTTCTTCTTTCCTCCAAAAATCAACTGTTTTATGCTGATGTACTATAAACCCAACACATCATTCCTCAAACTCCACGTTTATCCAATGCGACAGGATCCTGCTCTGGAACAGGTAACTGAGTATCTCAGTGTGGTAACACTTTTTAATAACCACATTAGTAAGATATAAGTAAACACTCAGTTCATTTATAAACCCATCCATCCATCCATTCGCTTCCGCTTATCCTGTTCAGGGTCGCGGGGGGGCTGGAGCCTATCTCAGCTGTCATAGTGCGAGAGGCAGGGTACACCCTGAACAGGTCGCCAGCCTGTCACAGGGCCAACACAGAAAGACGAACAACCTTTCACACTCTCATTCACACTCTCATTCACACCTATGGGCAATTTAGAGTAGCCAATTAACCTAACCCCAGTAAATGCATGTCTTTGGAATGTGGGAGGAAACCGGAGTACCCAGATGAAACCCACGCAAGCACGGGGAGAACATGCAAACTCCACACAGAGAGAGGGAGAGGCCTGGGCCAAGGTGGAATCGAACCCAGGCCTTCCAGATGGTATTCTAACTGTGAGGCAGCAGTTCTAACCACTGCGCCACCGTGCTGCACATTTATAAACCATGAATGTTATTTTAGTGGACATTAGTGTGTAATTTATAAACAGTTATAAATGCTTTATTCTTCATTAATAAGCTCATATTTTAATATTTTTAATGACAGCATTTAAATACTTTTTAAATTATGGATTAAAAATTTCTACACAAAATATTACATGAAATTCAAACAAGTTATTTATGAGCTGTTAATGGTTCATGTATCAGTTAGAAGGTCTAATTAAATGATTACTTATACATGATGATTAAGATATGCACTTATTAGTGAGTGCGTTAACAGAGGTTTTATAAATGCTTGTTAATTATTGTAACTCATGGTTAATTCAGGCAGTTACTAGTTATTAATTTAGTCTTCTGTGTGAGCTCATCTACAGTGAGGACCATCTGTGCTTTATGAAGCATTTATAAATGAGACTGAAAGGTCAGCAGGACCTCGAGACTCCAAAAAGTCTCAGATATCTTTACAACAGAGAACAGAAGCAGACAAAGCGCAAAGTGATACAAACATACAAATATTTATTGCAACATGTGAACATGACTCACTTCAGGTTTACAGAATACTGAAATATAATCAAGACTAGAGTCTGAGTTTGTAGGAGAGAGAGAGAGACATTGAGCAGCTGGAGACGCAGAGTTACCTTCAACTTCAATATATTGACATTATATTCAAAAACATCTTTCAATTAAAAAAACATGAATAAGATTATTATGAAAAAATGTGAGTATTTCACAGAGCTTCACAAACAAGTGTAAACACCATAAAAAAAATCACATTAAACTGATAAACTTGCCTTTTTTGTTAAACAGAGAATAGACAAGGATGAGACCTCAGATGGATACAAAAGGCTCAAAAAGCCACACCCAGACAGATACCTGCAAACTGAACATGCTTTCAGCCTCAGAGCCGACATGGAAACAGCAGAAATCCAACCAGAGGTAAAGTTTGTAACATTTGTGCTGGATGAAACCTTCCTGCTGACAAGATTTAAGCCCTCACTGTAGGCTTAGATGCACCTGTACTCTGAAACATACATGTGCAGTCATGTCTGAAGGCTGGTTAAGGACACATGCTGCTGTTTTGATCACAGACATGACCACTTGATCCTGAGCAGATAGCAAACAAGGACTCCACAATTTTGATGCGTTCCAAGTTTGCTCATTAGCATAGACTGTATATAGAAGATGGCCATAGGCTCTGAGGGAGCTGTACTATGGAAGTTCATCACAGCCGGCTGTAAATGCTAAATGGACTAGTTCTTATATGCTTCAGGCTCTGCTCGCTCACACAAAAAGACGTGTTTGAAGCTTTATTTCAGTTTTCTTCTGCACAAAACTGAGTGAATGAGTGCTGCTGCTGCAGAGACAGTATCAGAGAGTGAACAGGTGACACAGAAAAATCCAGGATAAAAAACAATGACAAATATATGTGAAGAGAACAGAGCTGCTCCTCCACTATATGTGTATATATGTGGGTTATTTTACACATTTATTTATGTATTTTTATGAATTTGTTCCACAGGAGTTAACCTTCAGATATAACAGCCTGAACTTCTATGAAGTGTACATTAAGGATCCAGAGGAAGAACTCAACCTTACCCTCGTAGACTCAAATGATGGTGAACCAGAGCATGAACCAGTTTGGAAGTGCAAAATTCATACAAGTCAGTGGTTATTAAACAGTATAGACAACATTGTCATTATATGAAATATAATTGTGTGTCTAAATTAAACTGTTTGTGGTGAATGTAGCACAAAACACACAGTATATCATATTTATATTTTCTTTTGATTCCAGATGATTATTCAGCATCTGGCTGTGTTGAAGGTAAGAAATCACACTTGAGTACAAAGAGGAACTTTGTGTTTCATTCATATTATAACCTCACACATGCTGCAGTTTGATTAAAGTGGAGCAGAGCTGAGTCGAATAGTTTTCATTGGATTGTTGTCGTCCTTTGGTGGGACTGCTGGAATATTATCAGCATTAATCTGCATGTCTGGGATGATTCATATTATGCAGTTTTGTGCATTTTGTGCTTTTGGACAAAATGCACAATTTTGCCTCTGTCAATTTTGCCTCTGAACACCACCACAGTGGATTTTAACAATCCAGCCAAACTATCAAGGTGTGACTGAAGTGCAGAGCATCAGCTGTTTGGGAATTACAGCCATTTTAATATATAGTCCCATATTTTAAAATACAATTGAGTGACAGGCAGTTTGATGGCCAGGTGAGGTCTGCTCCCTCGTTATTTCACCACAGACAAACAGAGGAAAGATCTGGAGTTGATTCTGACTGTTGAACTTGTATCTGGTCGCTGTTTGCTGGAGCTTGTTCTTAGTGAAGGAGGTGATCGTTAGGCTGAACAACCAAAACAAACTCTGCTTTAATCTTCCCCAGTTTAACTGTTCATAATTTATATCATTCAGTCTTTACTGATAGATGATGGCTCTCTTACGGCCAGAGCAGATGTTTCAGAGTTCAGTAATAGACCCTTTCACTGTTTATAAACAATGATGACGTAGGTAACGATGCTTGCGCATTTCGAAACAGAAATATGGCGTTCAATAGTGTTTCAATCTACGAGAATGGATTATCAATGAAAGCTCATGAAAACTACCTGTAAAAATTAACTTTGACCACTGGCAACTGATTCCCCGATCCCTGTGTTACGTTAGCAAATGGGCCAATATCCAGTGGCCAGATATATATATGTGTATTTGGTGGAGAAACCCAGTGTATATACTAGAAAGAAGTTAAATGCATAGACTGGATGCTTATTTATGTTGTCTGTGGCCATGTACTGAACAAATATCATGACATAGACTCGGAGTTTTGTGTCTTGAAGACAGAAGTTCTTCCAAGTCAACAACAAGGAAACACGACTGAGGCAAGTCAGAGAACTCAGTCTAAAACTTAGCATATGGTCCAGAGCAATAAAAGAAAGCATGACTACTGCAAGACAGAGAAATTAAATAACTGACATGTGCTTCTGATGTTGCTACAGTCTGATGTGCAAGTTAAAATTGAGTCGACTAGCTTAGCAGGAAGACTAGAAGCATGAGTGCACATGCAGCCTGGATTTGTCTGAATTTTAAAAACTGCTGCCTACTATCAAATCTAAGGCTCACTGATAGTTTCCATTGTTTGTGAATACAGATAATAGGATAGCTGTGATTCTGTTAACCATCACTGACTTAGCTTAACACAGTGGGGAAATAAGTATTTGATACACTGCTTCACAAGTTTTCCCGCCTACAAGGAATGGAGAGGTCTGTAATTTTTATTGTACACTGCTCAAAAAAATAAAGGGAACACTTAATCAACACAATATAACTCCAAGTAAATCAAACTTCTGTGAAATCAAACTGTCCACTTAGGAAGCAACATGGATTGACAATCAATTTCACATGCTGTTGTGCAAATGGAATAGACAACAGGTGGAAATTATTGGCAATTAGCAAGACACACTCAATAAAGGAGTGGTTCTGCAGGTGGGGACCACAGACCACTTCTCAGTACCTATGCTTTCTGGCTGATGTTTTGGTCACTTTTGAATGTTGGTGGTGCTTTCACACTCATGAGACGAACTCTACAACCCACACAAGTGGCTCAGGTAGTGCAGCTCATCCAGGATGGCACATCAATGCGAGCTGTGGCAAGAAGATTTGCTGTGTCTGTCAGCGTAGTGTCCAGAGGCTGGAGGCGCTACCAGGAGACAGGTCAGTACACCAGGAGACGTGGAAGAGGTCGTAGGAGGGCAACAACCCAGCAGCAGGACCGCGACCTCCGCCTTTGTGCAAGAAGGAACAGGAGGAGCACTGCCAGAGCCCTGCAAAATAACCTCCAGCAGGCCACAAATATGCATGTGTCTGCACAAACGGTTAGAAACCGACTCCATGAGGATGGTATGAGGGCCCGACGTCAACAGATGGGGGTTGTGCTCACAGCCCAACACTGTGCAGGACGCTTGGCATTTGCCAGTGAACACCAGGATTGGCAAATTCACCACTGGCGCCCTGTGCTCTTCACAGATGAAAGCAGGTTCACACTGAGTGCATGTGACAGACGTGACAGAGTCTGAAGACGCCGTGGAGAGCGATCTGCTGCCTGCAACATCCTTCAGCATGACCGGTTTGGCAGTGGGTCAGTAATAGTGTGGGGTGGCATTTCTTTGGAGGGCTGCACAGCCCTCCATGTGCTCGCCAGAGGTAGCATGACTGCCATTAGGTGCCAAGATGAGATCCTGAGACCCCTTGTGAGACCATATGCTGGTGCAGTTGGCCTTGGGTTCCTCCTAATGCAGGACAATGCTAGACCTCATGTGGCTGGAGTGTGTCAGCAGTTCCTGCAAGATGAAGGCATTGAAGCTATGGACTGGCCCGCCCGTTCCCCAGACCTGGATCTGATTGAGCACATCTGGGACATCATGCCTTGCTCCATCCACCAACGTCAAGTTGCACCACAGACTGTCCAGGAGTTGGCGGATGCTTTAGTCCAGGTCTGGGAGGAGATCCCCCAGGAGACCATCCGCCACCTCATCAGGAGCATGCCCAGGCGTTGTAGGGAGGTCATACAGGCACGCGGAGGCCACACACAATACTGAGCCTCATTTTGACTTGTTTTAAGGACATTACATTTGAGTTGGATCAGCCTGTAGTGTGCTTTTCCTCTTTAATTTTGTGTGTGACTCCAAATCCAGGCCTCCATTGGTTAATAAATTTGATTTCCATTGATGATTTTAGTGTGATTTTGTTGTCCGCACATTCAACTTTGTATAGAACAAAGTATTCAATGAGAATATTTCATTTATTCAGATTTAGGATGTTATTTGAGTGTTCCCTTTATTTGAAGTGTAGGTACACTTCAACTGTGAGAGACAGAATCTGAAAAAAAAAAAGACCAAAGAGGTGCCTAAGGACACCAGAGACAAAACTGTAGACCTCCAAAAGAGGCAAGCAGTTTGGTGAGAAGGCAACAACTGTTGGCACAATTATTAGAAAATGGAAGAAACACAAAATGACGATGTCAGTCTTCCTTGGTCTGGAGCTCCATGCAAGATCTCACCTCGTAGATGATCCTGAGAAGGTCAGGAATCAGCCCAGAACTACACGGGGGAACCTGGTCAATGACCTGAAGAGAGCTGGGACCACAGTCTCAAAGATGACTGTTAATAACACACCATGCCATCATAGATTAAAATCCCGCAGGGCACGCAAGGTCCCCGTCCTCACACCAGGAAATGTCCAGGCCCAATTGAAGTTCGCCAGTGACCATCTGGATGATCCAGAGGAGGCATGGGAGAAGGTCACGTGGTCAGATGAGACCAAAATAGAGCTTTTTGCTTTCTTTCTGTCTTTGTCTTTCTTTCTAGCCCGAAGTTACCATATTTTATGCGGTTGGAGTGCATATTTATCAGTTAATACTATTTTGCAAGCTAGTATTACATAGGAGGCATCCATGCATACATTGGGTATATTACACATTAAAACAATAATTAATTAAAACTGGAGCAAAGACTTCTTAGATGCGAACATGGCAAACCACATTATTTGTCAGATAATTGTGCTGAAAATGCTCCAGAATGCAGTTTAGAAATCCAGTTCAATGATTCTCTTTTGCTGAGATGCCAAGCAGCTACAGCCATCTGTGACCTGTCAGTTAATAATACAAACTTTAAGCTATTATGAAATTTAAATGGGTGACTTATCCAAAAAGCCTCTGTACAGTTGTTCGAAGGAAAAATTTGCTATAGATGCCAAAATGGTTGCTTTGTACCAGCTGCTAAATTTGGTTTCCTGTGCTGTTAAACTGAATGTCCTAACATTGGAGCGTGTGAAAACCGACACATTTGAAGAGAGCCTGAAGTGGCCATTAGCTTTTAGCAGTTCAGCTTGGGCTTTATTCTGTATATCCAGAGGTTGTTAGTTAGCAGAGGTGGCAAAAGAACACTCATCACTTAAGTAAAAGTACATATGTTCAAATTACTCTGGTAAAAGCTAAAGTGCTTGTTCACCTTCTTTACTCGAAGTAGCTCTTTGGAGGACTTCTCTACCAGGATTTTGTTTTTTGTTTTGCCAAGCTAACTAAGCCTCATGTCATTAATATCATTAATACAAAATAATTTTAATACAAGGAAATACAAACTTTATTTAAACATAAATTCTAATAAATGTAGCTTGAACTTCAGTTATGCAAAACACGAGCAGAGAAAAACAAAAGGAATGGAAAACAAAACAAAACAAACTGGCTCTATTTGTTCAGTGAGTGGATCTAATCTGCATCATCACCTCAAATTTAATTTGATGTTTACTGTCCGTGATGTAACCTAACACTGACCACGAGCAACACAGTCTGTTCTGCACAGTCTAACATTACTGTAAACTTCACCACAGCACTGCAAACTACCAGTGTAGTCTGCATCAAACTGCCTGGTATGTTCATGCAGACTTTCAATAGCACAAAGTTACATCAAAGTAAACTTAATTTCGTCTTTCAACATGAAAAAAATGTCATTCCAGCAACATATCATTATAGATCCAATAGCCAACATGAATGTAACCTTCAAATTTCCAGTTTATCAAATGTTCCTCAGGAGTCCTCACCTTTAAAGACCTTCATCTCTGCTGTGCCGTCTTTCTCCATCTCTGAACTTCTCATTTTTTTTTCTTTTCCTGGGAAATAAAGTAAATACATCATTCATGTCACATTTAAATAGGAAATAAACAGTGAATGAATTTTTTTATTGTGAAATAAATCAAAGTTTTCAAGCATTTTGTCATGAAAGCTGATAATGTAGTGAATGAAAGCTTCATATAATCAACAATCCTGATCTGTCTCTGTCATTTCCTTCTTTTCTCTTCAGGCAAACACTTTGTGGATGAACACAGACGCGACCTGATCCGGAAAGTTAAGAACATCTTACTCATTTTGGATGAGCTCCATGACAATGACGTTATCAGCCAAGAAAATTATGACAAAATTAGAGCTCTGCCTACCTGTCAGGAACAGATGAGGGAGCTCTACAAGATTTCCCTGAATGCTGAAAAATCCAAAGACATCTTCTATGAGGTTCTTTCGGCAAATGAGAAATTTCTCGTTGAAGAGCTCCATGCAAAGAAGTAAAATAAAAAAACAAACAAACAAAAAAAAATTTTAGACCCAATCGATATAATCCACCTGGACATGTTTACTTGAAAAAAGTATTTTCTCTGTCGGGGTTTTATAAAAGTTGTTATGCTGTGTAGTGCCTTTGCTCACCTGTGAGTCTCCTTTAACTGTTATATGAAACACTTTGAACATTTTTACATGTAAATATGTATCAGTTAAAAATGAATTAATGATGTCATGTTTTTATCCATCTGTCAGCCAAAGGGTCTGTTTTTGAATTTAATCGTCTTCTGTAACATAAAACAGAATGAAAAGATTTATTATCCTTAATAATAAACCTAAACTTAAACTTTTCCTTGTCCTAAGAATTTGTTTGGGTGGTTAATTCAAAGTGGTTTGTAATTTGATTATGAAATTATTTTTTTCTGATTTTCAGGGTTCTTTTTTATTTTCATTTGGTCATTTTGACCATAGTGGTAAAAACAGTGGATACTATTTCTGAGTTTAAACATTTAGACACAAAAGTCATAATCCTACTTAAGAAATACTACAAAGCAGGTTTATAATAGTTTTGGATTTTACATTATTGTTTAGTTTTAGTTAGTTTTTACTTTTTTTTCTCTAATTCAGTTAGTTTTAATTAGTTTTCAGAGCGGTTTTGCACATTTTTGTTAGTTTTTATTTTTGGTTTAATGCTTAGTTTCAGTTTAGTTTTGTTAGTTTCAGTATTAGTTTTAGTTTTTCATACTTTGTCAGGTGTAAGATTCAAGGTAAAAGAGTGACTAATGTGTAATAAAAACTCAGCAAAAAGACACCCTTTAAAGAAATAGATTCAACAACCAACGCTTCACAAGACAGCAGCACTACAGGCTACATGTGTGTAATATTAAGGACACACATGAACATCAGCAGGGAGAAACAAAGAAAAACATGAACTCCCAAACTCAATAAATTCTACAATAAACTCCCAATAAAGTTCAGCGTCAGTGCAGCAGATTAACAACACCTACGTGCGTGTTTGACAACACACTCAAAGCTCAAATCCAGCTGCATCCTGATGTTCTCCACCACCTGAAGCTGCTTCTGTTTTGGAGCTAGTTTGGTTAGGTATTTTATATGCGGTGCAGGCCGAGACTTTTTTTTTTTTGGTCCTCGCTTTTTGTGCTCAGTTTTCTGGCTGCAAACATATTTGTCCGTGTTTTTTTTCACTTTCTTCATTCCATCGCGTCCATTCCGATAATTTCTGCAGTCTCCCTCCAGGAATTTGCTGAAATTTGTGAGTCCTTATATTGATTGTTCCTGATTGTTATTCTCTCATTGATAAAGTAGCCGGAAACACAAGGAGGGAACAGGTTCATCACAACGTTGCGGCTGTGTGGACCCGACAGTAGTCACATTTTCGTAGCTGCCTTGTGTGCACTTCTCAGGTGGACTTGTTGGTGTTTTTTCCTCACTGAGATGTGTTCCATACATTTTTCATCATTCACAACAAGACACTCTTCTATCTGTATTATCGGACTCAAAGAAACTCCATATGGGACTCTGCTGCTTTCTCAGCAGACCGCTGCCATTACTTTAAGGACCAGCTCGGTGAGCGCAGGCACACAGCTGCCTGACGGCGCTCCCAGCTTAAACTCGGAGAGCGGAAAATGATCAATCCACAAGGCTTTTAAATAAAATGACAAACAAGAAAAGGAAGGTCATTTTATCTATAATTTTAGTTAGTTTTTTAAACTCACAATACAGTTTTAGTTAGTTATTGTTTTTTTCCTTTTAATTGTAGTTTTTATTTATTTCAGTTAACGACAATGTTTTTTCAATTTCAGATTTCGTTATTTCGTTCGTTTTCGTTAACTATAATAACCCTGCTACAAAGGTTTACGCATCAACCTTCACCTAAAGCACCTAAAAGAAACTGTTTATTATTCAGGATCATATATATGATATCAATGGTCATAATGACTGATTAATTAATGTGAATATCAGTTTAATGTTGCAGGTGCAGATTATTAAAGTCTATTATATACTGTTCTGCTGCTACAGTGGTATTCAAAGTTTGGGCACCCCTGATAATTTTCATGATTTTCCTTTATAAATCATTGGTTGTTCAGCAATTTCAGTTAAACTACACTGCTCAAAAAAACTAATTAAAGAAACACTTTGAAAACATCAGATCTCAGTGAGAACAAAATCATGCTGGGTATCTATACTGATATGGACCAGTTAATGTGTTAGGAATGAAAGGATGCCACATTGATGGAAATGAAAATGATGAACATACAGAGGCTGAATTCAAAGACACTGAAAATCAAATTGAATATGATGCAGCAGGCTAGTCCATTTTTTTCATTGCAGCAACTCAGAATGATGCTCAGTAGTTTGTAGGCCCCCCCATACTGGTACGCATGCCTGACAAAGTTTGGGCTCCTAATGAGATTAAGGATGGTGTCCTGTGGGATCTCCTGCCACATCTGGACCGAGGTCACTTACCCAGACGGTTGACTTACATGAGGCCCATGCAGGGTCCATGCATAGCCCATGCATACATGGACCGTATGGGTCCGAATAAACACTTATTCAGGGCCGGTTAAAATCTATCTGGACAAACCCCTGTAGGGCCACCATGGAAACCGCGGACAAAACATTTGGGGCCCATAATGTTTGCCCTTGATTATCCCATATGGGGCCCACCTAGGAGTGCTGGCAGGGATGTTCACTGTGTAAATAAAAAAATACAAATAATTGATGTGGCGTAAAACAAGAAAGAAGCAAACATGATAAGCAGACTGTAAAAATTAAACTGTCATTGTGCTGTAACAACAGATTTACCTTCAGGCACAGCGAGGATGAGTATGGAGGCGACTCCTCCAATCAGAAGGGTTGCTACACTGAGAAAAAAAAAAATCGTTGACTTAACATACTTTTTTCTTTCCAACTGGTTCTACATAATTGTATTTAGTTAGTTGAAAAGAAAAAAAATATATAGTAACCTGACTTTATGACCCTGAGTTTAATTAAGATAAAATGAATGAATTAACCCAACTACTTCAAATCACTTCAGACTGATAAAAGAGAAGTTAGCTGAACTAACTATACTTTTTTGTGTTAGTTTGACAAAGCATGCACACATTCAGTGAACTTATTTTGCATTTTTTCCCCCTCAACATAAACAAATTATGTTACTTTAACAACTAAAATTTGCTTTCCATCAACTGATGAATTGATAAAAAAAAAAAAAATGTAACAAATTTTTTTCTAGTTAAATTCAAGTTTGTCAACAGGTTCCACACAAATGAATGAAGTAGGTCTAATGTAATTTTGTTATCTTCTTTATTTAACACCAGAGATCTTAAACATAACATTCTTTTAACCAAGTTAACAGTCACAAAAGCATCAACTGACAAAAAATAATAAACTTTCATGTTCAAATGTCTCATATTTTTACAACATTAAGCCTTAGCAAGGTCAAAGAAATGCAGTCTTAAAGGACAATTCACAGTACAAACGTCAGTCATGAGAATAGTAATGCAGAACATAGTGTAATATTCTGAGGATTCACACTCACAACTTGGAAATGTGTCAATTATAAAAACAAACAAAGAAAAAACAGAAAACAAAAATACATTTCACTCAACTGAAAAATGCAAACCAAATCCATGCAACAATTTATCCAAATTGGTGTATTGAAACTATCACCTGCCATTTTATGACATGTATAATGATGGATCATTCATGCTTTTAATCATTTATTTAATCATGCCCTCTCATTTAAAGTGTCCCCAGCTGCATTTCTTTTGTATTTAAAATGGTAAATATTAGTGCTACACAAGCTCAAAATACAGTTTGTTCATATAGTTTGTTGCTGAGCATCAGTCCCTTCGTTGAAAGTTTTCCAGCATCCAGTTGGACGAAGATCTTCTGAAGCACCTCCAAGAAGACTTTTAGTTCTTTCAGGTAGCACAGATTCATTGCATATATGAAACCCATTAAGACTGCACATGCAGATGCAACATCACCCAGGTCCTGGAGAAGTTCAACTCCTTCAACCACAAGCCCAACATCTGCATCCCAAAAGTGTCCCAGTGCTTCAGTTTTACCACATTTTGTTACATTAGATCCTTATTCCAAATTGCATTAAATTAATCTCTTTCCTCAGAATTCTACAAAACAAATACCCCATCACAACAATGTGGAAAATGGTTTGAGGGTTTTGCAAATTTATTAAAAATAGAAAACCAAGAAATCACATTTACGTAAGTATTCACAGCCTTTGCCATGAAGCTCAAAATGGAGCTGTTTATGCTGATCATCCTTCAGCTGTTTCTAGAGCTTAAATGGAGTCCACCTGTGGTAAATTCAGTTGATTGCACTTGAGAAACAAGCTTCTTGGGTCTGATGACACAAAGGTTGAACTCTCTGGTGTGAATGTTGTGGGAAAAATTTGGAGATGAGGGGAAAAGTAGTGATTCTCACACATTCCCAAACTGAAAACCTCTTTTGTCAGGCAACTGCCAGGGATCACAGCAGGCAAGCAGCGGTAAAACCAAACAAGACCTAATCATGAGCATAAACAAAAATGAAGCATAGGTTAAGAAAAATACACGAGTGCGCGCTTACAAATGAACAAATGTATTTAAACCAACCAATTTATTTGAAACTAAAATGATGTTGTGTTTGTATGAATGGTGCATAAGAGTGTTACCGACTTTGATGGAGTGTGGCCATAGGTTTGGCCATCACAGACTCAAATTTTATTTGCTGCAGCTTTATTATTGTTTCAAAGTATTAAAACAATGTCCAAGTTCAGTTTATTAGTTCGACTTGTAATGTTTAATCGAGACTGCTCAGTCTGTGTGATTCTCAAAAGAGAAAAAGTGCAAATGATTCACTGGTATGTGCATTTTTTTAGACCAAACACAGTAAAACTTGTTAAAACTATAAACACTGGTTAATTGTCAGCTTTATCAGCTTATTCCTTTTTCAAAACAGTATATAACTTATAGCTCAGCTTAACAGAAGAAATAAAAAGGGCATAACATTTTTGCATTGACAGTAAAACCACGGATTTTGTAGGCTTCATTGTATTTGCTTGTGTCTTTCTGCTGGCTGCCGTTTTAAGGCTGAGTTGTGGCATTTTTAAACGTACGCCTTGATCAGACTTGAACCGAGCAATCAGTGTGGCTTTTATACTTGACGCCTGAGTTAGTGTAGTATTCTACAAAAATGAGCCTTCATAGAGGGATCTTAAAAATGTCAGTATAGGCAAACCTGCTCTGCAAAAGCACCTGCCAAATAAACCATTGATGCCGGGTGATCGCTGCTGAAGCGCCGATTAAATACCCTTACTAGCCGTGAAAGGCTGATTAAGACGTAGCCTATCCCCGCGGAGTCGGGGATGTGTCCTGCAGGTTTTAGATGTGTCCTTGATCCAACACACTTGAATCAAACAGTGGAATTACCTCCTCAGTATGCACTCAAGTTTTCCAGAGTCCTGCTCATGACTTCTGCATTTGAATCAGGTGTGTTGAAGCAGAGACACATCTAAAACCTGCAGAATCCGGCTCTCGAGGCCTGGATGTGAGGATCCCTGGCATAAGCCATTAGTGGAGGATTCACTGAGTATTGTGGTTTCTTGACATTGATGCCATGATGTAGTGATTGAAGGAATTCTTGGTCAACACAGTCTTTATAAATAAGGTTTATTACAAAACGACAATGTCAAAATACAGATGCTCGAGACATCTGGATGAGAGAAAGCCAATGATCTTCTACACCCCGAACAAAGGCAACTACAGCCTTATATAGGCTTTAACATCTGGTACACACGTTGTCACCAATAGACTGAGCCCCCAAGAAAGCTGGTAGAAACCAGAGAATCTTCAGTTTTACACCTTTAAGATAAACAGGGAAGATGAGCTTCCAAACCTGAGAGGCCCCTTGCTGGAATTCTCCTATATGTTTACCAGAGAAACATACATGCAATTTCACACAGGTGTGTCAGACACTACAGTATCTGAGTATTAAAAATAATTCAATGAAATGCAAGTTTTGCTGTGCCTTTGCTGGAATTTGCTCTATTTCTTAGAAATGTGACTTTCAGATAATTTTTTTTTTTTTTAAAGGCCTGACACTACTTTGTTTCTCCTCCACTTGTCCAGTTTCCTCACTTTTTTTCAGGAAGGCACTGGACACCATGCTGAGATATCCCAAGTTTTTGGGAATCACCTTGTTGTTGTTTAAAAAATACAATTTTATTCCTGTCAAACTCGATTATTTTTCATAGACTGAGCTAAAAGTATCGGGACAGATTGTAGGTTTTTTGCGACAGGCTGCTCGTCCCTTTAGTTTGGATACCGAAAGCATCCACTCAGAAGGCTTTTTGCATGCAACAGTGTTGCATGCAAAATCAAGCAATCAGGCTAAGGTCAACCAGCTAGCTGTAAGTTATCTACACTTCATGAATCCAGTCATGGTTAGTCTGATTTAGCAGCCCCAGAGGTTAGTTAACCTCACTCATAAGACAGCTCATAATAATATGAATTACAGTAATCAGGTTTGCTTTTAGATCACAAAAATCAGTGTTAAAAATGCTTTTCAAAAACGCACAACACACATAATAAAATGCAAACTGGAAAAAATGTTGAAATACTGAAAAACACGACTGTAATGGCCACTGGGCTGGCCTTGTTTTCTTATTGCTGGTGTCTACCTTTTTCAGGTAGCTACTGGCTGGAGCCCACCCAATTTCAGATGCAGCACACCTGAGCAGGTCAAGCTCAGGTGTGCTGCATCCCTGCCTGAACCTACGGGAGACTCCTTTTTGGTCCTCTTGGAGGCTGCTTGGCTGACAAAGTCTTTTGGTACATTTTCATTCATACATCCTCTATGCATTTAAATATAGGATGCATACTGATATTCTGATAATCATTCTTTATCTTTGTTTTTTTTTAATTGTCAAATTAATGTTTCGGTAAGCTGTAATTGGTCAAATATTTTGTTGTTTTAACACAGCAGCAAATTGTAACTTTAAAGTCTAAGTAACAATTAATGAGTGAAACTCTGAAGTTATACAACAAGGGTCTTTATCTAAATGGGCATTTTTTTCCCCATACATCCCTTCGTGCTGACACTTTTATGTTAGACTGATACAGCTATGTTCCTAAATAAACCACTGTAAAACACACATCTGGAAATGCTCGACGATGTGTGTGGTTCTTATCAGCTTTGCAGAGTCTAAATGCTGCTTTTACTCATGCTCCTAAGTCCTGATGAATATACTGATGTCCTGCTATGAACAGAATTTAATTCTGAACACTAACAAAGCAAATGTAGCACATATGAAGCAATATTAACCTTTATTCAATTCAAAACAATAAAATACAACTCAATTCAGTTCAATTAATTCAATTTAATTCAATCCAATTCAGTTTCATTTGCATAGCACCATATCAACAATAAAGGATAGAGGGAAAAAAAAGTGGGTGAAAGGAGTCAGGAGGTGAAAGGTGAAAGTAGAAAAGGGGAAAGGAGGTGAAAGGAGAACGATAATCAGTCAGTTGCTGTAGAACTGACACAGCAACAACACAGAAATTTGAGTTTCTGGAAAAAACCCATTTTTTTCTTCTTTGCCTTCTTAAACAATGGAGGTTTAGCAGGGGGGTCCTCACTGGGCTGAAGCTCAGTCAAGGGTAGAGGTGTAGCAGGGAGTTCCTCACTGGGCTGAAGCTCAGTCAAGGATAGAGGTGTAGCAGAGGGTTCCTCGCTGAGCTGAAGCTCAGTCAAGGATAGAGATGTAGCAGGGAGTTGCTCACTGGGCTGAAGCTCAGTCAAGGATAGAGGTGTAGCAGAGGGTTCCCCACGAGGCTGAAGCTCAGTCAAGGATAGAGGTGTAGCAGAGGGTTCCTCACGAGGCTGAAGCTCAGTCAAGGATAGAGGTGTAGCAGAGGGTTCCTCACTGGGCTGAACCTCAGTTAAAGGCAGACTTTCAGCAGGGGGTTCCTCACTCTTCTGAACCTCAGACATTGGCAGACTTTGAGCAGGGGTTTCCTCAAAGAGCTTGCAAATGTACTTCTTTGCTACAGCAGAAATCGTAGTGAGCAGCTCTGGTGCAAAGTTCGAAATGTTGTGGAGCAGAATGTGGAGTGGGTATTTCTCCCTTATTTCTCTCCGGATGGTCTGGACCAGGTCGTCTCTAATGGAGCAGGAGAAGATGGCCTGGCTTTCCATTACTCTGACAGTCTTGGCGACCTTGTCCAAAGTGGCCTTTGTAAGACTGGTGCAGACTATGCTCAGACTTTGGGATTCCATGTTCAAGAGGGGTTTGGGAGAAAGCTGCCAGAAGCCCTGCAGGACTCTGGGAACAACCTCTATCACCACTTCCTCTGCAGTGTGCAGTCTGGAGGTCTGGCTTTCCTGCTGCTTCTTTTTCAGGAGCTCAATGTATGTTTTGGCCAGGTGGAGGAGTTTAGGGTTTCTGTAGATGAAGTTTATATGTGTTGTTTTAAACCCAGAAACAGTGAAACACTGTAGTTGAACTGTTAATGATTGTTTATCAAATGTGACTCACTGAAATGTAGGAGGTGTGGCCTTCGGAAATTCGAGTAGCATCCGGGCTTGAAATTCAACGTCTCTCATTTTATTGATAACGTTTACTGCCCACACCTGGAACAAAAACACATAAAGTGCACTTTTGTTTTGAGCTTTTGTGAACTTAGTGAAAAAAAATCTACAAATCAATACAAGTGTCAGCCTGAGGAACTCCCTCATTATTGCAATCTAAAAATAAAAGTAGATATTCAATCAAGACCACACTGTTTTGCAGACTTCAACATATTTGATGTCAGTTTGGGCTTGGATGGATAGTGGATCTTACCTGAGTCTTGTATCCTTGAACGTGCCAACAGGTGTTAACAGCTGTTTCATATATTGGTGTGTTAAACAACACCTGGCATAGAAATAAGAAGTTACTCATCATTAGTTCATTTGATTCTCAGTTTGTTAGCTTAAAAAAAACATCAACCTCTTTAAAATGTTTAAATGCAGTACAAAGAAAAACTCTCTCATACCCTGATGGGTTTGTAGATTCCTCTACTCGCTTCCATGGAAATGCCGCTGTTGTGTATCTCAAGAGGGAACAGAAACAGGCAAATATACTCAAAAAACATTTGTCAACTCAAAGACAGAAACCAAAAATCCTCTGAACTCGATCGTCTCTCCTGCACAAATGAATTGTTTTGGATGTCTGAAGTGGAATTCTAGAACTGCCTGATGAGTTCTCTGTTCATAACACAGCAGGTCACCGTGGAAACACTGATGTTGTTACATAAAAATTCTTTATTTTTTTTAGCACTACATTACACTACACTTTATTTTTAAAAAATACATTTATTGTATAAATAAATAAAATGTAGTCTACAGCTGTACTGTAGCCGTATAAGAGCTTCAGATCTTCCGGGAAGGTTTTCCACAAGGTTTAGGAGTTTTTATGGGAGGAATTGTTTTTGTTTCTTTTTCAGATGTTACGTAATATGCACTTTTTATTTTTGGATAAAGTTTGCAATGGAAAAAAGAATGAAGCAGTAGATTTGAAGCACTTAGAGACTCTGGCAATAAGCAGTTTGGCTGTTATTTAGATCTGTGGTGGCCCAATAACTAAGACCTCCTTTATTTAATTCTATTCTATTGCATTTTCATGAACAATGACACCTTCTTTTTGTAATTTTGTACTTGTATACCACCACAGTGGATTCTGAATCAAAAGCACATTTTCAGCTTTAATTCAAGGGGTTCAATAAAAGTATTGCACTAATTGTTTAGGAATTATAACCATATTTAAACAGAGCCCCCCATTTTTCAGAGGCTCAAAAAGAGTCACTTCACAAAAGACCTCTTTCCATGTGAGGGGATGCAGTCATGGTTGCATGAAGAGCAGCAGGCTGGGCATACAAGCCTGAAAAGTTCTCATGAACTCTAGTGTGAAGGAGCCCAAGTTTGACAATCAGCTGTGTGTGTGTGTGTGTGTGTGTGTGTGTGTGTGTATGTGTATGTGTGTGTGTGTGTGTATGTGTGTGTGTGTGTGTGTGTGTGTGTGTGTTTCTTTTGCTTTAACAATTTCTTTTAGACTCAAGCTGCATGGAGCGGCCATCTGGTCTGTTAAAAATGTTAACAAATCAGCCAGTATGAGCATAATAATTAGAATTCCAATTAGGTCAAAATGACCTATTTTTTATTCTGAGTCCAACTACAAACAAATATTTAAAAACTGATTCATGCAGTAAATCATATTTTTCATGAATATGCAGCTGGTTTTGCTCTGTCCTCTGTTTTGTGCAACTGTGTGTTTCCCTGAGCTTCTGGTACTAAAGTAAAAATTTACAAAGACCCATAAAGCCACAACAGACATGATTATGGGAAATATTCCAGAATTAAGAATTATCCTTAAAGTTTCATTAACAGAACTTAACGAACTCGTTTGCAGAATTTCAGTGATAAACATTTTTGAAATGCAGTTTTCTTGCATTTTGAAATGAAGCCTGAACATTTGTAGGAACATGTCTGCAGCTTTGGAGCATCAAGAAACCAATCACTGTAACTTTTCCCTCAGAAAACCACTTTGTGGATAAACACAGAGTGGAGCTGATCCAGAGAGTGAGCAACGCTGGACCGATTCTGGATGAGCTCCTAAAAGAACAAGTGATCCACCAAGAAAGTTACGACACAATCAGAGGTCTGCCAACCTCTCAGGAGAAGATCAGGGAGCTCTACAATGGTCCCCTGAAAGCTGGCAATGCCTCAAAAGACGTCTTCTATCAAATCCTTCAGACACACGAGAGACGGCTCGTTAATGACCTCTGCTGAAAGAAATATGAGGTCAAATCCATTTTCAGACAAAAGAAACTAAAAATCTACTGAAAATCAGCATTTTACTTTAAAACAGGGCTTACAGTGTTTACTGTGACACCTTATGTTTAAATTTGTTGACATTTTATTGTGGTTCATTCTTCACGTACCTGTGTTGCATTTTTTTAATGATGTTTTGTATCACATTTGTTCTGTCTTGAATCACTTTTTGCTCATATGCAGGAACTGTAGTACACAAACGAGGCTGAGTGACTAAAACATGCAGCATTTTTTGTCTCTTTGAATCTGAATTTGAAGTCTTTATCACGTAGAAATTAATACTGATTTTTTTTTTCTATGTATAATGTATTCATGCAACAAATAATAGAGAGACTGTTTTTAATTTTTTACCTTTTGTAAAATTAAACAAAATAACTGGAATTATTATGCAGATAAATCAGCTTTGAACTTTCACTTTTCTCCAGTTCAATAAAAAGCTATGGCTTCTAATGTTCTGTAATTTATCTTCATAATAAATTCTTCATACAGACTGAATTGAATGTCTTAATAATAGCCTTTGAAATAAATACACTCATGTACTAGAGAGTTGCATTGGTTGGTCTTTCTTGTACGGTTCCCAGATCTTCCCTGATGGGATGATGCTGTGGCGTTGTTTCCACCACTTGTTTCCCTGAACAGTTTTGTTGTTGTTGTTGTTGCTGCAATGATTGTGAAGCCAGGTTCCCCCTGCATGGCCTTGAAAGGGGAAGCAGTTCTAACTATTCCTTTTAAAGTTGCACAGTTGGGTATTTACTGAAAGAGGTCATTTTAAACACTCCATTTAGGATTTTATATTTCTCTAATAATTCTTCCCTCTGTGTTAATACTGCAAAACCCTCCAGGGCTCTACGGGTTAGTGTGTGGTACAAAGAAACATGAAAATCATATTTAATTTGAAAATACACTGATGTGTATGGTGCTTTGTCTCAATCATCCCCCCTCCTCCTTATAGGGTTTGTGTATGTGTTTCATCTACTCGAATCTGCAACATGTTTAACAACTATTTAAGATCTTTAGACTATTTCATGTATTGTGTATTTGTGGATGTGATGGGACTCTTAAAAAAAGAGTTCACAGAGACACCAGTGTTCATCAAGACCGTGTGTTTTACTTTGTAGCACAACTGTGTTTGCTGGACAAAGTCTGCAACATATGGTTTTAAAAATAAAAGCTGTAACATTGTGCTAATGTGGCTTCACTTGACTGAGTATCATATCGGAGACTATCATGTGTCAAAGTATGGAGCAGACATTCAGTGGTTCATTTAGTTGTGTTCCATGCTGCGAAGATCAAAGCCTACTGTAAGGATATTTTGTCATGGCCCTTTGTCTCCCTGTGCCAGCTTCTTCTCTCTCTCTCTCCCTCTCATTTGTTTTGGTCTCCTGGCCTGTGGTTCAGGCCTGGGCCCGACTCTGGTTTCTGCCCTCTGAGCAGTCAGTCACCCAGAGGCTAAACACACACCTGTTCCTGATAATCTCATCTAGATGACTATTCAAGCGGACGAGCTGCCAATATGGCCAAGTCATATTTTTGTATTCCTGCTGTGTGGAACCAATGAGCATTGATCTTAAAAGTCCACACATACACATCAGTGCTCATAAAGACTAAATGTGTTATTTTAATACTTCAGCATTGCTGCATCATCTCCACTGTATTAGTGTTATGCTTAAAAGGTAATTTCCTATCCATCTGATCATGAGCCATAAAGACTTAAGGAGCTTTGTGTGTGTGTGTGTGTGTGTGTGTGTGTGTGTGTGTGTGTGTGTGTGTGTGTGTGTGTGTGTGTGTGTGTGTGTGTGTGTGCGTGTGTGTGTGTTCATAAAATATATACCTTCAGACTATCACAGCTGTTATCTTTTACTATTTCACTCACTCCAAGCTGAGACACACACACAGGACCTGTGACTGTATGGTCACATGTATCCTGTTAATCTACACACTTTGTATAACACTTCCTATTTGATTTTGTTTGAACCACAGGATAAAAAGAAGCTTAAACTATGTTCTAACCAACCAACTCGAAAGGATCATTTATTTACTCAAACAGACTTTGCACCTTTCAGTCAAAACATCAAATTTACTATGAAATGGTGAATAAAAGATGGGATTTGGTACCAGGGGATGTTTTTATGAGTAAATTATATTGAATTGCAGCAGTTAAAAGTATTAGCTGAAATTGTGTCAGTCATACCTCTGATGTTTATGCGACCATAATCAAGCCTGTCAGCTCTGTGAACACAATATTGCTGCAGGTTCTTACCAACCTTCTCTGTACACTTTATACGACTGAGTCAGAACATTAAGTAAAATGCCTTTGAAACTGTCAGAGGTGATGCTGTGGCCGGCAAGGCAGAGGACCCCAATGCAGGACTCACAAGGTCAGGAGCTTAATTTAAAATTAAAGCTTTAATGATGAAACTTGGCTTGACGAAACATAACATGAACTTGAGATATTAACGTGAACTTGAGGCATAAACATGAATGTGAAGCACAAAGGTACACAGCAGGATTAACAAACAACGAGGAACAAGGGAAGGGACAATGAGGGAAAATACAACGGGTGAGGAGCACAGCTGAACATAATTACAGAGATGAGACAAGGGGACGCAAAACTAAACACTAAGTGTGCAGGACAAAGGACTGTCAAAATAAAACAGGAAGTAACCAAACATGGTACTAGCAGACGTAACACATAGTGAGACTGGCACAGTGTGACAGTTGTTTGGTTTGAAATGACAACTTTAATCTCAAAATAGTTTTGACTTTTTTCTCAAAAAGTATTTTTTTCTTGAAATTTTGACTTTATTCTCTAAATGCACAGTTGTTTTTTTCTTAATGTGGCCCTAATACTCCTTCATACACCTTCCAGCTAACACTGCTATGTTTGATTTAAACCAGGTCCTGATGGTTAATCCTCGCTTTGTTTTGGATAAATAAACTTCAACTATTGTTTTAATTAAATTAGTACAATCACTGGTTTATTCACCCGATTCGAATGTTATCAGTCCATTAAATGGACGTTATTAACAATTATCAGTCCCATAAGTGTAGTTCAGACTGGCCCTCCTGCACCTACTAGCCGGCTCAGTAGGCGATTATCACTAATTAAATCGGTAGCTGGCTGCTGGGAGGGACTACGGTGAATCCAGATCCACTCCAGACATTCACTCCAGTTCACGTCACACCGGAACAGAGCCCGGGGCATGGCAGGTAACCACAAAAGTGTGCATTTAGCCTCTTTTAACATTATTTTGTCATTAACAGAAATGGTTATCATAAAGAAAATGTGTTCAAACCTTAGTATTTTTATGCTAGTGCAGCCTGGAAATTGTTTGTTACTGCTGTATTACTTTAAGTGATGCTAACGTCAAACCGTTGCATGACATGCTTTTAAAATGAATAGTGTCACTAATGTTCAGTTAGACTTTACTTCCCATGTGTCAGATATGTCACTTAAATAAATTATTTAAAAAATATCCTCTGTTTCATCAGGTCCTTGCTGCTAGCCTTTAGCTAGACCAGGAAGGCTGGTCCCAATTTAATCCATTTTTCTTGTCAGTGTTTGTGTATTGCTTCATCACGTGCTGTCCAGTATCTGTATAGTAGGTTGCCCTTATAGTTTAATACCTGTTTCATAAAATGAGTAGCATATCTGACAAATATACATGCAGCATATAACAGAAAAATCTGTGTTTGTTTCTTCTGTTTAGTCATGTAAGTGTTTTCTCTCTTTCTTTTAGACCCAATGTCAAGCAGAGGTATGTGTAGCTGCTTTTTTGGTGTTTTATATTGCAAAATGATATAAAATTTGTGCTTCTCTTTAATATTGTTTTTGTTAGTGCTGATTTGCTTTGTCTTTATCATTTATTGAGAAGACAGAACAGTTATAACAGAGGAGCAACAGAAACTCCTCAAATCTGCGTTCCAACAAGGAATGAATAGTGTTGGCTCTCCAATGATCCCCACAGCAGCAGAGGCCACTGGTTTGGCACCACGCGTTATAGATGTAAGCTTCATATATGTTGTTACTGCAGATACATTTTACATCTAGTGAACTACTGTGATATGAAAATAGCATCAACCCGGAACACAGTTACAGTATATTATCTTTATTATATTGTGATAGGCTTCTGCCCCCCGTGACCCTGAAAAGGATACGTGGAAAGAAAATGCATGGATGTTGTCTTGATCTTTATTTGTCTTTCAGAACTGGATTGGCAACCATAGAAGGTCTCTTAAAGCGCCCTCTGGACCAACACCTCAAAAGACCAAACTTTACAGCCGTGGTCTTTCAGCTTACAATCTTTTCTGCAGGGATCTGCTGCGAAACAAGGGTGAGAATATTTCTTATAGCTGTCATGTTCACAGGTATTGCATCATATATCAAACATACTCATATGCATATAACAGGGCTGATATCAGAGCTTAAAGTTATTACTTCTTTAAGTCTCTTAAGAGTATTATCATGCTTGTTACATTATTGTATATAATGTGTATTGCTCTATATTACATTTGCTTTTTAGCCCATTCTCTAGTCACACTAGACATTCCTTTCCTCAGTAACTTTACAAGCCATCTGTTACACCATCCGTATCAAATGAATCTGACTCTAACTAAATATGTTTTATAGTTTATGCTGTATAAATATAACTGAGAAACTAAGGTCTCATTAAGAGGAAAATAGAGCAATTTCAGACCTCATGGAATTATGGGAGGTGCTTATCTGCCTAATTTGTGACATAGATGGTACAAAACAAAAAAGCACACTGGAATGAGCTTGCTTTATTGCTTTCAGTTTTGCAGGGCACATCCCCATATCATGCCATGACTATTCATATTGGTCATTATTTTATCTCTGCTCTTTATTCTTCATCACAAAGGGATGCTATGTGAAATCTTTATAACAACAATTTAGGCTAAACATCTAATATTATGTTATGGATGTAAAGTACATTGAGCCCTTTGTAATTTCTCAAACTGATCAAACAACACAGTGACTAGATCATTGGAGAAAAGATTTTAAAATATGTGTTTATATTAGTGAGTGTAGGTTGTGGGTGAGCCAATTGGCTTTGTCTAATAATGGTCTCAATATTGTACATGAAAGAAGAAAACTCAGACACACTTACTTATTTATTTATCTTTCATTTTTAGGCAAACTTAAAGATATTAAGCAAAAATGTTCCTCATTAGGAGAAGCGCAGAAAAACAAGTACCATGAGGAGGCAGCTGCTCTTAAAGCTGAAGGAAAAACGCAGCATCTTAGCCCTGAGATGAGGGAGCTTAAAGTGAAAAAGCACCTCAAGCAGCTCAAGTTTGAGGTTTGCCATCCATGCTGGGAACTGTTGGTATCATATAATTAAAGATGCTTTTCAGCCATTCTCACATGAACAAGACATGGTTATTTAATGGAAAAAATTTAACTAAACATTCAAAACGTTGTCATGTTTAAATAGATTCCTGTACTGATCATGTGCTGAACATTATAAGACATTCAATTAATAATTATAATTTTGCTCCATCACTGACAGCTGTACAGTTTCATAAACAAATCTTTATATCAATTACATTGTGGAATTGGTTTTATGTTTACATGGAACACCCATTTTCTTTGCAGTACTTTGTATCAATATGTACAGGTACCTTTGAATGTTAATGAAAAATTTCTGAACTGTTATATTTTTATGAATGCTTAATATTTATACATGCCTTTTTTGTCCTAAACATTGTTAAAGGTATCCAGTCTTGAGAAGCTGGGGGTGGAAACAGCTGTTATGTCATTTGACTGGCAGAGATCCAACTTAGAAGTCCATGAAGTGAGCAGCAAAGGAGCTGCTGCTTTTCTGGTTTCATCAGACACACTAAACAGTTTTGCTTTGCATTTTAAAGGTTGGCACACACACACACACTCATACTGATAAACCCAAACTTGTCATATGGCACAGTTAACTCCCTATTTACAATGTTTTTCCAATGAATTTTCAGGAAGCTCCTTAACTGCCTCTGCTTTCAAAGAGCCAGTTGATGCCCTTGCCAAGAAGGTGATGAAAATAAAAAATACAGTAAGCATGATTTATAATACTATAACAATTTTAGACTAACTTAATGGTTCATGTATCAGTTAGAAGGTCTAATTAAATGATTACTTATACATGATGATTAAGATATGCACTAATTAGTGAGTGCATTAACAGAGGTTTTACACATGGTTGTTAATTATTGTAACTCATGGTTAATTCACAGCCCAATACTGTGCAGGATGCTTGACATTTGCCAGAGAACACCAGGATTGGCAAATTCGCCACTGGTGCCCTGTGCTCTTCACAGATGAAAGCAGGTTCACACTGAGCACATGTGACAGATGTGACAGAGTCTGGAGACGCCGTGGAGAGCGATCTGCTGCCTGCAACATCCTTCAGCATGACCGGTTTGGCAGTGGGTCAGTAATGCGTGGGGTGGCCCTCCATGTGCTCGACAGAGGTAGCATGACTGCCATTAGGTACCAAGATGAGATCCTCAGACCCCTTGTGAGACCATATGCTGGTGCGGTTGGCCCTGGGTTCCTCCTAATGCAGGACAATGCTAGACCTCATGTGGCTGGAGTGTGTCAGCAGTTCCTGCAAAATGAAGGTATTGAAGCTATGGACTGGCCTGCCCGTTCCCCAGACCTGGATCTGATTGAGCACATCTGGGACATCATTTCTCGCTCCATCCACCAATGTCAAGTTGCACCACATACTGTCCAGGAGTTAGCGGATGCTTTAGTCCAGGTCTGGGAGGAGATCCCTCAGGAGACCATCCGTCACCTCATCAGGAGCATGCCCAGGCGTTGTAGGGAGGGAGGTCATACAGGCACGTGGAGGCCACACACAATACTGAGCCTCATTTTGACTTGTTTTAAGGACATTACATCAAATTTGGATCAGCCTCTAGTGCGTTTTTCCTCTTTAATTTTGTGTGTGACTCCAAATCCAGGCCTCCATTGGTTAATAAATTTGATTTCCATTGATGATTTTAGTGTGATTTTGTTGTCAGCACATTCAACTTTGTACAGAACAAAGTATTCAATGAGAATATTTCATTTATTCAGGTCTAGGATGTGTTATTTGAGTGTTCCCTTAATTTTTTTGAGCAGTGTAGGTACACTTCAACTGTGAGAGACAGAATCTGAAAAAAAAAATCCATAAAATCACATTGTTTGATTTCTAAATAATTAATTTGCATTGTATTGCATGAAATAAGTACCTTTCAACCAGCAAGAATTCTGACTCTCACAGACCTGTTAGTGCAGATTAGGGCAAAAAAGTAATTATCTTTATTAACTGCACCTGTTTGAACTTGTTACCTGTATGAAAGACACCTGTCCACGCACTCAATCACACTCCAAGCTCTCCACCATGCCTAAGACCAAGGAGCTGTCTAAGGACACCAGGGACAAAACTGTAGACCTCCAAAAGGCTGGGATGGGCTGCAGGACAAGAGGCAAGCAGTTTGGTGAGAAGGCAACAACTGTTGGCACAATTATTAGAAAATGGAAGAAACACAAAATGACGATGTCAGTCTTCCTTGGTCTGGAGCTCCATGCAAGATCTCACCTCGTGGGATGATCCTGAGAAAGTCAGGAATCAGCCCAGAACTACACGGGGGAACCTGGTCAATGACCTGAAGAGAGCTGGGACCACAGTCTCAAAGATGACTGTTAATAACACACTATGCCATCATGGATTAAAATCCCGCAGGGCACGCAAGGTCCCCGTCCTCACACCAGCAAATGTCCAGGCCCAATTGAAGTTCGCCAGTGACCATCTGGATGATCCAGAGGAGGCATGGGAGAAGGTCACGTGGTCAGATGAGACCAAAATAGAGCTTTTTGCTTTCTTTCTGTCTTTCTTTCTAGCCAGAAGTTACCATTTTTTATGCGGTTGGAGTGCAGATTTATCAGTTAATACTATTTTGCAAGCTAGTATTACATAGGAGGCATCCATGCATACATTGGGTGTGTTACACAGAGACAGAGAAAATGACATTAAAACAATAATTAATTAAAACTGGAGCAAAGACGAACATGGCAAACCACGTTATTTGTCAGATAATTGTGCTGAAAATGCTCCAGAATGCAGTTTAGAAATCCAGTTCAATGATTCTCTTTTGCTGAGGTGATGCCAAGCAGCTACAGCCATCTGTGACCTGTCAGTTAATAATACAAACTTTAAGCTATAATGAAATTTAAATGGGTGACTTATCCAAAAAGCCTCTGTACAGTTGTTGTGAAGGAAAAAATTGCTATAGAGACAAAAATGGTTGCTTTGTACCAGCTGCTAAATGTGGTTTCCTGTGCTGTTAAACTGAATGTCCTAACATTGGAGCGTGTGAAAACCGACACATTTGAAGAGAGCCTGAAGTGGCCATTAGCTTTTAGCAGTTCAGCTTGGGCTTTATTCTGTATATCCAGAGGTTGTTAGTTAGCAGAGGTGGCAAAAGAACACTCATCACTTAAGTAAAAGTACATATGTTCAAATTACTCTGGTAAAAGCTAAAGTGCTTGTTCACCTTCTTTACTCGAAGTAGCTCTTTGGAGGACTTCTCTACCAGGATTTTGTTTTTTGTTTTGCCAAGCTAACTAAGCCTCATGTCATTAATATCATTAATACAAAATAATTTTAATACAAGGAAATACAAACTTTATTTAAACATAAATTCTAATAAATGTAGCTTGAACTTCAGTTATGCAAAACACGAGCAGAGAAAAACAAAAGGAATGGAAAACAAAACAAAACAAACTGGCTCTATTTGTTAAGTGAGTGGATCTAATCTGCATCATCACCTCAAATTTAATTTGATGTTTACTGTCCGTGATGTAACCTAACACTGACCACGAGCAACACAGTCTGTTCTGCACAATCTAACATTACTGTAAACTTCACCACAGCACTGCAAACTACCAGTGTAGTCTGCATCAAACTGCCTGGTATGTTCATGCAGACTTTCAATAGCACAAAGTTACATCAAAGTAAACTTCATTTCGTCTTTCAATATGAAAAAATGTCATTCCAGCAACATATTGTCTTTCTCCATTTCTGAGTGAACTTCTCATTTTTTTTTCTTTCCCTGGGAAATAAAGTAAATACATCATTCATGTCACATTTAAATAGGAAATAAACAGTGAATGAATTTTTTATTGTGAAATAAATCAAAGTTTTCAAGCATTTTGTCATGAAAGCTGATAATGTAGTGAATGAAAGCTTCATATAATCAACAATCCTGATCTGTCTCTGTCATTTCCTTCTTTTCTCTTCAGGCAAACACTTTGTGGATGAACACAGACGCGACCTGATCCAGAGAGTTAAGAACATCTTACTCATTTTGGATGAGCTCCATGACAATGACGTTATCAGCCAAGAAAATTATGGCAAAATTAGAGCTCTGCCTACCTGTCAGGAACAGATGAGGGAGCTCTACAAGATTTCCCTGAATGCTGAAAAATCCAAAGACATCTTCTATGAGGTTCTTTCGGCAAATGAGAAATTTCTCGTTGAAGAGCTCCATGCAAAGAAGTAAAATAAAAAAACAAACAAACAAAAAAAAATTTTAGACCCAATCGATATAATCCACCTGGACATGTTTACTTGAAAAAAGTATTTTCTCTGTGGGGGTTTTATAAAAATCTTTCCTGTGCTTTTTTTACACTTAAATTTGAGGAAGTTGTTTTGCTATGTATTGCCTTTGCTCACCTGTGAGTCTCTTTAACTGTTATAGGAAACACTTTGAACATTTTTACATGTAAATATGTATCAGTTAAAAATGAATTTATGATGTCATGTTTTTATCCATCTGTCAGCCAAAGGGTCTGTTTTTGAATTTAATCATCTTCTGTAACATAAAACAGAATGAAAAGATTTATTTTCCTTAATAATAAACCTAAACTTAAACTTTTCCTTGTCCTGAGAATTTGTTTGGGTGGTTAATTCAAAGTGGTTTGTAATTTGATTATGAAATTATTTTTTTCTGATTTTCAGGGTTCTTTTTTATTTTCATTTGGTCATTTTGACCATAGTGGTAAAAACAGTGGATACTATTTCTGAGTTTAAACATTTAGACACAAAAGTCATAATCCTACTTAAGTAATACTACAAAGGTTTGAGCATCAACCTTCACCTAAAGCACCTAAAAGAAACTGTTAATTATTCAGGATCATATATATGATATTATTGGTCATAATGATTGATTAATTAATGTGAATATCAGTTTAATGTTGCAGGAGCAGATTATTTAAGTCTATTATATACTGTTCTGCTGCTACAGTGGTATTCAAAAGTTTGGGCACCCCTGATAGTTTTCATGATTTTCCTTTATAAATCATTGGTTGTTCAGATCAGCAATTTCAGTTAAACTACACTGCTCAAAAAAACAAATTAAAGAAACACTTTGAAAACATCAGATCTCAATGAGATCAACATACAGAGGCTGAATTCAAAGGCACTGAAAATCAAAGTGAAAATGATGCAGCAGGCTAGTCCATTTTTTTTATTGCAGCAACTCAGAATGATGCTCAGTAGTTTGTATGGCCCCCACATGCTTGTACGCATGCCTGACAAAGTTGGAGCTCCTAATGAGATGATGGTGGTGTCCTGGGGGATCTCCTGCCACATCTGGACCGAGGGATCACTGAGCTCCTGGACAATCCGAGGTGCAACCTGGTGATGACTGATGGACTGAAATATAATGTCCCAAAGTTGTTCAGTTGGATTTAGGTCAGGTGAGTGTTGGAACCAGTCAATGGTATCTAATCCTTCATCCTCCAGGAACTGCCTGCATACTCTCCTCACATGAGACTGGGCATTGTCATCCACCAGGAGGAACCCAGGACCCAGTGCACCAGTGTAGGGTCTGTTGGGTCCAAGGATTTCATCCTGATACCTAATGGCAGTCAGGGTGCTGTTGCTTGTAGAGGTCTGTGTATCCCTCCATGGATTTGCCACCCCAGACCCACCACTAAAGTAGTAATGCTGAACGATGTTACAGGCAGCATAATGTTCTCCACGGCTTTTTCAGACCCTTTCACATCAGTCACATGTGCTCAGGGTGAGCTTGTTCTCATCTGTGAAGGGCACAGGGCTCCAGTGGTGGACCTGCCAATTCTGATATTCTATGGCAAATACCAATCAAGCTCCACAGTGCTGGGCAATGAGCACAGGGTCCATTAGAGGATGTCAGGCCCTCAGGCCCCCCTCATGAAGTCTGTTTCTGATTGTTTGCTGAGAGACATTTACACCAGTGAATGCTGGAGGTCATTTTGTAGCTCTGGCAGTGCTCATCCTGTTACTCCTTGCACAAAGGAGCAGATATCAGTCCTGCTGATGGGTTAAGGACCTTCTACGGCCCCGTCCAGCTGTCCTAGAATAACTGCCTGTCTCCTGGAATCTCCTAAGTGCTCTTCAGACTGTGCTGGGAGACACAGCAAACCTTCTGGCAATGGTACATATTGATGTGCCATCCTGGAGGAGTTGAACTACCTGTGCAACCTCTGTAGGGTCCAATTATTGCTTCATGACACTGAGTGATGCTGTCCAAATGAAAATGAGGAAGGAAAATGTAGCTGTAGCTGTAAAACCATTCCTGTTTTGGGGGTTGTCTCATTGTTGCCCCTCTAGTGCACCTGTTGTTAGTTTCAATAACTCCAAAGCAGCTGAAACTGATCAACAACCCCCTCTGATCGTTAACTTACCAGATCAATATCCCAGAAGTGTAATTGACTTGATGCTAAACTCTGATTTTTTTGAGCAGTCTAGAAAAGCATTGAGTAGTGATGGGCAAAACGAGACTTTGTGAAACACTGAAGCGTTCGAAGCATTTGTGCCAGAATTGTATCGAAGCTTCGAAACAATCTGAAACCCATCTGCACAGTGACACCTGCTGGACAATTTTGTAATCGTCACATCTTGATAATGCTGTTCAATGAAACAATGACACAGGCACGCGCTGCACAAGTCCAAACAAAGCTCCTGATTATACCTGAGTATCAATAATAATGATCAACACGTGGTCTGGAGGAACGAGGAGACTGTTAAAACAGCAGCAACTATTTTCGCTCTATTAACATCCATGAGCCTGTTACAGTTTTTATTAATTCACTAACACACAGGCTAGCACACGTTAGGCTTTATGTTCTATTAATTCAAAAATTACGGAACCCCGCAAGGGACATGGAAAAAAAAAAAAACATGGGAGAAAAAAAAAAAAAAGAGGCACTTTTGCGAGACCTCGCAAAACTTTTGCGAGATCCCGAGATACCTTTGCGAGATCTCGCAATACTTTTGCGAGACCTCGCAATACTTTTGCGAGATCCCGAGTTACTTTTGCGAGATCTCGCAAAAGCATTGCGAGATCTCCTGAGGTCAAGAGAGGTCCCACAGGAGGACATCATGCGCATGCAACGAGACAAGGTACTTATAAAATTCATTAAGTTATAAAACAAGATAGCATTAAAAATGCGGGGGTTGAGAAGGTGGCTAACTTGGTAACAACAGAAGCAGCATTTACAAGCATTAGATACTAATTGTCGTCATTACATGCCAGTTCATCTCATTAAGGTTATAGATGGTTGTAGCGGGCAGCACAGTGGTGCGGTGGTTAGCAATGTTTTGTTATATTTTGCTATTAGCAATGGTATTTTAGTCTGAGGAAGGGTAATCTACGGCACGAAACGTCCCTCTCATGTGAGGTTTGTCTCTATCAAATATTATTCAGGAGCTTTGCTGGTGTGCGGACCCTTAATTCTTTTTCATCCCGGTTAGCAATATTGCCACACAAGAAGGTCCCGTGTTCAAATCCATCAGATCGGGACCTTCCTGCGCGGCGCTTGTGTGTTCCCCCGTTTGCGCGTGGGTTCTCTATGGCCTCCTCCCTCAGTCGAAAGACATGCAGTTTATGGGATTAGGTTACCTAGGTTAAACTGTCCATAGTTGTGAATGTGAGTGGATGGTTGTCTGTCTCTCAGTGTTAGCCCTGTGACAGGCTGGAAACATGTACAGGGGCACCGTAGTTACACGGTGTACAAATATTACTACAGTTACAGCACATGAAGAAGACAAAAATTGACAAAGTAACTTGTGCCATTGAAAATAATACAAGTAGAAACTTAATAAATTCCTTGAAAAAAAATACAATTAGTGTGTGCTGTGTGGCTTGTTAGGATGAAACTACAAACTCAATGTAATAATTTTTTTTTCTGTAATTTTTTTGTGTACAGGTGGACAAGGCAGTGATATCCATCATGACTGATGATCAAATGTCAAAATATATTACTTCATATGGTGACCGAGTAGCTGTCCTGTCCTTCTGTCAACAATCTACATACAGCACGGATAAAGAGACTCTTCTGCAGAATCTAAGAGAAAAAATTGGAGCACGGAAAATGAGATCAAAGACTAAAGGAGCACTGTGTGGTACATCTGGTCTGTTCCAAAAGTGAGGTGAAGGGATGTCAAGACATAGAAATAGTGCAGCAGAGAAGACATCCAGAAGGATTGAAATTGGATGGCTTCATTTAATTGACAATGAATATCATCAAGTGAGAACCAGAAATGGTGGTGGAACAAGACATGCAACGGTGGAAAAAAACACGACTGTTGCACAGATCCTGGAAATGGGAAAGGACCTGTTTTTTCCAGATGGTAACTCTACAAAAGGGAGAGTTGAAGACTTTATATTTACTGTTAGTGAAAAAAAAATCCAATTCCTTTAGATGACACTGTTGGCAGACTTTATGAAAAGACAAAATTGAAGCTGCTAAGGTTTTACATTTGCACAAAAGAAGAAACATCTTTAACAGTTCTTTCCTCATCTGAAGTGGATGAATGCGGGGAAGATTTCTTATCTGAGGAGGATTCTGTCAGTATCATCAAGGAAGAGTTACAGTTGCCTAAACATGGACCTCACACAGAGTCGGATGATTTTATCACAGATCTCGTTGACCGTGGGGATTCATCTGACAGTGATAATAGCGAACAGGTTTGTGGCAATAGAAAATCTATTATAAATAATAAAAACTTTTTCAGAAAGATGGAAAAAGGCAGTGCTAAAAGATTAACCTTAAAGTAACAATGTACTTGGGATATTAATTGCATATGTTCCTGATAAAGAATGTTTCCATTGTGTTCTAGGTCTTTTCAGTACATCTACATACATTTGCACTTACGTAGGATGAAACTATTTTATAATTTAAAAAAAAACAACTTTTTGACTTGGTTGGTCAGGTACATTTCACATATCTTTGAAAGACTCCCAGCTTTGTATTTATTAACATATACTAAATGCTTGGCTGCCAGAAACAATAATTATGTTCTGTTAGTTTTTGTGCGTTATGTTGTTTTGTTTTCTTGTTTGCAGAATCACGATTTCCAGATACAACCAAGACCAAAAAAAAAGAGATCAGCGTGTGAGACAGTGACAACACAGTCCAGGACAGTCACATTACATGCATTCAACACCAACAGAAATTAAAACAACTGTCACGGGACAGTGGCAGGGCACTGACTCAAGTGATCATGGTAATAAGAATGCTTGGAATCAACTTCAGCTTTGCAGCGATTTATATGACCACAGCTCAGGAGTTATTGATCTGACCAGTGCAGTCCCTTAAGAATATCCCCAGCTAGAGTCAGCTCACACCCATCATGAGGCCTCTGAATTTGATCCAGGTATAGATGAGGCTGATACAGTTGTATGGAATCCTGAAGAGGACCTTGTCAGAGCCGATGCTGATGAGGCAGTCGTGATAATGCTGAATTGTGTCAACAGTGACGATCTAATACAGGTAAGATAATGCTGAATTGTGTCAACAGTGACGATCTAATACAGGTAAGACCACGAACAGTTTTGGATAAGGTAGAAAAGTACAAAATATAAAAATATGATTATACTCTAACAATAACTTGCATAGTTTTAGAGTCTCAACTCAAAAACATCAGCTATGAATTAGTGCTTTGAAAATAATTAATCAGGTCCAATATTTTCTGTACTGCATTATTCTGTGCACTCACAAATAACAAATAATGACAAATAACATGAGTTGTCAAGGTAACATTGATTTCTGAGTGGACAGACAACTTAACCTAAAACTGTGAAACATTCAAATCACTGATATTGTTTATGGCATGTGTGTGTTTGTTTTTTGTTTGGTTTTTTTCCACGACAATGGACTGAATTTCACAGCACAAGATTTGCCCTTGGTTTCTAGCAGCCAACTTTCTCCATCAAATTCAGCTGGCAACCCAGGAAATCCAGAGAGCCCCCGACGTATATCTGTTCACAGGGTAAATGTTGTTGAAGATCTTTTGGCTATATTTATGGACAGCAGCATAATTACTGTGACTTTAAAGATGGACTTTGTAAATGAAAAAGCTGTTGATGATGCTGGGGTGTCAAGGGAGGTTTACACTGCCCTTTGGGAGCAATTTTTGGAACAGTGTGAAGGTGAAACAGAACGAGTTCCAAGGCTGAGGCCAGACTTTGGTGAGGCAGAGTGGAAAGCAGTTGGACACATTTGGGTGAAAGGATTGCTGGATTATGGTGTCATTCCGGTGAGACTATCAAAGGCTTTCATTTTAGCATGCATTCATGGGATCGAGTCAGTTGATGCAGACATCCTGATGTCATCGTTTTTAAACTACCTCCCTCCTGTTGAGAGATCAGCTGTTGAGAAGGCTTTCAATGGCACAATGGATGAAAGTGATGAAGAGGACCTGCTTAACCTTTTTACAAGGATAGGTTCCCACTCCCTACCTCCTCAGAACAACATGCAGCCTGCCATTGAGGCAATGGCTCATAAGGCGATTCTCCAAGAGCCAAAGTATGTAGTTGATTGCTTCTCCACAGCCATGGCATGTGTACAACTGAAACTGTCAAACAGGGAAAGTGTGGTGTCTCTGTATGAGACAAAGAAGGCCACAGGCAAAAGAGTATCACAACTATTTCAAACAACAAAGGTGATGCTGTCTCAAATAGAACAAACAACCTTTAACCATCTTCAGTGATATGTCAAAAATGCTGATGAAAGCAAAGCTGAGAAAATCCTGCATTTCTGCACAGGGTCTTCTGTCATCTGTGTTGACAAAATTATGGTGTGCTTCAATGCTGAAACAGGGCTGAACAGAAGGCCTGTTGCTCATACCTGTGGAGCTACTCTTGAAGTACTGTGCACTTACACTTGCTATCCTGATTTTCGCACGGAGTTTGACAACATCCTTTCCAGCAATTACTTGGAAATGGACATCATTTGAACTTGCTGGAAGTCTTTTTTCTGGATTAATAATTACAGCTGTAATTGATTACAAATATGTTTACCCTTGATTTCACTGTTTTCTATTTAAATTTGTTATTGAAATGTTGAATGCATTCTGCCATATAGTGATCAGTCATCGGTTTTATTTTCAGATCGTGTAATGTTATGTTCTGTTGCATTTCATAAGATTTTCTTTAATTTCTAATATGCTCGTACATTGATTGTAGGTTTCACCACTGCTGACACCATGTTTGAGGCTGGTGTCAAAGTTCGGCTCACATGAAAACCACCTATACTCATTTTGCTGTGTCTAGCTGTTTATAGGAACTGTTGAAGAATCCAGGCAAGTAGAAAGAGATATACACTTGATTTCATGGTGAAAGGTCCATGTACTTTTAGTTTTTTGTTGAGTAAAAAAGATTTAAAGTTAATGTTGATGATTTTCAGTCATTTGTGTTTGTTGTCTGTACAGTGTATATTTCAAGTTAAGAAACAAAAGTTTGATTATATTTCAGTTTATTTGTCCCATATTGCAAAAACATATACCATGACTTCATTATAAAAGTGGTGACTAATGTCAAAGTATCATTTGAATTAATTTACATTTTATTAAAGCTCATCAGGACAGGTGTGTTCAGAAAATTTTCTGCTCGAAAAATACATTTCTGAATAATTTGGTGACCAGAACCTAGTGTTTATGTACCTCAGAGCCCCCAACACTGCAAAAGATCAGCATTTTATTTAGCTTTGCACACCAATAAGTCTTAAATCATTTAAATTGAAAAAAAAGTAAATATTGTTAGATTGTATTGATCCTGAAAGTCAAGTTTCTCAAACTGCAGCCCCTGGGGTCTTGATGCCCCATAATACAGTATTGTGTGGCCTGCCAGATACAAAGAACAGAATTTGTATTTTACCCATTATATTCTAGACACCATAGCTAACTACATTCCAGTCAATAAATGCCAACTCACTTACTGGAAAACAAAAAAACATTACTATAGAAGTAATTTCACAGCTTACCACTGACCTTCCTGTAATACAAAATGAAATACTTGTGCAATAAGTCATTCTCAAACATGGCTGTGTACTAGAAAACTTGAGTCCATTTTACATCCAGGTGTTTGATTTCATACATACAGCACCTTGAGGTCAATGTTAAGAAATGTTCTGTGCTGCACACGTTTTACAGTGATGCCATGATGGCCTCTTTTAAATGCATATACAGATTCACAGCCTGATATGGGTCTGTTGGTGGAGTCCGATGGGACTCACTCATATTCAAGATGGCGGCGCGCACAGACGCAGCGGCTCACGGCTCTTCCTTTCGGTGCTCTTTTTTGTACTTTTTGTATTTCATATTTGTTAGTTTTGGTGCATTTGTCTCTGCAAACAACTGCTACACACGCCAGGATCTTGTGGACATTGGCTACCGGCACAAGATATCAGTATCGAGTGATTTTCACTACACTCATAACATCCCAGATGCTATAGCGAGACCGCCGGGTGCTCCGTGGATTGTTATCGGGTCTGGAAGGCGCCGCCGACGGCGGAGGGAGAGGAAGCAGAAGCGGGGCTGCAGGTCCGGCTTTAAGCTGAAGCTGAAATGCCAACCACACAGGCCTCCTCTGCCGAGCCTGTATCTCTCCAACGCCAGGTCCATGGTAAATAAAACGGACAACCTAGAGTTAGAGCTGGCTGTAAATCGCTATGTTCGTGACTGCTGTGTAATGATTATCACCGAGACCTGGCTAAACCCCCACATTCCCGATGCTAGCGTGCAGCTAGCAGGCCGCACTCTGCTACACGGAGATCGGACCAAGGACTCCGGTAAGAGCAGGGGAGGGGGTCTCTGTATTTACGTGCATGAGGACTGGTGTAACAACGGAACAATCATAGACAAACATTGTTCCCCAGACCTCGAGTACATGTCTGTAAGATGTCGGTCTTTTTTTCTACCCAGAGAGCTAACAGTAGTGATCGTCACAGCTGTGTATATAGCTCCCGATGCTAACATTAGCATGGCGCTCTCTCTCCTGCTGAACGCCATTAACGAACAGCAGCGGCTCCACCCCGACGGTGTTCTTATTATCGTGGGAGACTTTAACAAGGCCAACTTAAAGACTGTACTCCCGAAATTCCAGCAACATGTCAAATGTTCCACAAGAGGGGAGAACACTCTTGACCATGTTTACTCCAACATTAAGCACGCTTACAGAGCCAAACCCCTCCCCCACCTCGGCCAGTCCGACCATCTTTCCCTGCTGCTCACCCCAGCATACACCCCCCTCAGACGGAGAGCCAGGCCTACTGTAAAAACCATTACAACCTGGCCTGAAAACGCACTCTCCGACCTACAGGACTGCTTTGCATACACAGACTGGGACTTATTCGAACACGAGGACCTAGAAACATTCACAGGGACGGTACTGGACTATATTAAGTTCTGTATCGGAAATGTGACTGTTAGCAAAAACATCCGGGTTTTCCCTAACCAGAAACCCTGGATGAACAGCCAGGTCCGTTCACTCCTCAAAACCCGTGATGCTGCCTTCAGGTCAGGCGACAGAGCTCTGTACAGTGCTGCTCGAGCTGACCTGAAAAGAAGAATTAAAAAAGCCAAAACGGACTACAGGAGGAGAATAGAATCTCATCTGTCTAGCAATAACACACGGGAGGTGTGGCAGGGCATTCAGAACATCACAAACTTCAGAGGCTGTGATGTGACTGCAGGAGACCTGAGTGTGTCACTAGCAGAGGAACTTAACTGTTTCTTTGCTCGCTTTGAGACACCTCAGGACCACCCATCTGCTCCAGTCCTGCCCCCCCCCCCCCACTAGGCTGCACCCCACTCACTGTCCAGGAGCATGAGGTACGGCGCGTGCTCCTGGCAGTGAACCCCAGGAAGGCTGCCGGACCAGACGGAGTACCTGGCAAGGTGATCAGAGCGTGTGCCCACCAGCTCACCCTGATTCTCACCAGGATTTTCAACCTCTCCCTGGCCCAAGCAGTCATCCCCCCCTGCCTAAAAACAGCCACAATCATCCCCGTGCCCAAAAGGTCATCTGTCACCAGCCTAAATGATTACCGCCCTGTGGCCCTCACACCGGTAATCATGAAGTGCTTTGAGAGGCTGGTTCTCCAGCACATCAAAGACCATCTGCCCCCCACTTTCGACACCCATCAGTTTGCATATCGTGCAAACAGATCCACAGAGGACGCCATCGCTGTAGCTCTCCACTCTGTGTTAAGCCACTTGGAGCAGCAGCAGAGCTACGCTCGCATGCTCTTTGTGGATTACAGCTCAGCGTTCAACACAATCATCCCGGACATTCTCACCACCAAACTGCACACCCTGGGCCTCCCCCCTCTCACATGTTCCTGGATCAAGGACTTCTTAACCAACCGGCCCCAGACTGTGAGACTTGGCCCCCATCTCTCCTCCACCCGCACACTGAGCACTGGCTCCCCACAGGGCTGTGTGCTGAGCCCCCTCCTGTACTGCCTCTACACCCATGACTGCAGTCCGGCCCACAATAACAACCTCATCGTCAAATTTGCTGACGACACCACAGTGGTCGGACTCATCTGAAAGGGAGATGAGGCAGCTTACAGAGAGGAGGTCCTGAAGTTAACAGCCTGGTGTTCAGAGAACAACCTGGTACTGAACACCATGAAAACCAAAGAGATCATCATCGACTTCAGGAAGCACAGGACTGACCCAGCTCCCCTCTACATCAACGGCGAGCGTGTGGAGAGGGTCCACACCTTCAGGTTTCTTGGTGTCCTCATCTCTGCTGATCTTTCTTGGTCAGATAACATCACAGCTGTTATCAAGAAGGCTCAGCAGCGACTTCACTTCCTGAGGGTCCTCAGGAAGAACAACTTGGACTCAAACCTGCTGCTGACCTTCTACCGCTCATCCATTGAGAGCCTGCTGACATACTGTATCACAGTATGGTACGGCAGCTGCACTGAGGCAGACAGGGTCAGGCTTCAGAGGGTAGTCAAGACAGCACAAAGAATCGTTGGCTGCCCTCTCCCCTCCCTGATGGACATCTACACCTCTCGCTGCATCAGCAGAGCCAGGAACATCATCAAGGACAGCTCACACTTTAGCTTTGACCTGTTTGACCTGCTGCCCTCTGGCAGGCGCTACAGGTGCATCAAAGCCAGAACAAACAGACTCAAGAACAGTTTCTTCGCCAGAGCAATCACCACCCTGAACTCACACACTCACCCACCGTAACTGTGCAACACTCACATCTCTATGCAATATTAGATTATTCATACTGAACAATATCCAACATTCCTATATTGTGTACTATCCAGTATTCATTCACTAGTGCAATATTCATCATCTTCATTATTATATGTATACACTTATTTACTTTTCTTACAATGTACAGATGCACCAATGTATGTATATATTTTTATACATTCTATTTTTTGTATATTTTATACATTGTTATTTTCTGTATATTTCTTGATTATACTAGATTATAATATTTTTATTTTTATTTTAGAGAGTTTGATTTTCTGTTGCATGGCACTGAACAGGAGTGGCCCTCCAATCTCATTGTACATCCTGTATAATGACAATAAAGGCATTCTATTCTATTCTAACTCTGCCCAACTGCCTTTGACCCCTCTCAACTTGCATAAAATGTCATCCCCTGAAACCTGATCACAGACCAGTAAGTCTCCGGGCGTACTGCCAACTACGGTCTAATGTGTGCTAAAAAAATGCAGACTTGTCACCGGAGTACCCCATAGTTTATGCCAATTCTGACAGGCATAATAAATAATAGATCCTCCTCCAATCAAAAAGCCTTTGCTTCACCACCACTTTTAGACAGATACCTTTAATTAGAATTTATCCCTATAATAATTCACATTATCCAAACACAAGCTGGTCTGCTGAATCCTTGTCCTGCAAAGAGAAACCGCACCCTTGAGAATAGGGGCAAACAGAAGACCATAGGCAGGTCACCAGTGCATCTATATTTGTCATTTGACTTAGTAAAAAGATATATTTTTGCTTTCTTCTTGCATCTTGGGGAGTGACATCTGGCCGATGTGACAATTAAGTCCCATTTTCAGCATGAGGACAATAACAGCACACAGCGACACAAACGTAAACAATGGAGGGAGGAGAGAGATGTGCATTTTAGCTGAAATACAAGCACTATTTTGAGTTTGTGTCAGATAAAGATGACAATATCAAGGTTTCTTGTATACTCTGTGCTGGTGACAAAGTGCTGTCTAGCTTCAAAAACACTAAATCAGATTTGAAGAAACATCTGGAGTCGCAGCACGGCACAGTCAGACTTACAGAGCAAGTCCCACCAGATGGTGCGAAGCCGAGCTGAATTGGTACTTAGATTTTATTGTAAATACTTCAACACAAACATGGTGGTAAGGAGCCAGCTACACAAAGAAACTGGAAACTATAAAACTCAAAACCCGAAACTCGAAAACACAAAACACACAGCAGACATCAACCTAGACATTACAATGACGAGGACCCGAACAAAGAACTAAACGACGCTGAGACCTTAAATACACAGAGGGAACAAAGGGTGAGTGGAAACAGCTGGGCACCACAGGCAAAATGAATGAAACAAACAACACAGGAAGCAAAACTCACCACAAAACACAGGGAACACGGGACTGCCAAAATAAAACAGGAAGTGACTAAACATAACACACACAGACCTAACACAAGAAAAACTGACAGAGGACATCTAAACATAACACAAGGAAACAACGGGAAGGGAAACTAAACACAGAAGGGCCAAAACACGGGAACAAAACAGACACAGGAACATGATGAAGGGAAACCTGAATAACATACAAATAACTAAAACAAAACACCTAACCATAACAAACTGACGATCTAAAGAGTAAGAAACACAAGCCGAAAATACATCAAAACAGGACTACACAAATAGGAACTCAAGACTCTGGGCCACCGGCCCATAACCATGACAGTAGAAGCACATAAACAGCATGAGGAGCACTGGATGGGGAGGGGAGGGGAGGGGATGTGCCAGCAGAGATGAGTGAGCCAGGATACTGTGGAGGCAAGCCAGCTTCCTCGGCTAGCAGTTCATGATAATGTTCATGATAAGATGGAATAGTCAGCCTTGGTCGCCAGGATACCAGTTTACACAGGTCACATGACGGGGCAGGGGCGTAGAGCATCTGTTTACATAAGATCTCCAGGAGATACACAGCCATCCAAGGCCGTCTGGGAGCCAAATTCCAAATACTGCAATTGTTTTGGTACAGGCTGTCATAACTGATTGCTGACAGACCTTACAGTTTTTCTGGGTACCTCTCAGTGGTGAGAAATCCAATCATCCGAATTTTTTTGGTTTCTATTCCACTGCGCAGAAACAGACACTCAGACACTCCTCCAGATCTAATCCCTTTTGAATTCAGCTCTGAGTCTCTAATGAGTCTGAGTTCGTACAGCTTCTGCATCTCTCACAGGCAGCCTTACTAAGGCCCAAATGGCTGCCCAGGATGAACCAGGTATCCCCAAGTCCAATCAGGAGAAATCCTGGTATCAATATATGCCACGTCCACAATTGACAGTAAAGCCAGACACATTATCTTCCATTCTCCACGGGAATCCATAATGTAGCCAGCCAGGTGTGTCAGTTGGACCAGAGGAAAGAGGGTTCTCCTTCTTCCAATCTCCTCTTGATGAGAATTTGATCATCAATAGTGTTGCGAGACCAGCTGACCAGATCCATAATTTAATTCCAGTTCAGGGATGTGTGAAGAGACACTCTAAGCAGCGAAAAGCAACAGCAGAATAGATAACAAGACGGAGGGAGAGAGAGAGGAAAAGAAAGCATCTGTATTCACAAGGGCAGGAAGAAAAGAATGTGTCAAACAACAAATATATATAAAAGTCACTTTGCCAGAAACTGATTGCAGCTTTTAACTTGTAATAGAAATGCTGTTTTTGCTCAAAATGACCTGATATCATTCATGAGAGATATGTTTGACACATGTTTCACAGATTATAGGTCAACAAGTCATTTACAGCTCTTCAAATACAGGCAATCATTTTCTGGCAAACACCAAAAATTGCTTTTTAGCAGATGATCACTTTTTTGGTACAACACCGGCAGCTGTTGAATGTAACTAATAAAGTAACTTGTAATCTAACTTAGTTACTTCCAAAATTAAGTAATCAGTAAAGTAACTAAGTTACTTTTTAAAGGAGTAATCAGTAATCAAATTACTTTTTCAAGGTAACTATGCCATCACTGAACAAAACATAGCATGAGCTTGAGGCGTAAACATAAACTAGAGCCATAAACATGAGGCATAAAGGCACACAGCGGGGAAAACAAACAGACGACGCAACACTGACCAAGGGAAAATGCAGACACTAAATACACAAATGGATAATGAGGGGAGTGGAAACAGGTGAGGAGCACAGATGAACATAATTACACTGACGAGACAAAGGGAAGCAAAACTAAACACAAGCACACAGGACAAAGGGCTGTCAAAATAAAACAGGAAGGAACCAAACAAGATACAAGCAGACTAGACACAGAGAGAACCTAAACATGACCAAAACAGAAAGTTGAGACTTTCTGATTATTTTTTTCCCAGTCATTAGCATACGAGATAACGTCAGGTCATGCATCGTTAACACGGCAATTAAGAAATAATGTTGACAATATATATTGCACACTCCTACCTCACCCAGCAATTAAAACAACCCCTGTGAGCAAGGACTTGATGACAGTGGTAAGGAAAAACTGCCTTTTAACAGAAAGAACGAAAACCAGGCTCAGAGAGGAGCAGCCATCTGCCTTGACCAGTTGGAGGTGAGGGGAGGGAGTCAGGACAAAAGTCACACTGTGGAAGAGAGCCAGAGATTAATAATAACTAATGATTAACAGAGGTGGGAAGTAACAAAGTACAAATACTTCGTTATTGTACTTAAGTAGAATTTTCAGGTATATGTATTTTACTTGAGTATTTATTTTTCTGACAACTTTACTTTTACTCCTTACATTTATATGAAAATATCTGTACTTTCTACTCCTGACATTTTCAAAACAGATTTGTTACTTTAGGTTTAGCATCTGAGGGGACTTTTTATTTCCAGTGCCTTCAAACATCAGGCCGATCTGAACCTAAATGGAGGAATAATAATACATTAAGGGACAAATCTTACTGACATATCTGTCCTGGGGGCTTATCGCATACAAAGAGATGAAAGAGGCAAAAACAGATAATTTATGTTATCATCATTTACAGCACTGTGCTCAGGCGTTAAAGCCGACTTGAACGGCGTTTTTGGTCCATAAGTTGTGGTCATGGTACTTCAGTATCTAACTAGCGCTACAGAAGTGGAGCAAAAATAAAGGGAGTAACATGTCGTGGCAGCTAATTTCAAAAGCTCTATTTCTAAATGGTTAACAAATATCAGCAAACAAAAATTGTCTGCACTTCATCACACAGTGTGTCTGCTGGCTAAATGGACAGCTGCTGTTTTTCCAGGGAGAGAAAAGAATGAGAGAGAAGTTCACTCAGAGATGGAGAAAGATGGAAGGAAGAGGAGAGGAAGAGAGGTTAGATTTAAATGTAAGGACTGCTCTGTGACATCTGATAAATTGGAAATTTAGAGCTTACATTTTAAAATAAGATCTTGGATCTGATGTGAAGTTATGTTTTTTCATATTGTGAAATGTTCTGCAAAATTTTGTGTTATTCAAATTACTGCAGTTTAGCGCAGGATAAACAGGTCAGTTTGCTGTACTGTGGTCATTTTACAGTAAAGCTCTTTGTTGGACTGGTGCAGAGCAGCTCTGGTGTTCATATGCTCACAGTTAGGTTACATCAAGTGTCGCACAGATGTATGAATTTAAGCAGATCATTCACTGAATTCAACTTTATACCAACTGTGTACTGTCAGTATAAAGACAGTATAACAGGGGTCATCAACTATATTTGTTCAAGGGCCGGAATTTTTCTGGGCAGACAGTGTGAGGTCCAGATGCTCTCGTAAAGTAAAGTAAAATTAATATTGTGTCCTAAGTAATATATTATCATTTGAAATATCAATTTTCCTTTCAAATTTATACTATTATTGCAAGTCTTGCACTTACATGTTGTTCTCTGTTATGTTGATGGTTATGGAGACACCACAATTATGCGCAGTTGTGCTCATTATAGATATAATGAGCCCAGGAAACAATAGATTAGTTGGACTAGTTCTTATATAGTGCTTTTCTACTCTAACTGAGCACTCAAAACGCTTATAGAACACATTTTGCATTCACCCATTCATACAAGCACTACCTTCTGTAGCTAAGTGCTTTCTATCTACCACTGACACACATTCACACTCCGACAGTTGCATCAGAGAACAACTTGGGGTTAAGGATACTTTGGCATGCAGCACGGAGCAGCCAGGAAATGAACCGCCAACCTTCCAATTAGTAGCTCTACCTCCTGAGCCACAGCAACCCCATTTAAAAGAGCTCATGTAACAATAAAATGTTACGTGAGAGCAACGAGTTAAACTATGCACAATCTACTTTTAAGAAGGCATTTTTGTTGTAGATTTTTTAAATTAATATAGAAACATCAAGAGTTGAGATGCAAAACCCTCTAAATCTGCCTGGTAACTGTTCTTTTAAAAGAGAATTTTTTTGTGCACTTTTTTTAAAAAATCTGGATCTTATTGTAAATTTTTGTAATTTCATTTCACGGGCAATGGTGAGGTGAGGTTCAAAAATGTAAATATGGTAATTTAGCTACTTTTTAATAAATATTTTGTTTTGAGGAAAAACCAGCAAAATCTTCAGTCCATCCTCTGCCCAGTGTGAATGAAGGCAAAAGGCACAAATATCAGACGATGATAAAAGATTTCGACATAGGCTCACACAGTTCCACTGCAATGGCACAAAGTGGCAGCACCTTTATTTTAACAATAACAGAATAGCAGATACTAGGCCACAGGGTTTGTGACAACCGAGGGACGGACACATACGGGGGGCTGTGACCGCATGCGGGTACACGCCGAGCCACCCACCAGTCCAATCCCTCTGTGAGCAGACGTGTGAGAGACCCTCACAGCAAAGGAGATGATCCTTCTGCAGGTTCACTGACAGAAATCTTGGTATGACTTCCTTTAGTTAGACAAGCTTGAGCACTCAACATTTTTTCTACACAAAACAAGGTTAGACTCAGCTGTGTTTAAAACCTGATCAGCACCAGCAAAAGCTGGCTGCTCAGTGTAGCGCATGCAAAAGAACTTGCAGTCACATGGTCCGATCTTGCGTTCTGATTGGTTCTAGGGAGATCAAGGCATTAATGGGCAAAGCGAAATTGCAGTTTTAGGCTTTTGATAATTCAGTCTAATCAGAGATGGTATTTACCAGGTTATGACGAGTAATTTGCATATAGTACTTGTGGCAGTACTATTTGGGGGGCTGGATGGAAAGCTCTGGTGGGCCAGATGTGGCCTGCGGGCCACCAGCTGACGTTCCCTGCAGTATAAACATCAAACTATCAGTGTAGGGGGTGGAAATCCAAGATAGCTCGTGAAATACTGGGTTACTTTTTGTTGAATTCAGTTGTGTAAATTCACACAGAGCAGTTAACCTCAGACTAGCAGCAGCTGATCACAGCCTGCACACAGAAAATCGACTGGAGCTCACAATAGAAATTATTGTTAGTTGTGATTCTTTTCCCCACACTGAGCCACTACAGCTGATCTTAGGATTCCCACACCTGCTGAATCCCACTGTAACCCCTGATTTTTCTGTTCAGGTGAAGCAGTCACCCTCTACAATGTGGGTAACAGCAAATGGGTTTTTTAAATTCTCTCTTTTTCTCTGCTCATGTTTGATATGACAGTGTTCAAGCTGCGTGCATCCATTAGAATTAAAATTTAGATTGAAATAAAGTTTGCATTCTCATGTAATAATATTGTTTTATTATTACATTAATATAGTACAAGGTTCAGTCAGCTTTGTACAAAACCAGCTGGTAGAAACATCATTCAAAAAGCTACTTTTCACTACATTTCAGAGCCTGTACATTTCATTTTAACTTGACTAAAGGAGTTGAACCAGTTCAACTTTTACAAGAGCCTTAAAGGCATGAACAGAAGTGTCTTAAGACAGGACACGCAGGGGCGTGATGTCCCATACTATGTGTGTTATATCAAATGAATCAACTTAAAGGGAACTACAGAGTTACTCTATATTTATGTTCATTTTCTTGCGTCCCTTCATGAGCATATATTTGATTCCCATCTTAGGTTTCAGTCTGAAGAAGGACACTTTGAATGCAGTGTCTCTGGCTTGCGCTGGGTCTGTAAGAAAAAAGCCAGCTTTCAGTACCAGTTTAGCTCTTGGGAGGGACACATGGAGAGGATGGAAAACAGACAATACATGCCTGCGGGTCCCCTGATGGACATCACAGTCAGTGCTGGGAAATTAAATGAAGTTCACCTGCCACACTGGATCTGCACAGGTAAGAGGGCATGGAGTTATTCTGGAAAATTGATTTACATTTCTGGTGCAAATTTTTGTTTATTTGTTCTGGGTTTTCTATGCAGATGACATCCCTGACATACTGGACAAGTTTGCAGTCCTTCACGTAGATGACTGTGGAGATACTGTGGAGAAAGTGTCTGAGGTCACACCATCACATGTCAAGTTAATCGAACCAATTCTCTCTCCAAGAGCTGTCCTGATGAAAGTCGGCATTCCTGTGAAAATCAACTGTAACGTATTGATATATTAGACCAACACAGCTTTCCTCACACTGCATGTTTACCTGGTCCCACGTGATTCTGGTCTACAGCAGGTTATTACATGCCTTACAGTATAAGATGGAGAATGCACAACAAATAAAGCAGCCAGCAATATTGGATCCTTGTAGTGACTGTACACAGATTTATTTATTTTTTTTCTGTAGGCACTGGACCGGAGGCAAGTATCCTGTGGATACAAAGTAATCCGAAAGCCACATCCAGAAAAGTCCTTGAAAATGTTTGATCGTTTCATCCTAACAGCAAATTTGGATGGTGCTGAAATCTGTCCTGAAGTATGTCTCTATGTCTTTTTAAAATTGTATTTCGTCTGATCCCAAAAATAATTTATAATCTTTTGCAAGATCAGTAATTTAAATGAAGTGAACTGAGTATCATCAATTGAAAACTGAATATTTTACTGCCCCCCCCAATAGGAGTTAAAGCTCAGATATGAAAGCAGAACTCCAAATTTCTTTGAAGTGTACATTAAGAATCCAGACAATGACCTTCAGCTCACACTCACTCCAAAAAAACAGCTCCGGCCAGTATGGACCCGTGCAGTTCGGAAAGGTCAGCTTTTAGCATTTCTTTCAGATTTTTATCATCACTGTACCATGTTTATTTTAAAGATCAATTTCAGTGACCATTATGCAATACAGATCGAAATGTTTCTATGATCTCTTTATGCTGTATACAAACAAAGAAGTGAATGACTAAATAAGTTGGTCCTAAAAATAAAGCTTTTGCTGACGGTAAAGTGTGAAAGATAAATTTTGTCTCACCCTGAAGTAAAAGTAAGTAAAATCGCCTGCTCTTTGACAATTAGCTTCATGGTTTTGTTGAAAAGAGAGATATAATCTTTCCAGCATGTCCTGGGTCTGCCCTGGGGCCTTCTCCTGGTAGAACATGCCCAGAACACCTCACCCAAGAGGCACTCCGGAGGCATCCTAATCAGATGCCCAAACCACCTCAAATGCTCTCTTTGATGTGAAGCAGTGGCTCTACTTTGAGCCCCTCACATATGGCTGCACTCCTCACCCTAAGAGAGGCCAGCCACCCTTCAGAGGAAGCTAATTTCTGCTTCTTGTATCTGTGATCTTGTTCTTTTGGTCATTACCCAAAGTTTGTGACTACAGGTGAAGGTAGGGATGTAGGTTGACCAGTAAATCGACAGCTTCACTTTCACGCTCAACTCCCTCTTCACCACGATGGACCAGTGCAGCAATCCCATCACTGCAGACGCAGCCCCGATCCGTCAGTCTCTCATTCCCTTCTCCGTCACTCGTCAACAAAATCCCGAGATACTTAAACTCCTCCACCTGGGGCAGTAACTGATTCCTGAGCCGAAGTGGGCACCCCACACTTTTCCAGTTGAGGATATCCTCAACTGGAGGTTGAGGTTGAGGATATCCTCAGACTTAGAGTTGCAAATTCTCATGCCAGCCACTTCATACTCAGATGCAAACTGTTCCAGTGCAAGCTGGAGGCCACCACCTGATGAAATCAACAGGACCACATCATCTGCAAAAACCAGAGATGAGATTCTGAGGTCACCAAGGGAGGAGCCTTATGAACAGAATCAGTGACAAAGGACAGCCCTGGCAAAGTCCAGCACCCACAGGAAATGAGTCCAACTTATTGCCGGCAATACGGACCAAGTTCTCGCTGCGGTTGTACAGGGGCTGAATGGCCCCCAGCTGCAGGCCAGACACTCCATACTACCACAACACCCCCCACAGGATACCCCAAAGGACGGCGTTGAATTTCTTCAAATCAACAATACACATATAGAGTGGATGGGCAAACTCCCATGTACAGACAATTACCCTTGAGAGGATAAAGAGCTGGTCCAGTGTTCCACAACCAGGGCGAAGACCCCATTGTTACTCTTGAATCTGTGGTTTGACTTACAAATGGACCCTCATTTCCAGCACCCTGGCATAGACCTTCCCAGGGAGTCTGGGGAGTGTCATGCCCCAATAGTTGGAGCACACCCTCCAGAGCCCCTTCACCACCCCAGTCACCAGTCCAGTGGCACGGCCCTAGATATCTGACATTACAGAGGCATGCCAACCAAGACAGCCCTACAACATCCAGAGCATTCAGGAACTTAGGGTGAATCTTGTCTACCCTAGGACAACCCCTATGGAAAACAAATCAAGGGAACAGTCTGCCCTGCCAGGGACAAAGTTACCAGGGCTCCACTCTGGCACCAGGCCTTTAACCTCTCTGGTGGAGAAGCAGCTGAGATACCAATATAGCAAGATACAGGTCACCTCAACAGATTGCCTGGGCTCTGGAACCAGTCTGTAGTTGCCCTTGGTGAGAGGCGGAGAGCTGGGCTGGATACTCTTCTATCCCCTCGTCTTACTGCCTGTACGAGTTTTCACCTGTGGACGAGAGGGTCGTTTCCCTGTGCCTTCAAGCCAGGGAACGAATCTTGACAGTCCTTTGCACTTACACATAAAAGACAGTTCAAAGTACCCAGCCTTCTTGGAGTCATGGGCGGGGTGCTCAAGGGTGCTTCATCTGGTGACTACATCATCATGCTGGGAGACTTCAATGCTCATGTGGACCATGACAATGAGATGTGTAGGGGTGAGATTGGGAGGAACGGACTGCCTAACCTGAACCCGAATGTTGTTTTGTTATTGCACTTCTGTTCAAGCCACACCTTGTCTATGACGTACACCATGTTCAAACATTAGGATGTCCATAAGTGCACATGGCACCAGAACACCCTGGATTGCAGGTCAATGATCAATTTTGTAAACATATAATTAGATCTGCAGCTGTAAATTCTGTATGAAGAAAGGAGCTGAGCTGTCAACTGATCACTACATGGTGGTGAGTTGGATCAGGTGGCGCAGGAGGATACTGAAAAGACCTGGTGAAACTAAATGTATAGTGATGGTGGACTGGGAAATACCTGGCAGAGGCTGCAGTCTGCAAGATCTTCAACTCCCTCCTTTGGTAGAACATCGACAGCATTCCGAGGGAGGCTGAAGAAAGTTTAAGTTCAAATGGACCATATTCCGCAACTCCATTGTTGAGGCTGCTGCTGAGAACTGTGGCGGATGGACACTGGAGATGAAAGGAGTCATCTGTCATGGTTGGGGCTGTGTGCTGGGCGGGGTGGACCCAAATGCAGGACACAGAAGATGGAACTGAACTTAAAACTGCTTTATTTGCAGGTGACTTAGATATTTCAAAAACACAAAACCCTGAAATCTCAACCATGGCAGAAATAAACACGAAGCCTGGGAGAAAATAGAAAATCAAAACTAAACTAGGAAACACACAGCTACGAAGGGGAAACACTGACGACACTGCAACAAGGAACACAGAAAAATGGAGGGTTTAAATACACAAAAGGAAATCAGGGAGAGTGAAAACAACAGGGAACAACAGGTGAAACAAATGAACCTAATAACACAGGGAAAGCAAAACTAAACAATAAGTACAGGGAACACGAGACTGTCAAAATAAAACAGGAAGTGACTTAAGGGAACAGAGACGCAGACCTGACTCTGAACACTGGAAAACACAAGGAACTAGAAAATCAAAACATAACCAAAACCCCAGAACAAAAGAAAAACCCAGAACAGACAAAATAAAGCCAAAACAACACACAGGGTCAAATGGACCCTGGACCATGACATCATCAAGCTAAAGAAGGAGTGCTATCTGGCATGGTTAGCTTGTGGGACTCCGGAGTCAGCTGAAGGGTAACAGCAGGCCAAGCAGAATGTGGCTTGAGCAGTGGCCGAAGCAAAAACTTGGGTGTGGGAAGAGTTTGGTGAGGCTATGGAAAAAAGACTTTCAGATGGCCCAAAAGTGATTCTGGCAAACCATTAGACAACTGAGGAGCACAAAGCAGTGCTCTACTCACATGATTTATAGTGCAGGTGGGGCACTGCTGACTTCAACTGAAGCTATAGTCAGGCGGTGGAAGGAATACTTTGAGGACCTCCTTAATCCCAGTGACACGCCTGGGGATGACTTGTCCATCACTGGGGGTGAGATCACAGAGGTGGTCCTCTAACGTCACAATTGGATCCTTTCCATGTATGGGAGTGCAGTCATGGGTGTTCAATATGAACAGGAGGGTGCTGAGGATGCAACTCTGGGGGGGCTCCAGTGTTTTGCACTAGAGCAGAGAAGGTGTGATTACCAATCTGAACCGTGGCCTGTTTGACAGGAAGTCCAGTATCCAGTTGCATGATGTTGCATTGAAGACCAGAGTGCCAAGTAAGCCAGTCAGCTTCACAAACAGCCTTCTGAGAAGGGTTTGTTATAATTCAGACCGGACCGAAAGCGAGGCTACGCAAAGGCCGCTGCAATCGCAGGTCGAGGACTCGACGACGCGAACCCGGGGATCGCGCTCACGATCGCCATCGTCATCGACTTCAGCATCGCCAAACAACCGCTCGATCGCGGTAAAAAAAAAAAAATCGCACTCATGGGGTTGGCCGGCTTCGTTTATCGATGAGGCGACACGACGCGAACCTACGATTGCCATCATCACCATCATCATCATCATCAACATCATCATCATCACCATCGCCAAACAACCACACTCGATCGGGATTGCGATAAAAAAAAAAATCGCACTCGTGGGGTTGGCCGGCTTCGTTTATTGATGAGGCGACACGACGCGAACCTACGATCGCCATCATCATCACCATCATCATCATCATCATCATCATCACCATCGCCAAACAACCACACTCGATCGCGATTGCGATAAAAAAAAAATCGCACTCGTGGGGTTGGCCGGCTTCGTTTATCGATGAGGCGACACGACGCGAACCTACGATCGCCATCATCATCACCATCATCATCACCATCGCCAAACAACCACACTCGATAGCAATTGAGATTAAAAAAACCCCAAAAAACCCCAAAACCGCCCAAAAAAACACGCACCACCAAGCGCGGACTTTGCAACGCGATAGCCCCAAGCCAAGTTTTGCTTCCGTCACTGCATAACAAACAACACACTAAAGCAAACAAAGCTGTGTCATGCGAATCGTAAAGGACCGTGACCGTCGACACAGCAGGCAGAGGAAAGTCGGATCATGTCGCGTCTTTGCCACTTCAGCATAAGTATAGAGTGAAATAAGTTCAGCGGAAAAAAACACTAGACCCCGAACAAAACTCAGATGACCCAGCTTTGCACCAGCATTTAAACGCACCAAGTTACGCACGAATCTGGGAGCTCTCTGGAAGCGTGAAATGTGTCTCAAAAACTTTGTGCACTCGTAACCGTCGTTTTGTGCGTGTGTATCAGGTGATTCGTGTGTAACTTTTGTTTCGTGCGTGTGTATCAGGTAATTCGTGCGTCACTTTAGTTTCGTCCGTGTGTATCAGGTGATTCGTGCGTAACTTTAGTTTTGTGCGTGTGTATCAGGTGATTCGTGCGTAACTTTAGTTTTGTGCGTATGTATCAGGTGATTCGTGCGTAACTTTAGTTTTGTGCGTGTGTATCAGGTGATTCGTGCGTAACTTTAGTTTTGTGCGTGTGTATCAGGTGATTCGTGCGTCACTTTAGTTTCGTCCGTGTGTATCAGGTGATTTGTGCGTAACTTTAGTTTTGTGCGTGTGTATCAGGTGATTAGTGCGTAACTTTAGTTTTGTGCGTGTGTATCAGGTGATTCGTGCGTCACTTTAGTTTCGTCCGTGTGTATCAGGTGATTTGTGCGTAACTTTAGTTTTGTGCGTATGTATCAGGTGATTCGTGCGTAACTTTAGTTTTGTGCGTGTGTATCAGGTAATTCGTGCGTCACTTTAGTTTTGTCCGTGTGTATCAGGTGATTCGTGCGTAACTTTAGTTTTGTGCGTGTGTATCAGGTGATTTGTGCGTAACTTTAGTTTTGTGCGTATGTATCAGGTGATTCGTGCGTAACTTTAGTTTTGTGCGTGTGTATCAGGTGATTCGTGCGTAACTTATTTTTGTGCGTGTGTATCAGGTGATTCGTGCGTAACTTTTTTTTCGTCCGTGTGTATCAGGTGATTCGTGCGTAACTTTAGTTTTGTGCGTGTGTATCAGGTGATTTGTGCGTAACTTTAGTTTTGTCCGTGTGTATCAGGTGATTCATGTATTACAAAAAGTTACAACTCCAGCAAGTTACGCACAAATCCAGCATTACAGACACAGATATTTTGAGTCAATTTTCTCTCCATAGTCAGCCTACAGTTTCCCAGCCTCTTCCAGCCCCTCCTCAAATCAGCATTTCACTGCACAGTCATACTTTATGGACTGAACAAATACGTGGATTAAAACTCCTGTTGCGTTTGTACTGCTGTAAATACCTGCAGGATCACATGGAAGAAACATGAGCGTGATGTGCGTATTTACGGATCGGGCAGGACTTGTAAATTATGTCAAATTCGAAAGATAAATCATTTTAATTTCACTTGTTAAAATCTTGTTGTGGGATCACAGTTGCAGAGGTGAACTGTTTCTCACACCTTAAATGATTCTGAAATGAAAGATGTCTCATATCACAGGTGCAAAAGTAGATTTTGTTACATTTTCATATCTTCAGTTATTGTCGCTTCAGTTTGTCCCTGTGAAGTTACATCTGAATACTTAACACAAGATAAAATAAAACTTGCTAAGGTTACACATTTATTATCTATTAAGGAAAATAAAAGCTGGGTTAAACAATCAGACCGTCCTCAGTGACACTCATTCATATTCATCAGCCCACTGGATTAAAATGGAGCTGATTGACCCAACACTGACCAGCTTTATGCAACCAAAACTCCAGCAAGGCTCCCGGTTAAATCCATTAAATTTCACTGATAGTGTCAATACCAGTGAACCAGATAACAAGGGTTAAAATCAGTCTTTAATGCTCATTAACCCATAAATTATTTATATGTATAAATATGTGAGGAATTGCAGGTTTAGGAAAAGTTTGTGCCGCTTCTTTGGAGCAATAAAGTCCTCAGTCAGGTACAAATGTGACAATAAAGCAGACCAGTCCCTGTCTTACATTTCTGTGTGCTTAACTTCTTCTTCTTGACCTGTCGCATCATTTTTATTCATTTCTGTAACTATTTCTCTTTCTTACTGTTATATATGTGCTGATCTCTCTACTCTGTATTTCTCTTTAACTGCTGAGATTTCTGTTTTACTGACTGATGCTGGAAGCCAAATTTCTCCTGTGGGAAAATAAAGACTGAACTAAACAACTCTTCAAAAACTCACAGTGATCGTCCTGCTCAGTGATCTTCATTGTACCTGCTTCATATGCTGTTTTTAGGCCACTTCATTCTATCAAAAGCTTCAACCCTCATATAAACATCAGGGGTATTTATCATCGATTAAAAACTGAATGAGCCTCTGACAGTAAACAGTTATCAGACACTGCTGTTGTTCTTTGGTGCTTTCAAAGGAATATTTTATTTATAAAGAACAAATGTTTTTGTACAGCACTTTTCAGTAACAAGGCGACATGTGAAGTGTTTTGTGTGAGATGTGTAAAAGAATATTTCGAGACAAATGCAGTAAAAAAGAAAGATTAAAACAGGATTTTAAAAATATATAATTCTCAATTTTTTCTCCAAAACAGCATCAAAATGTATCTGTCTGATTAAAATGTGGAAACATTGGCATTTTCAGCTCCATATTTTTATCTTTGGACTTTACTAGAGTAGCTTTGTATGGGTCACAGATCAAAATAATCCCTGTTTGTCTTATACTGAGTCTTTTTGAAGCCCCTCATCCTCTCTGAAAGAAGCATCAATTATAGAACTTTAAAAAAACTGCTTCAAAATCAAAATACTTGGATACACTTGATAACATATTTATATTTCCTGTGACCTTCATCATAGCTGCAGAGCAGTGTCATATTAATGCAGAAAATATCAGATAAACCTGATCAAAGGTTCAGCTCTATGTCAAATGCATCACCTCAGAATTATGTTTGTCTAACGAGCCCAAACACACAACCAGAGACACAAAGAACAAAAAGTCCTGCAGCCGATGGTCAGACCCACACAGAGTCCAGACCTCAGCATCGTGTTGGAGTCAGCCTGAGAACACATGAAGAGACAGAATAAAGAGGACAGCAGAACTGTGGAGGAGCTTCCTTCCTGAAACCTTTACCTCAAATCTGCCTCCACATTAGCAGCTCTCCCTCATGTGTCAAACTGAAGTCTCCTCATTCTGAGTTTCACTTTGACTCTCTGCTGCTGTTCATGTATTAAAAATAAATTCAGAAGCTACACAATTAACTATAATTTTTATTTTTGATGAAGTAAAATAAATGATGCCGTTTTGTTTCTGATGCTACTTTCCTACCGGCGCTGAGCCGTTTCGCGTGCCAGTGCTCGTGCAATGAACCAGCGAAACGCTTAAGAACGGGCCCACATTTCCAACGCGTTTCTGTGAACTGCTCCTTTACGTATGAGTGTGGGCGGGTCCTCGTCTGGACATGGAAGCCGAAGCGCACAAACGTGGGAGAACACGCACCCCTTTCTTGTGCTGCAAATACGTTTTACGGTCCGAACCAAACTACTGCAGCATCTGTGTGCAGCACAGAGGGAAACACAGACAGCGATTAGAGCAAGACGACAAGTACGCACTTTGTGTTGAAGGAATTTAAACAATAAGAGTGTGTGCTGCTTAAGCCTTTAGGTTTCTGCGTGTTCGTTTTTCGAACAGGAATGACACAAACAAACAGAATAAGGAGTCCAATTATTAAATTTAATAAAACCATTTCAAACAGTTTACAGATATCTGGGTCAGACTGCATGCCATGCCCTTGTGAGATGGCATGAAGTACTGGCACATTCTAATTCAGCTTACAGTTTCATATAGTCACAGCATATCAGTCTTGATTACATCATTTACAAAACAGAATGTGGAAAACAGAATTTCAACAACAGGGTGACCTCGAAGTCTCCATTTCTATCACTGTGTAGTCTTCATCAGTGTGGTTCATTGTACAGTCAGAACACAAAGTTCATGATGACACAGAACATTACAAGCTTCTGTATTTTTAATCAGTTATGTTTATCTTCCAATCAAAAACAAATTTCTCATGTACAGAAGTGTACATGTACATAAATGTACACAAGATATATATGTGGCATATACCATGAATATCCTAACAGTGTCCTTTTAGCTGTGATATGAACTGATACAAAGCAGCAAGTTCAGCCTTAGAGCTCAACCTAATTCACAGCCATGAAAATCGCTTCGCTTTTCTCATGTAATACACATGTAATATGGTAGAAAACTTGATGTTGAGATGGCAGAGTCACGCTCTTCTGCTGCTTTTGTCACACGTTATTGGTTCGAGACCAGCTAGTTTGCAGGGCCGGAGTTGAACCCGTTTTTTGGCCGAGCACCGAGTGCTTCTGCGGTGGAAAACCAGCCTAAAGGTTCAAATAAAGGCACCGGCTCCGGAACCCTGTTGGTGGGAAAGAGGTTTGACAGCCTCTGCACCAGATCATTCCTGTTAATCTTCTTAAAGATGTTCTTGGTCACCTCCACAGACTTTTCTGTGTACGTCTGCAGCATCAGATCCACCAACTTACAGGTGGTGCTGGCCTTCTCCAGTCGGCCCTTTGGGATACACAGCCCCATCATAGCGTCGCTGCTCCCCAGGAACCCCTTGAAATTTTCCAGCTCGTTCTGTGTGAGATCATCCAACATTCCCAAAAGCTTCTCTCTGTCTGATTGGATCGTTAATGCCTGACAAAATTCAAAGCACACAAAAAAGTGATGTGATTTGGTAATAACTTTATTTGTAGATGACAGATTAATCCAATTTAAACAGGATTATTAATTAATTCATTATTATTGTTACTTACTGTCTGCATCTGTACAGACAGATGTTCATCCACAGAGTGTTTCTCTGAGGAAGAAAGAAAACAATAAATAATGACAGACTGCCTCGATGTGTGAACTAAATAATGTTTTTCTTTGCCACAAAATAGTGAGTGAAGCAAATGAAATCTTGAATCCATCTGTGATCAAACACTCAGGACATAAAGTGGAAGAAACTTTGCTGACAATCAGAAGAGAGTCTGAGATGGAGATGCTTCAAACATCAGACTCAGACTCAGTCTCAGCATGTACCCAATATTAAAGCCCTGAGATCAGCTTCACAATCAGAAACACTTCATGAGGACTGCTCCGTATTTTTAGTTTGCTGAGGTCACAGGAAGGCGAGTGGGACCGGAGGAGTCTCAGCAGTGTGAACACTTCAGTCCACCTGAGCCCGGTGTTTGCTGTGGATTCTTCTATAGCTCGTCACACCACGTCACTCCACCAGCTGCTCTACACTTATGAACTACACACAGAACAACCATCAAATTCTGCTAAATTCATCCCTCCAGTTTTCTTAGTAAAGGACAAAAACTTAAGAAGATCAGGAAGAGAAGTTTCAGTACTAAAACCTGAAAAACTGTCAGGAAAAGCTGAATTTGTATGATCTACTTTATTGTCTAAATATTGCCCCAAATGCTTCAAAAACATTTTTTTGATTCTGTGCAGCTTTAACACTTCATCAAGTGAAGCCGGTTCTCGTCACGCTCACTGTTGTGATCCTTGTTTTGGATCAATAGTTTGTATCTTCATGTTTCTGGTGGTTTTTTCCTCTTTTCTGTGTTTCCTGCATTTCCACTCTGCATTCTGACTGTTTACATGTGTGAGTTTATTTTTTACTTCCAGTTTCATTTTTAAGGTTAGTTCCTCGTGTAGTTTCTGTGTTTTTACTTCCCTCCTCTGTTCCTTTCCTCCTTTATTCCTCTGTGTGTTTGAGTGTCTGGATAATTGACTGAAATCATTGTGTGAATAAGACTCATCTGTATAAAGATGTTTCAGACTCATAACACTCTGATCAACCATCAATCATTTGTTGTAATCGAGCGCACTGATGGAAAAATGACTTTTAAAAGCAGCTGCAGGCAGTCTGACTGTAATCTGATTACATTTATGTTGACACTTGTTCACAGACTGAGATTCAGTTATTAAATAAATCAAAAACAATATTTTAAACACACAGTGTCTGAACTTTGACATGTTTTCCACTGAAAATCATCTAAATCAGTCTCAGTGGAGGAATCGTATGCTCCATAAGGATCAGCAAACTGTGTCCAGATCAGAGTCCGCTTGCACGGCGGGACAGATCCAAACAGACCAGAAACACAGATTCAGATCCAGTCATTTCCCACCTCATCCTGTTCAAGTCCGATTGGGATCATTTAATGTTGGTGTATTTTGTATTTATTTGTATTCCTTATTCAAACTGGATCATCCGTCCAAAATAATACTGAGATATTTCAAATTTATCAAGCCAACATGTAAACAGCTCCTAAAAGCTGAAACATTTCTTTTAACATGTTTGACTTCACTGATCAAACTTTACATTCATTACAGACTTTTTTGCATTTGTTCAGTTAAATGTGTCACTATCACTGAACTCTGTTTGAAACATCTGCTCTGCTGTAAGAGAGCCATCATCTATCAGTAAAGACTGAATGATATAAATTATGAACAGTTAAACTGGGGAAGATTAAAGCAGAGTTTGTTTTGGTTGTTCAGCCTAACGATCGCCTCCTTCACTAAGAACAAGCTCCAGCAAACAGCGACCAGATACAAGTTCAACAGTCAGAATCAACTCCAGATCTTTCATCTGTTTGTCTGTGGTGAAATAACGAGGGAGCAGACCTCACCTGGCCATCAAACTGCCTGTCACTCAATTGTATTTTAAAATTTGGGACTATATATTAAAATGGCTGTAATTCCCAAACAGCTGAAGCTCTGCACTTCAGTCACATCTTGATAGTTTGGCTGGATTGTTAAAATCCACTGTGGTGGTGTTCAGAGGCAAAATGACAAAAATGTTTCACTGTCCAAAAACACAAAATACACAAAACTGCATAATAAGAATCATCGCAGACTCAGCACATTAATGCTGATAATATTCCAGCAGTCCCACCAAAGGACGACAACACTCCAATGAAAACTGTTCGACTCAGCTCTGCTCCACTTTAATCAAACTGCAGCATATGTGAGGTTATAATGAATGAAACACAAAGTTCCTCTTTGTACTCATTAAGTGTAATTTCTTACCTTCAACACGGCCAGATGCTGAATAATCATCTGGAATCAAAAGAAAATATAAATATGATATACTGTGTGTTTTATGCTACATTCACCACAAAAAGTTAATTTAGACACACAATTATGTTTCACATAATGACAATGTTGTCTATACTGTTTATTAACCACTGACTTTTATGAATTTTGCACTTCCAAACTGGTTCATGTTCTGGTTCACCATCATTTGTGTCTATGAGGGTAAGGTTGAGTTTTCTCTCTGGATCCTCAATGTACACTTCATAGAAGTTCAGGCTGTTATATCTGAAGGTTAACTCCTGTGGAACAAATTCATAAAAATACATAAATAAATGTGTAAAATAACCCACATATATACACATATAGTGGAAGAGCAGCTCTGCTCTCTTCACATATATTTGTCATTGTTTTTTATCCTGGATTTATCTGTGTCACCTGTTCACTCTCTCTGATACTGTCTCTGCAGCAGCAGCACTCATTCACTCAGTTTTGTGCAGAAGAAAACTGAAATAAAGCTTCAAACACGTCTTTTTGTGTGAGCGAGCAGAGCCTGAAGCAGAGCCTGGATCAGCACAGACAGCTGATGCTCACTGTTGTAATACCTGTTATCATCACTGAACCACAAACAGCTGGGTGGCTGTGGCTCAGTTGGTAGAGCAGGTCACCTACTAATCGGAAGGTTGGTGGTTTGATTACCGGCTGCTCTGGGCTGTATAATGAGCAAGATACTGAATCCCAAGTTGCTCTCCGACGCAAGCATTGGACTGTGAATGTGTGTGAATATTATATAATAAGCACTTAGATTAGTTACATATGTAAGTGCTTAGGTGAATGCAAACATGTTGTATAAGCACTTTGAATGCTCAATTAAAGTAGAAAAGTGCTATATAAGAACTAGTCCATTTAGCATTTACAGCCGGCTGTGATGAACTTCCTTCATAGTACACCTCCCTCAGAGCCTACGGTCATCTTCTATATACAGTCTATGCTAATGAGCAAACTTGGAATGCATCACATTTATGGAGTCCTTGTTTGCTATCTGCTCAGGATCAAGTGGTCATGTCTGTGATCAAAACAGCAGCATGTGTCCTTAACCAGCCTTCAGACATGACTGCACATGTATGTTTCAGAGTACAGGTGGATCTAAGCCTACAGTGAGGGCTTAAATCTTGTCAGCAGGAAGGTTTCATCCAGCACAAATGTTACAAACTTTACCTCTGGTTGGATTTCTGCTGTTTCCATGTCGGCTCTGAGGCTGAAAGCACGCTCAGTTTGCAGGTACCCGTCTGGGTGTGGCTTTTTGAGCCTTTTGTATCCATCTGAGGTCTCATCCTTGTCTATTCTCTGTTTAACAAAAAAGGCAAGTTTATCAGTTTAATGTGATTGTTTATGGTGTTTACACTTGTTTGTGAAGCTCTGTGAAATACTCACATTTTCATGATAACCTTATTGATGTTTTTTGATTGAAAGACATTTTTAAATATAATGTTAAGATTGGGCAGCCAGTGGTGTAGTCTACGTGATGCACTGGAATACATCATATACCAACTAGAAAAGCTTTTGAATTTCCGTATCACCACTTAAAAGTGCCCATTGATAAGTAATTTCTTTATAAAGATCAGTGAAAACTCTTTACTGCTCCTCTCCGACGCTGTCACCTGCTGCCATACGCTCCCCTTCCCTCCGGTTCTATCTGAGGCTCACAGCCATTGGCTGAGCTCATTACCACAGCTCTCTGCTTAGTGATTGGTTTCTTATTCAGCTGCTCCTTTATGATTGGCTGGGGATGTAGGCGGGAACAGCTCAGACAGACACGAGTGGAGAGATGCGGCAGCTAGAGGATTTTACAATGTACTGAAAATGAAGAGAAAACAAGCTACAGTTTTTAAATGTTTTTATAAACCAGCTGCCCCTGAAGGCACAGATGCAGCTTTAGAAGAACCTGCCAGTTTGATAGACACAGTTGGTTCAACCTGTTTTTTGTTTAGTACGTCTGTACTTAGTTCTTAATACTTAAACATGTTTTGCTTTTATACTGTTTTATAAATTTTACGTTTTTAATACAAAGCCAACTTTTGTACAGTTTGTTGTACATTTCTTTAAATGTAAGCATCAGTGAAATTTTGAAATGTTAAATATGGTTAAAAATCAAAATAACTGTCGATTACATCGCACCAACAGGGGCACTGTTGTTTCTAAGCACAGTATACAAACTACAAAATAGTAGTGGTTAGCACTGCTGCCTTACAGTTAGAATACCATCTTGAAGGTCTGGGTTCGATTCCACCTTGGCCCAGGCCCCTCCCTCTCACTCTCTGTGGAGTTTGCATGTTCTTCACATGTCTGTGTGGGTTTCCTCCCACAGTCCAAAGACATACACTTACTGGGGTTAGGTTAATTGGAAACTCTAACTTGCCCAAAGGTGTGAGTGTGGATGGTGCCCTGTGTCAGCTAGGATGGGCTCCAGCCCCCCTGCAACCCTGAACAGGATAAGGGGAAGTGAATGGATGGATGAATATATTGAAGTTGAACGTAATCCTGTCACAGGGTTACCTTCTTAGGGACTTTGTCACTAGATTTAGCAGTTTTTACCTAGCGACTCTTTTTCCATAAAAGCAACTAACGACAAATTTAGTGGGTTTTCCCGGTGACGTCGGTGACTTTTGGAGAGTTTTTTGTTAACCTGAAATCCTCCTCTATCGCTGTGTTTTGTGTACATACAGCCTTCATACTGTGTCTGTTCAGATGCTTTGGCATCACCCGGACCCCCAAGAGTACCTGGCTGTTGGTATGTACTGTAAGTCACGTGACCTTAATAGCGGGAGTAGGTCTGTTCGTGTCCTCGTGATGCAGCTGGTGGATACGACGCCATATTGAGCGGATGGGCCCGTTGCTGTGATATGTCAGCACACAGGGGCGGAGCTTCTGGGGGGGGGCTGGGAGGGCTCACGCCCCCAACCCGGGCCTAGAGGGGGCCCAGATGGGAGAGAGGAGAGGAGAGAATAAGATTTCAGGTAGCCAGGTCTCTATCACGCACGAGGAGAGCTGGAGAAGGCGGACCCTCTCCTGATTGTATCCAGATGAGCAGGGCGTATGGCCAAAAGTATAGCCTATTTTACATCACCCATCATTCATGTTTTACATGGGGGGTTTTAAAGGTTCCCACAGTCAGGACTGAGTCATGGTTGCTAAAAACTTTACAAGACCGACTGACTATAGTGATGTAGTAGGTGTAAAATATTGAATAAGATGTTGTGCTGCATGATTGGCTTTATTTTCAATCTTACATTTAATTTTTATGACACGCACATTTTCAAGTGGATCGCCGATATTTTCTCCAAGTGTATTGTGGGTAAAACTCATCACCAACCGTCCACCAACATCATCATCATCGGTCACTTGGCAAAAGATTGTAAACTAAGTCGAGCATTTTTACGGACTAAGCTAACATGAGTGGCACTTCATATAAGCATAAAAGTGGAGCAGCAAAGAGAAAAGAAAAGGAAAAACGAGAGCAAGGAAAAGCCAAGTTACAAAAACTGGACATGCATTTTGTTCATCGTGATGTTATGATGAGCTTTATTATTTAGGTATAAAGGGCCCGGTCATTTGCCCCGCCCCCGGCCCGGCTCTGATTTGTTCCGCTAGTGTCAGCGCATATGTCTATGGATTTACTGAGCTGGCTGAAATCCTGCTGACTGAAGGATGGAAGTTTGTTCATTCTGTCTGTTTACATGTTTTATTATCTTACACAGGAGGAAGCACTTTGGTGAAGTCTACTTCACTGCAGACTGGCTTTTTAAAGAATCAGTCAGCCGTTTGCTATTTTTGCTCTGGATCTTCTCTGTTTACATTTTAATAGCACGGCTGTGAGTCTTTTGTTATGGAGAAATAAAACTATTTATTTGACAAGCACTATTATTTAAATATGCCAGTGGATTATTTTTGAGTAATTTCTCATGTACATCTACAGCTGAATGTTAATAAAAGTGTCTGTGTGACATTAGGGACCTGTACCTTTGACTCAAAAGTGCCTTTTTGTTTATACCTTTGGGAAGAAAAAAATATCAAGATATATTTTGTATATCGCCATTCAGGTAAAAAAAATATTGAGATATTATTTTGGTCCATATTCCCCAGCCCGAGTAGTTCTAAACATATTTAGGGTGTTTTTTCTTTACTTTTTGTATCTCCAAAGATGTTATTCCTCTTTCCTACAACCGGGATTGCAACTACATGCAAATAACCAATTATGCAAATTAGATGATGACATCATATTGCGACTTCTAGCGACTTTTAGGACAACCTATAGCTACTTTCCTTACTGAGGAGTTGGCAACAGTGACCCTGTGGCTCCAGCTGCTCAGTGTGTCTCTCTCCTACAAACTCAGACTCTGGTCCTGATTATATTTCAGTATTCTGTAAACCTGAAGTGAGTCATGTTCATATGTTGCAATAAATATTTGTATATTTGCATCACTTTGTGCTTCGTCTGCTTCTGTTCTCTGTTGTAAAGGTATCTAAGACTTTCTGGAGTCTCGAGGTCCTGCTGACCTTTCAGTTTCATTTATAAATGCTTCATAAGGCACAGATGGTCCTCACTGTAGATGAGCTCACACAGAAGACTAAATTAATAACTAGTAACTGCCTGAATTAACCATGAGTTACAATAATTAACAAGCATGTATAAAACCTCTGTTAATGCACTCACTAATTAGTGCATATCTTAATCATCATGTTTAAGTAATCATTTAATTAGACCTTCTAACTGATACATGAACCATTAACAGCTCATAAATAACTTGTTTGCATTTCATGTAATATTTTGTGTAGAAATTAGGGGTGGGACTCGATTAAAAAAAAATCTAATTAATTAGAAGCTTTGTAATTAATTAATTAATCGCATTTTAATCACATTTCAATATTTGACATGATAAATATTAATTTAAGTTTAGTTGATGAATAAATCAATATACATAAGCTTAAACTTCAAAATTTGGTTTATTTTCCCACCAGTCTACTACACAGACCAACGAAGGTGGAAGTGCTCTTGTGATAAGCAAACTAATGAAATTAAAGTTAAGCATCATAACTGGATAGTTTTATTCAACATTAATGTCTCACTTAATATAACTGGAAATTAATCATTAGCTCAGCTGTATTCCTTGATGTTGAAATGTGTTATGCTTGTTTTAACAGCTTATTTTAAATTAAAGATTTAAAATTAAACCACAAAAAGGAGAAAAAGTTCGTTCTCCGTTTAACCAGCTGCTTTTAAACAGCTGTACTTCGCACTCACCGTTGCTAGGTGACATGAGCTACGCAGAGGTGAGGGCAGGTGATGCTGATATGAAGGCTAGCCGCTCACTTCTGGCCTTTGCGGTCGTCGTGGGCTGCAAAGGACCCGGTCCTTCAAAGGATGTGGCCCCTGAATTTGGACGTTGTGCGTCGGTATAATCTGTATGCCTGGATCTCGAGCACTGAGCACTGTTCCATGGTGCAAAGTGCGATTAAAATGTGTTAAATTTTTAATTCGTTATTTTCCCCGCAATTAATTAATTGAAATTAACGCGTTAAAGTCCCACCCCTAGTACAAATTGTTAATCCATCATTTATCAAGTATTTAAAGGCTGTCATTAAAAATATTAAAATATGAGCTTATTAATAAAGAATAAAGCATTTATAACTGTTTATAAATTACACACTAATGTCCACTAAAATAACATTCATGGTTTATAAATGAACTGAGTGTTTACTTATATCTTACTAATGTGGTTATTAAAAAGTGTTACCACATTGAGATACTCAGTTACCTGTTCCAGAGCAGGATCCTGTCGGATTGGATAAACGTGGAGTTTGAGGAACGATGTGTTGGGTTTATAGTACATCAGCATAAAACAGCTGATTTTCAAAGGAAAGAAGAAACTTATCAGAGCTCCTATTAGAGAGAAATTTGGCTCCATTATCTTGACATGTGATGGTGTGACCTCAGACACTTTCTCCACAACATCTCCACAGTCATCTATGTGAAGGACTGCAAACTTGTCCAGTATGTCAGGGATGTCATCTGCATGAGAACACAACAACACACACTGAGGGAGATGAACAGATTCTAACAGTTTGTGCACTCACTGTCACAAATTTGAAACATCTGAAATGATTTCCTTCATGTCCTCTTACCTGTGCAGATCCAGTGTGGAAGGTGAACTTCATTTAGCTTCCCAGCAGTGACTGTGACGTCCATCAGGGGACCTGCAGGCATGTATCCTCTGCTTTCCATCCTCTCCATGTGTCCCTCCCAAGAACCAAACTGGTACTGAAAGCTGGCCTTTTTCTTACAGACCCAGCGCAAGCCAGAGACACTGCATTCAAAGTGTCCTTCTTCAGACTGAAGGCTAACATGGGAATCAAATATATGTTCATGAAGGGAGACAACAGAATGAATATGAATAGCTGTGCTGAATTTATTTGATGCTAACAGAAACATTGAATTTACTGTGCTGCAGGATTCAGGAAGTTAATTTACCTGTAAGTTGGAGCCTCGTCTGCATCTGTACCGTTCACCTCAGGTTCAAGTTTAGTCCAGTCACTGGAGTCCTGCTGTAGAGGACACTCACTTTAGGAAATATGTACACAACTTTATTTTTGTAACATCACATAAATAAAAACAAATAAACTTTAGGATGAGTGTGAGGGATTACCATCACACTTCCACAATCCTCAGACTCTGAACTTCCTCCAGTTTCTCGTCCTTGTTGAGACACAGATCATGCAAATCAATGATGTTATGCTGACATATAAAATCATGCTCTAACTGTGCACATGTTTTGCTGCTTGATCACTTTGTGCTGTGCAGTGCTGCTCAAACATGAGAGCAACATGTTCAGCAGGACGTGCAGCTGAGAGAAGTCTAAGTTGAAGAAAAACAAAATTAATGAAAAAAACAAAAAGTCAGATAACTTGTTTTTGATCACTTCTACAGACTACAGTGAAAAACTGCAGTACTGGACAAAATCAGCTGTGGATATGAGCTGCCTCAAAACTCAGAGACCCACCAAACTCATTGTTGTTAAATCCTCTGAGCACCAAAGTTCATGACAATCAGCCAACAGTCTGAAATATTTTATTGGAAATGAAAATGTCAACCTGCTGGTGGTACGAGAGGAAAAGTCCAGACTAACTAAAGTCACTGGGATTCATCCTGTGGGGACCATCAATGTCTGACTGAATTTCATGGCAGCTGTAACCATAAAATCTAACAGACCACGCTCTGCAGACCACATTTATTTCTTTTTCATGGAACTTACCTTTGAGTCCTGAGCTGCTCTCTGACAGCCTCTGCACCAGATCATTCCTGTTAATCTTCTCAAAGATGTTCTTGGTCACCTCCACAGACTTTTCTGTGTAAGTCTGCAGCATCAGATCCACCAGGTTATAGGTGGGGACCTCCTCCAATCGGCTCTTTGGGATACGTGGCAGCCCCATCACAGCATCGCTGCTCCCCAGGAACCCCTTGAAATTTTCCAGCTCGTTCTGTGTGAGATCCTCCAACATTCCCAAAAGCTTCTCTCTGTCTGATTGGATTGTTAATGCCTGACAAAATTCAAAGCACACAAAAAAGTGATGTGATTTGGTAATAACTTTATTTGTAGATGACAGATTAATCCAATTTAATCAGGATTATTAATTAATTCATTATTATTGTTACTTACTGTCTGCATCTGTACAGACAGATGTTCATCCACAGAGTGTTTCTCTGAGGAAGAAAGAAAACAATAAATAATGACAGACTGCCTCGATGTGTGAACTAAATAATGTTTTTCTTTGCCACAAAATAGCGAGTGAAGCAAATGAAATCTTGAATCCATCTGTGATCAAACACTCAGGACATAAAGTGGAAGAAACTTTGCTGACAATCAGAAAAGAGTCTGAGATGGAGATGCTTCAAACATCAGACTCAGAGTCCGTCTCAGCATGTACCCAATATTAAAGCCCTGAGATCAGCTTCACAATCAGAAACACTTCATGAGGACTGCTCCGTATTTTTAGTTTGCTGAGGTCACAGGAAGGCGAGTGGGGCCGGAGGAGTCTCAGCAGTGTGAACACTTCAGTCCACCTGAGCCCGGTGTTTGCTGTGGATTCTTCTATAGCTCGTCACACCACGTCACTCCACCAGCTGCTCTACACTTGTATCAATAGTTTGTATCTTCATGCTTCTGGTTGTTTTTCATCTTTTCTGTGTTTCCTGCATTTCCACTCTGCATTCTGACTGTTTACATGTGTGAGTTTATTTTTTAATTCCAGTTTCATTTTTAAGGTTATTTCCTCGTGTAATTTCTGCGTTTTTACTTCCCTCCTCTGTTCCTTTCCTCCTTTATTCCTCTGTGTGTTTGAGTGTCTGGATAATTGACTGCAATCATTGTGTAAAGAAGACTCATCTGTTTAAAGATGTTTCAGACTCATAACACACTGATCAACCATCAATCTAGGGCTGCAACGATTCATCGATTAAATCGATTCTAAAAAATGATCGACAAATTTTACTGTGTCGATGCATCGTTTAAACTCTGCAGTGCTCAGCTGTCTCGGTGTAAGCGGTGTTCCTCACTAGCATTAGCAGCATTAGTGCGCCGTCGTCTTTTTGTGGGTTTATTATGATGGCCCTGAAGTGCAAACCACAACAACATTAACTAAGCACAATTACGAATTATAAAAGCACAACAACATTAGCGAAAACACAACAACATTAACAAAAGACTGAATGATATAAATTATGAACAGTTAAACTAGGGAAGATTAAAGCAGAGTTTGTTTTGGTTGTTCAGCCTCACGATCGCCTCCTTCACTAAGAACAAGCTCCAGCAAACAGCGACCAGATACAAGTTCAACAGTCAGAATCAACTCCAGATCTTTCATCTGTTTGTCTGTGGTGAAATAACGAGGGAGCAGACCTCACCTGGCCATCAAACTGCCTGTCACTCAATTGTCTTTTGAAAATATGGGACTATATATTAAAATGGCTGCAATTCACAAACAGCTGAAGCTCTGCACTTCAGTCACATCTTGATAGTTTGGCTGGATTGTTAAAATCCACTGTGGTGGTGTTCAGAGGCAAAATGACAAAAATGTTTCACTGTCCAAAAACACAAAATACACAAAACTGCATAATATGAATCATCCCAGACTCAGCACATTAATGCTGAAAATACACTGATCAACCACCAAGCATTTGTTGTAATCAGGCGCACTGATGGAAAAATGACTGTTTAAAAGCAGCTGCAGGCAGTCTGACAGTAATCTGATTATATTTATGTCGAAAATTGTCCATGTACATGTTTAAAGATGAATTATAATCTTCTCAGCAGTGACATCATGAAAACACAGAGAGGTTGGATTCAGTTCTGATGATTTCTGCAAAGTTATTTTTGTAGTGCTGTTGCATTGACCACTGATTTTGATGTTTGTCATCGATTAAAAGTAATCTGAACATTTTTACTGGAAATTATAAAAATGCATTCATGAAACATTTTTGAGTGACACACAACTGTGAAACAGGATTTTTCTGCTCTTACCTTTGAGTCCTGAGCTGCTCTCTGACAGCCTCTGCACCAGATCAGTTCTCTTCATGTCTGTTAAAACCTCCCGGGTCACCTCCACAGACTGCTGACCAAGTTTATCCACCATCTGATTCACTAGTTCTTCTATCATGTTTCTATATCTCTCTATTTGTGGCAGACCCATCTTGAAGCACGTGAACTTCAGAAACAGCCTGAATTCATTGAGATCCTCAAATCTCAAATCCTTCAGTGTTTCAAAGAGAATCTGTCTCACAGCTTCCAGCTCTTCTTCCTGAAAGATCCAAAGGATTCGTTAATCAACTGTGAAATTTCTCTGTTTGTGTCGTGGTCCTGGGCCGGTGGCCCAGTGTTTTGAGTTTCTTTTGTGTAGCTTTCTTTTGTTGTACTTTTCAGGTTGTTTCTTAGTGTTTCTTTTGGTTTCTCTGTTTGCGGTTTGAGTATGCTATTTGGTTTCGCTTGTTGTTTTTTGTGTTATGTTCCCTTTGTCAAATTTTCAGTGTTAGGTCTGCATCTGTTTTGTTCAGTCGCTTCCTGTTTTATGTTGACAGTCTCGTGTTCTCTGTGCTTTGTGTTTTGCTTCCCCTTTGTCATTAGGTTCATTTGGTTCACCTGTCGTCCCCTGTTGTTTTCGCTTGCCCTAATCCCCTTGTGTGTATTTAAGCCCGTAGTTTTCCACTGTTCGTTGTTGCGTCGTCTTCATTGTTTTCCCCAGTGTTTCCCTCTTGACTGTGTGTTTTGTCTTTTGCTTTCTCCCAGGCTTCCGGTTTGTTTTTTACCTTGGGGAGATTTCGAGTTTTTGTGTTTATGTATTATTTGAGTTTCGAAAATAAATCAGTTTCAGTTAAGTCTGTGTTGAGTCCTGCATTTGGGTCCACCCCTCCCAGCACACAGCCCCCACCGTGACAGTTTGGAGATTTAAAGATTTCTTTCTTTAAATTTTCTGAGTCACTGTAGTAGACGTATCAAATATTAATGAAAATATATCTTCATTAATATTTATATTTTTCAGAAGGATCACTCAAACACAGCTGGTAATATCTGTGGTACTGATGATATGAACGGTTTCAGATGTATCTGCTAAACTTTATTAACAAAACAAAAAATGTTCTTATTTCTCTGACAGAAAGTTTGTTTTTATTGTAAAACATGAAAAAAGTAGAACGAGTGAATGAACTATACTAATAAATACTCATAAACTTTTGATTTTAAAGACAAACAAATATCTAACATGACATTTCCTGATTCATGACTGTAGGTCATTCATTCTGTCATCAGTAGTGGATAACATTATTGCTGCAGAGCTCCACATTAACACTGTGAGAACCATCCAGTTTAAAGATGGTTTGTCTGTTTCATCATGTTTAATGTTCAAGATGAGGAGGATTTACAACCTGAATCTACTGAATGAAGCTGAGTTGTGTAAAGTCACACTCACTCTCTTCAACAGTGCAGCCTCATCTTCATCCACAGAGAGTTTCTCTGAGGAGAAAAGACATTTCAAATGAACTCTGAGGATTCAAATCTCATCACACATCCAAGCAGAATCAACTTTAAGAAGACACAAAGCAAAATGACACACAACCCAATATAAAAACTGTTCATCCACTCATCATCTAAATAACTAGTGGAAAGTTGGAGTCTAGCTTAGATGTAACAGGGAGAGAGACCGTACACCTGTCCATCATGGGTAATAAACAAAGAGACAGAATCATTGACACCTACAGCTAACTGATAACCACCAATAAACCCAACCAGCATGTCTTTGGACTGGAAACCAGAGCACTCTGAGGAAAAGCATGCAGGCACAGGGAGAACATGCAAACTCCACACACAAAGGTTCCAGCCAACCAGGAGGCTCAAACACAGAACCTTCATGCTGTGAGGTGACAGTGCTAACCACTGCACCACTATGCCACCACAACACAAAAACCTGCAACAGTCATCAGGATTTATTGGTCATCTGATGAAATCAATAAATCAGATCAGTTATTGATCTCAGATTTCAGAGATTTTACATTGTTGATGACACAGAGTTTACACTCATGCAGCTTTGTTGGTCTTACCTCTGGATCCTGAGCTGCTCTCTGATAACTTCTGTATCAGATCAGTCCTCTTCATGTACAAGAAAACCTTCCTGGTCGCCTCCACAGACTGCTGACCAAGTTCACCCACCATCTCATCCACAAACTCTGCTCTGACTGTTGAGTCCAACCTCCATGAGGAAGGAAGAAAAATCGTCTGTAGGAACCTCTGAAATTTCTTGAACTCCTCGTAGCTCAAATCATTCAGAGTTCCTAAAAGCAGATGTTTAACAGCTGCCATTGTTGCCACCTGGAACAGTCAGTACATTCATGGGTCAGAAGTTTATTCATATATTTAGCCAAACATGGGCTGTTATATTGATTACAGCATGTTTATCAGAACTGTGAAGAAAGCACAAACCAGTGATCCTCTTTATGACTTTGAATCATGTTTATTAACAGGCTGCAGTTCTTCTCACATACTGTGCAGCTAAAAACTGAAAAATATCACTCAACACTATTTCCATGATTTCAGGTTTCAGATGATCTTTAATTCTTCATCAAATATTTTAAGCACAATAAAGTTGAATGTTTAATCTCAGAGTGGTTGATCTTTTCAGATTTCTCTGTCCTGTTGAAGAGAACAGTCAGGACAAATGTACATGCTGACATTTCCTCAGCTCATCCTCAGTGGTAAAGACATCCTGACATTAGTGTTGGATCTAATTACTGCTGAAGGACTCAAACTGAAGGAAGCTTCAGTTTCTCACAAACATCCAGCATAAATCATGAGAAAATGATGGAAATGAGAGCAGATGATACTTCAGTACTCTGACTTTCAGCCTGCATCTGCTGTCTTGTACTGAATCAGAGATGTGACATGACTCACTGTGTGGATCAGTGCAGAGCGTCGATCATCCGCAGAGTGTTTCTCTGAGGACAAAAGTGGGAAAAGTGACTCATGACAAACACATTTAACAGCTGACTGACAATTATTCAGGAAATATGACTTTGTAAAAATGTACAATATGCAAAATTACACTTAAACCTCCTCAGCAATAATAAACAGTATGAAGGAGTCACTTTCTCTCCTTCTCCCAAAGTATTACAAATATTATTATTTATAATATAAAAGAAGAAGACGTTACTGAGAAGCTTCTGAGATGTGTCATAAAAACAGTTTTATGATTTTAATGAGTTTTGTTTTTATTGTCTTACTTCTAGGCAGTGAGCTGCAGTCTGACAGCCTCTGAGCCAGATCAGTCCTCTTCATCTCCTTTAAATGCTCCATGGTCTTCTCCACTGACTGTTGGCCGTATATCTGCACCATTACAAACACTGTGTCCTGCAGGTCTGCCCTCATGTGCAGCATCAATGGGAAGCCTGAGTCATATTTGTATCTGTGATGATGAATTTCACACAGGACCTGCTTGAACTCTCTGAGCTCCTGGTCATTCAGAGCAGCCAGAGTTTCCAAAAGCAGCTCAATAACAGACTCCATCGTTTCTACCTGCAAAATTCAAAGAAAATCTTCATGAGATAAATGTGTAATTCCTCAGTTGGTTTCAGGTTTTCTGTTTACATTCATCAACACTTTAGAAATGTACATGTGTTTCAGTTCCATCAGCCATCACATCAGGTAATGATGTCATTGGTCATATTTGTCAGAATGGTCACAAACACCTGATTATTGATTACTCTGCTTCTGTTAACAAGTTCAGGACTTTTTGATCTACTGAAGACCGACCTCACTGGACAGCCTGAAGCTCTGACATTTCTACTTTTACACTGAAAATCAAATCAAATCAGTTTTTATCTGTTTTCTATTGTAGATTTCTAACGTGCATTTGTTCAGTGAAAGCTGCATCATTTGAAGTCAGACAGATGTGACGTTACTCACTTGGTGGATCAGTGCAGGCCAACGTTCATCCTCAGAGTGTTTCTCTGAGAGAAAAGAAATATTAAAAGCTTCATTCATGACTGATTTAACGTCAGCATTAATAATCAGACCCTTTTTAATAACTGACACGTTATTTAATCCTAATTATCTTTGTAAGTTCAATTAATAACATTACACTTGTCAACATAAAGTCACATTTGCCATCAATGGAAAACTATCAAACTCTGAGGAAATGATCCAGTTCAGTTTCACTCAATAATTTTCTTCATGTTTTTATGTTAATATCAATAACTTTATTGTTTAAATGTATTGATTTTCAGGGCACTGACCTCTCTCTGTGTCCTCCACATCAAATCCTTCAGCTGATGTTCCTGCAGCTGCAACACATTGAATCCAAACTGTAACTACATAATACACACACTGTGTGTGTCCTTTATGTGAGCTCATCCTGAGTGTAACACTGAGTCCTGACAATAAAAAGCTTTAATATTTCAGTCTCAGCTGTGCTGACTGAAGGCAGGAGGAGGCCATAGTTACACAATCACAGAGAAATCACTGCAAAGACTTTTTAATAATCTACCTCATACAGGTCGTCTGTCTGTCTCCATAGTGGAGTTTAAGTCCAGTCAAAGCTGCACATAAAGAACCATTTACAATACAAGACTGATAGTAATGAGCTCAAAATGCAAGAATTCAATGAAGCAGAAACAAAGAAAGAAAAATGTTTTCAAAGGAAAGATGTTCAAAGAGCTTTAAAACAACATTTACACAAGAAAGTCACTGATTCAATAACCTGAATACAGTGACTTGCAAAAGTTTACATACCCCTTGAACTTTCCATATTTTGTCACATTACAACCACAAACATAAACATATTTCACTGGAATTTAATGTGAAAGACCAACACAAAGTGGTATACAATTGTAAAGTGTAAAGAAAATTATACATCATTCAAAACATTTTTTACAAATAAAAAACTGAAAAGTGTGGTGTGCAAAAGTATTGAGCCTGAGTCCTGAGTCCTGAGTCAATACTTTGTGGAACCACCTTTTGCTGCAATTACAGCTGCAAGTCTTTTAGGGTATGTCTCCACCAGCTTTGCACATCTAGTGACTGAAATTTTTGCCCATTCTTCTTTGCAAAACAGCTCAAGCTCAGTCAGATTAGACGGAGAGCGTTTGTGAACAGCAGTTTTCAGATCTTGCCACAAATTCTCGATTGGGTTTAGGTCTGGACTTTGACTGGGCCGTTCTAACACATGAATATGTTTGGTTTGAAACCATTCCATTGTAGCCCTGGCTTTATGTTTAGGGTCGTTGTCCTGCTGGAAGGTGAACCTCCGCCCCAGTCTCAAGTCTTTTGCAGACTCCAACAGGTTTTCTTCCAAGATTGCCCTGTATTTGGCTCCATCCATCTTCCCATCAACTCTGACCAACTTCCCTGTCCCTGCTGAAGAGAAGCAGCCCCAGAGCATGATGCTGCCACCACCATATATGACAGTGGGGATGGTGTGTTCAGAGTGATGTGCAGTGTTAATTCTTCGCCACACATAGCGTTTTGCATTTTGGCCAAAAAGTTCAATTTTGGTCTCATCTGACCAAAGCACCTTGTTCCACATGTTTGCTGTGTCCCCAACATGGCTTCTGGCAAACTGCAACCGGGACTTTTTATGGTTTTCTTTAAACAATGGCTTTCTTCTTGCCACTCTTCTATAAAGACCACATTTGTGCAGTACATGACTAATAGTTGTCCTGTGGACAGATTCCCTCATCTGAGCTGTGGATCTCTGCATTTCGTCCAAAATCACCATGGGCCTCTTGGCTGCATCTCTGATCAGTGCTCTCCTTGTTCGGCCTGTAAGTTTAGGTGGACGGCCTTGTCTTGGTAGGTTTACAGTTGTGCCATACTCTTTCCATTTCTGGATAATGGATTGAACAGTGCTCCGTGAGATGTTCAAAGCTTGGGAAATCTTTTTATAGCCTAAGCCTGCTTTAAACTTCTCCACCACCTTATTCCTGACCTGTCTGCTGTGTTCTTTGGACTTCATGATGCTGTTTACTCCCCAATATTCTCTTAACCAACCTCTGAGGCCGTCACAGAGCAGCTGTATTTGTACTGAGATTAGATTACACACAGGGGGACACTGTTTAGTCATTTGCAGTCATCAGGCAACTTCTGAATGCAATTGGTTGCACACAGAGAAAAAGGGAGCTGAATACTTTTGCACACCACACTTTTCAGTTTTTTATTTGTAAAAAATGTTTTGAATCATGTATAATTTTCTTTCCATTTCACAATTGTATAACACTTTGTGTTGGTCTTTCATATTAAATTCCAGTGAAATATATTTATGTTTGTGGTTGTAATGTGACAAAATATGGAAAAATTCAAGGGGTATGAATACTTTTGCAAGCCACTGTATGTTTGATTTAAAATCTTTGTAGTTTGATTGTGTTTGTAAACCTGAATGTGTTAATTTATCCACTTCTGTCCAAAAACACTGAGAGGAAACACATTCCTTCATTTGAAGATGATCATAATTTTGATATTATTCAGTTCTTGTTGTGATTTTCCCTCACAGATACTGATTCAACTCTTTGGATTCTTCTTTCAGTGTCAGCTGGAATATTATGGTTTAAATTCTTCTACACACAGTTAAGAATAATCACACCATATTCATTGACATTATTACAGATCACTCTGACAGATGACTTTATCTTACCTTTGGATCCTGAGCTGCTCTCTGACAGCCTCTGCACCAGATCAGTTCTCTTCATGTCTGTTAAAACCTCCATGATCACCTCCACAGACTGATGACCAAGTTCATCCACCATCATATCCACTAGTTCTTCTGCCGTGTTTCTATAGGTCTGTATTTGTGGCAGGTCCATCTTGAAGCACGTGAACTTCAGAAACAGCTTGAATTTGTTGAGTTCGTGTTCACTCAACTTCCTCAATGTTTCCAAAAGCAGCTTTTTAACAGCTTTTTCCTGAAAAATACAAAAGATTTGTTAAATAACTTCATAATTTCTTTGGAGATTTAAAGATTTTTTTCTTTGATATTTCTGTCTCACTGTAGCAGAAGCTGAATGATTATTTCTAAAATGATTATCATAATTATTTTGTTCAGTGCTGAGATTTCGACTATCAGTCACGATTATTCACTGATTTTAGTGACAAAAATGTTTTTATTGCACTGTCATGTAAACAGAGCATCGCTTTAACATCTCTATAATGTTTGCATCAAATAAAACTGAACTTCCTTTTTCACCTAAATTCACTAAATTAAGCAAATATCTTAGAAGAAAAATGTGTGTGTGTGTGTGTGTGTGTGTGTGTGTGTGTGTGTGGTGGAGTGCAGGCTGGATACGCCCTGTAGAGAACCACCACCTCCTGTTGTGACATTTATCTCTGCTGCAGAGGTGCCTGATGCTGTCCAGTGTGTTTCTGAAGTCATCCATGTGTAATCAAATGATGCGCGACATTAAAGGTGAACCTGAAGTTGAGCGAGGTGGACCTGAGAATGTGGCCGTGTCTGTGCCTGACTCACTCCTGGCTGTTTCCCACAGTGAACTAGCAGTCAAACAACAGGCTGATTCTTCTCTGAGTGACTTTTTTGATTGTGTTCTTTTCTGATGCAGACAGTAAGAGTGCTGACAAAGGTTCTCTGCTTCATGAGGAAATGGGTTCCACATGGGGAACATTGTGCTGGTATCCTAGTGTTTTGAGTGGCTGTGTCAGTTAGATGTTGTTTCAACATGTTGAGAACATCTCACAGCCAATCAGAGCATTTGGGTTTCTATAAGATTTCCAACTATATTCTGAAGAACTCTACTTGGCCTCGTCTGAACAGAGAGGTCTCTGGTTAGATAAAAACATGCCAAATGTATCAACTGACTCATAAACAAACCCAGACTATCAAACTATTTCCTCTTCCACCTAAACTCAGTTCTGCTGTGTCAATCTAGTTAATCCATTTTAGACCAAAGTTTTTCAGTTCTTTGAAACAGAGGAAAAGTTGCGACTGCATCATTCATTCTGTTGGGCTATGATAAGAACGCTGCCACCAAACAACATCTACTGCTGTTAATCAAGGAGAGACTTTTGGTTCTCCAGGCTTGGTGGGACACTACTGTCATGGATTTTGTAAGAATGATTCACCAGTGTTTATTTTGACTGAACTTCTGAAGGTTAGGATGGAGTATGTGTGGTTTGTCTCATGTCAGACTTCATAAAATGTCAAAACTCTCTGTGTTCTCTTCCTGTCCAGTGTCTCAAAGTTATATCAGCTTTAGTCCAAAACGTCAGACTGTGTTTGAGCATCTAGTTAATGAGGACATACTCATAATAACTCACTTTTAAAAAGTGAAGAACAAATTTCAGATATAAATTATCTTATAGGAAAATTTTGGAATATGGCCTTGACAAGCAATGAATATGGGAAATACTGGGAATGTTTAAAATTTGAAAACAGAAGAATAGCCACCACTTATGGCAAAAAAAAAAAAAAAAAATGCATGTGAAAAAACATTAAGAATAGAAAATGTTAATGACATTTCTGCACTAAATTTATATGATAATGCAGAGGATGAAAGCCATGATGTCACACTAGAAAAACTACAATATGAACTAGAAGAAATTTATGTAGAAAGAGCTCGAGGAGCATTTGTGCACTCTAGGCAAAAATGGTTAGAGGAAGGTGAAAAGAACAGCAGGTACTTTTTTAGTTTAGAAAAGAGAAATTCAGAAAAATAAACATGATAACTAAATTTAAAATTGGAGACATAATCTGCGAAGACAGTAATACTATATCTAAATATATATCTGAATACTACGCCAATCTTTATCTCCCTACTAATTGCCTTTAAAGTTCTAATATTCTGAATTCAATCAAAAATGTCAAAACAATAAGTGCTCATTTCAGCAGAGAATGCTCTAAAGAGAACACTTTAGACAAAGTTTTGATAAGCATAAAAAGTCTTAAAAACAATAAATCACCAGGTAATGATGGGCTCTCTGCTGAATTTGATAAAGTATTTGCCAACCAACTTGCTACATTTTTACTGGCTGTATTTAATGAGGCCCTCTCTAAAGAAGAACTGCCCCCATCATTGAAGCAAGGACTTCTTACTCTAATCCCCAAAACTAACAAAGATCCTTTACTTATTGATAACTGGAGGTCAATTACACTCCTCAATAGCGATTATAAAATTATGACCTCCTTACTTGCCAAGCGTTTAAAAACAGGCCTAAATGAAATAATTCAGGAATCTCAATGTGGATTTATGAGTAGACGCCATATCTCTAACAATATTCACCTGGTTCTGGACTTGATTAACTGATGCAGTACAGATTTGTGTGACTCTATTAATTTGAATAACTTTCCCATCACAGTTGAAGGCATCTTCATCTTGGACAAAAAGTTCAACAACACCTTCATCAGAAAGCCTCTCAATCCCAGATCAGGAACAGCAGTCAAACACAAATGAATAAACCATTGAGGACAGCATAATGGAACTCTGTTTTTACTCTCCCTTATAAATATGTGTAACCCAACAAGATTAAAGAACTGTTGTTTAAAATTATACATAAATATTACCCACTGAATTCAGCTATTTGTAAATATATCCCTGGCATTATAGACAAATGTTCTTTTTGTAACTACATGGTAGAAACTCTAGAACACGAATTTGTTCAGTGTGTGCATGTGACTCTGTTTTGGAAAGATTTCCAGGTAGATCTGAAAACATACTTTGGTAAAGAAGTTGTATTTAGAGAACATGACATATTATTCCAATTTACGTTTTTCCAGCAATGAGCAATATATTGTCAATTTGTTAATTATCCTAGCCGAATTCTACATACATAAAATGAAATAAAAAAAAACCCTTCTATTCGGTTTTTAAGCGAACCAATCTGAACTTATATTTCAAAACATTATCACATCTGAAAATTTATAGTAAAAACTTGATTAAAACTATTGGCCTATGCAAAAAATACAAAGTTATGTCTTAAGCAATCCTCTTGTAAGAGTTCATGTATTGTTTTGTTTTTGTTTTTTTTTTATTGCAAGTTACTGTATACTGCATGCACTGCCTACCTCTACATGCTTCTATGTATAGAGGTATGTATGTGTGTCTGGACTTGACTGTAAATGGATATTTTGCAATGTTAACATTGTAAATCTATATATTTTAATAACTATTGTAAATCTTTAACTAAGAGTTAAAAAAAAACACACACAAAAAAAAAACATTTTCTGTTCAAAGTTACATCATTTCACAGCCAAGAAAATTTTATCTGTGATTGGATTTTTTGCACTCAAAACTAAATAGGAGTGAAGAATTTGAAAACATGCAGCAGGCCTGTCAAAAACCAGCCACAGGCCGGCTGTTTGCTGGCACTGACTGATGTAACTCTGGAAAAATGAATGATTTTTTTTTTTATTATCTTCTCTCCAGGTTTCCAAGTGGGACTTCCCTCTTAAGGGGGAGGATGTGGTGACCCCTAGACACTTGGTATACACATGAGCTCCACTTTGGCTCAGTGAGCTTTGCTATAAATGCTTCCTCCTTCCTGCATTTGTCTTCCTCATTACTTCCTGTCCTGGTTTTAAAAAACAGCCTTCTGAACTGGACCAGCTTAATGACAGCCTGTTCTCTTATTTTTACTTTCTACACACTCTGCCATTCCATGCATGTTTTATACCAGGGGTGGGCAACCTCTTTGGCTCTGGGGCCACACTGACTTTTTGAAATTTGACAGACAGCTGGGCCAGCACCAGATGCAAACATATCAAACAAACATAAAAAAAAAGCATTACTGTGTTAATACTTACATTTACTTTTAGAGGGAACAGTGTTCTTTTCCCAGTGCATCGTAGTCTGGTGTTAGTTTTGTTGTAGAAATTCTCAGAATCCTCAACATCAGTCATAATTATGATATGATTTGATTTGAGCAATTCTGGACCAAAATTTGACAGGCCAGACACACTACTGAAACACGCTCACTAGGGCTGCAACTAAAGATTATTTTGGTAGTCGAATAATCTGTCATTTTTGTTATCGATTAGTCAACGATTATTTCAATCTTAACTCACCTGTTCAAGCCTGCCCACCTGTTAACGTCACCTTGTTCTCTTCTCACAATTAAAATAATGACCCATAAAAATACGAGTTTGAAACTAATCAAATGTATTTTTAACATTAATGTGACCCTGACAATAAATATCAAATATAAAATGCATATTAAAGTAAATGCAATTTTTATTTTTAAATGAAAATATAATGTGCAAATAAATAAAAATGGCCTCTGTCCAAAAGTTCAAATAAGGCTCCAAATTAAATCAAAAAAGATTTTTCCATTTACAAAGTTTACAGACGATTCAGTTCATACAGAGGTTTACTATTCAGAATGAACACTGATAAGGGGAAAAAAAGCTAACATAACTGAAATGCTCTCACACACACTACTGAAACACTAACACACTACTGAAACGCCTTCCTGTTCACACGAAACGCTCTCACACACACACTACTGAAAGGCGCTCACACACACTACTGAAAGGCGCTCACACACACTACTGAAACGCGCTCACACACACTACTGAAACGCGCTCACACACACTACTGAAACGCTCTCACACACACTACTGAAAAGCTCTCACACACACTACTGAAACGCTCTCACACACACTACTGAAACGCTCTCACACACACTACTGAAACGCGCTCACACACACTACTGAAACGCGCTCACACACACTACTGAAAGGTGCTCACACACACTAAGGTTATTTAAAATGTGGTAGTAAACACATGGAAGATGGATACTTCATTCAAAAATTTCAATCAAGTTTGCTACTGATATAAATTTAACGGTCCATTTTTTTCCTTTATCGAGGGTGAAATTGTCCCAAACCTTGGATCGTTTAGCACGCTGTGAAAGTAACTCAATTATTGAGATCTTGCCTAAATGAGACGGGGTTGATGGGAACTACTTTTTCTTACACCTAGTAAGTGTGTAATGGACTCAACACACGGGGAGCCATGTTGCTCCCTCTCATTCATTTCCTATGGAGTTTGTGCGATGAGGCGACAATCGCTTGCCCTCCTCCCGCCAAGCAACCAGCCAAATTTGTGCATGTGAAATTTTGTACCCTGCTCAAAAAAATGAAGGGAACACTCAAATAACACATCCTAGATCTGAATAAATCTCATTCAATACTTTGTTCTGTACAAAGTTGAATGTGTTGACAACCAAATCACACAAAAATCATCAATGGAAATCAAATTTATTAACCAATGGAGGCCTGGATTTGGAGTCACACACAAAATTAAAGTGGAAAAACACACTACAGGCTGATCCAACTTTGATGTAATGTCCTTAAAACAAGTCAAAATGAGGCTCAGTATTGTGTGTGGCCTCCACGTGCCTGTATGACCTCCCTACAATGCCTGGGCATGCTCCTGATGAGGTGGCGGATGGTCTCCTGAGGGATCTCCTCCCAGACCTGGTCTAAAGCATCTGCCAACTCCTGGACAGTCTGTGGTGCAACGTGACGTTGGTGGATGGAGCGGGACATGATGTCCCAGATGTGCTCAATCGGATTCAGGTCTGGGGAATGGGCGGCCCAGTCCATAGCTTCGATGCCTTCATCTTGCAGGAACTGCTGACACACTCCAGCCACATGAGGTCGAGCATTGTCCTGCATTAGGAGGAACCCAGGGCCAACCGCATCAGCATATGGTCTCACAAGAGGTCTGAGGATCTCATCTCGGTACCTAATGGCAGTCATGCTACCTCTGGCGAGCACAAGGACGGCTGTGCGGCCCTCCAAAGAAATGCCAGCCCACACCATTACTGACCCACTGCCAAACCGGTCATGCTGAAGGATGTTGCAGGTAGCAGATGGCTCTCCATGCTGTCTCCAGACTCTGTCACGTCTGTCACGTGCTCAGTGTGAACCTGCTTTCATCTGTGAAGCACACAGGGCGCCAGTGGCGAATTTGCCAATCCTGGTGTTCTCTGGCAAATGTCAAGCGTCCTGCACAGTGTTGGACTGTGAGCACAACCCCCATCTGTGGACGTCAGGCCCTCATACCATCCTAATGGAGTCGGTTTCTAACTGTTTGTGCAGACACACGCACATTTGTGGCCTGCTGGAGGTCATTTTGCAGGGCTCTGGCAGTGCTCCTCCTGTTCCTCTTGCACAAAGGCGGAGGTAACAGTCCTGCTGCTGGGTTGTTGCCCTCCTACAGCCTCCTCCACGTCTCCTGGTGTACTGGCCTGTCTCCTGATAGCGCCTCCAGCCTCTGGACACTATGGTGACAGACACAGCAAACCTTCTTGCCACAGCTCGCATTGATGTGCCATCCTGGATGAGCTGCACTGCCTGAGCCACTTGTGTGGGTTGTAGAGTCCGTCTCATGCTACCATGAGTGTGAAAACACCACCAACATTCAAAAGGGACCAAAACATCAGCCAGAAAGCATAGGTACTGAGAAGTGGTCTGTGGTCCCCACCTGCAGAACGACTCCTTTATTGAGTGTGTCTTGCTAATTGCCAATAATTTTTACCTGTTGTCTATTCCATTTGCACAACAGCATGTGAAATTGATTGTCAGTCAGTGTTGCTTCCTAAGTGGACAGTTTGATTTCACAGAAGTTTGATTTACTTGGAGTTATATTATGTTGTTTAAGTGTTCCTTTTATTTTTTTGAGCAGTGTATATTTTTATATAGGTAGATGTCCACACACGGGCAGGCAACGCGACAAATGAGCAGAGAGTATGCTACACTCTCAAGTTTGCAACCACTTTCAACATGGTCGAAAGGATAATTTTTGCTGTGTTTGACTTTCCTATATAATAGGAAATAGATAATAAAGGATGAACCCAAGGTTGTCTTTTTCTTTTGCAGAGGAGACCTAACAGCAAGATTTCTGTCAGTTCCAGTGAAATCTTCTGACTCTTCATCTTTATTGCCTTGTCTGACAGGGACTGCTTTGAAAATGCTAAAATCGCTCCAATTTCATAACCAATCAAATTTCTTGGAGATTAGTGACGTGAGAGCGGGATTCACAATGCTGTCATTGCCATCGCGTCCCATGTGTCATTTGTCGCACCCCGTGGGTCCTGCCAATAATGAGTAAGGACATAATGCCTAAGTGCAGCGTACGGCTGCTGCTCACTCAGATGCAAGAAGTCACACGTGGAGCTTTTTCAGCTCCACAAATAGCTAAGACGTGATCTGTGAATGAGTAATAAATGAGGCTACTACCTCCATGTACTTCTGAGTTTAAAATAAATGAATGAAAGTGATATCTTGTGTTCTTTATGAAGTCGAGATTTGAATTACACCACTTTTTTAGGTGTTTTTGCCCAAAATGTCGGTATCAGATCGGTATCGCTAATACCAGGTTGATTTTTACTCAGTATTGGATCTGAGAGGAAATCTATGGTATTGAACATCACTACTCACCAGAGATATGGGACAGGAAGATGTCTCACTCCGTTAAAAAAAAAAAAAAACATCAGGAAAAACAAACCACTGCTAACAAAAATTAATTTCGTCATCAAGTATTTTTATTGTCGATTATTGTCGACAATGTCGACTAATCGTTCCAGTAGTGTGAGTGAGAGCCTTTCAGTAGTGTGTGTGAGCGCGTTTCAGTAGTGTGTGCGAGAGCGTTTCAGTAGTGTGTGTGAGCGCGTTTCAGTAGTGTGTGCCAGAGCGTTTCAGTAGTGTGTGCCAGAGCGTTTCAGTAGTGTGTGCCAGAGCGTTTCAGTAGTGTGTGTAAGCGCGTTTCAGTAGTGTGTGCCAGAGCGTTTCAGTAGTGTGTGCGAGAGCGTTTCAGTAGTGTGTGCCAGAGCGTTTCAGTAGTGTGTGTCAGCGCGTTTCAGTAGTGTGTGCCAGAGCGTTTCAGTAGTGTGTGCCAGAGCGTTTCAGTAGTGTGTGTCAGCGCGTTTCAGTAGTGTGTGCCAGAGCGTTTCAGTAGTGTGTGCCAGAGCGTTTCAGTAGTGTGTGCCAGAGCGTTTCAGTAGTGTGTGTAAGCGCGTTTCAGTAGTGTGTGTAAGCGCGTTTCAGTAGTGTGTGCCAGAGCGTTTCAGTAGTGTGTGTCAGAGCGTTTCAGTAATAATGTCCCTAACATAGGAAAGTGTAGTACGTAAGCAGGTAGTAACGTTAGGATAATACAGGAACTTTGAGGTGATGGGAATTCCGGCTCTTTTCAGATAGCTGGCGCTTTTGGCACGGCTCCCAAAGAAGAGCCGGCACTTTCGGCTCCCAAGTGGCTCTTCAGATTTTAATTGAAAAAAAAAACCTGTAAAATCAATTACTAATGTAAAAACATACATTAGGCTTATACCAAACGTTTCTTTAAGTACTCAACATATAATAGAGTGCTCCAAATACAAATGATAAAACAAAAGATTGGAAATCAGAAAAAAACAAGGGCCTTTAAGGAGTTGATCCTGTTTCTCCTGCCTGATGACCTGCCCTGTTTTGTTCTTTTGCTTGCATTGAGGGATGAACAATTTGTATATACCTATGTAGGTTGTTTGTGGAGCCTGCTCGATAATAATTTTTAAATTTGCAGTCTACACTCTGTCAGTCTATCAGATTAATCCTTTAATGCCAGGTGATAGCTGCTGAATCGCGGGTTTCCTGACCTTACTAGCCGCGAACAGCTGATTAAGACGTATCACCGCAGAGTCAGCTGGTCAAAGGAACTTGATCAGCTGACTTTTTACCATAACTCCGCGACCAATCGTGCTTTCGAAAAAAATCAAACTGTTCCTGAAAGCTCAGAAATTGCACTTCACAGTCAAGTAGGGGTATTATGGTATTTGTTGCCGGAAGTCCGCAAACGCCGGCACTTTTGAAGTAATCTGTGTCTGCTTCTACACGTTTGGAGGCATAAGGTTAAACTGTCCAGTCTTTACTACGTTTTCCGTCACTCATTTTCCTCACCGTTCCCGCGTGTAGCCTCTATGTAACCCGCAACTTCCTTTAGCTCTTTCCTGTCTCCCAGTGAAATTTGCAGGAGCCCCTCCCTCTCTGGTGTTTGCACTGCGCAGTGTGTCCGTGCCCCCTCCCTTCCCGCTCCGTGTAGACCAGTTGTCCTCACATCCAGGCCTCGAGGGCCGGGGTCCTGCAGGTTTTAGATGTGTCCCTGATCCAACACACCTGAATCAAATGTCTGAATTACCTCCTCAGTCTGCAGTCAAGTTCTCCAGAGTCCTGCTAATGACTTCTATATTTGACTCCGGTGTGTTGAAGCAGAGACACATCTAAAAGTTGCAGGACACCGGCCCTCGAGGCCTGGACTTGAGGATCCCTGGTGTAGACGGTCATATGCTACCAATCATGTGCAGCTTTCACACGCAAAAAAAAAAAAAAAAAAAAAAAAAAGAAACGAACGAAAAGAAAAAAAAACAAATGGCTCACTACACTGATAAAAATGATTCTGGGGTGAAGTAAATCTAACATAACTGAATCTATGAAATCAACAATAAAAAATCAAGTTAGTATCTTTACACAAATATACATAGTATTGAGGTCAAAAACATTTGTTCAAGATACAAGACATTGTAGGTTTTTTCAGAAAATAAATTGTTTAAGTACTGAGAGCCAATCTTTTTAAGTTCATCCACACAACAAAAAATAATCTTGTTATCTTTACTGCGTATCATCTGCGTTGTTTATTTGGTATAGATCCTTTTCACATAACGTCACACAACTTCCGTTCGGCCTCGAGGCTGGGGATCTTTACTTCCGGTGGATGGAGTTTACGCCGTCTAATACATTTGCCACAAATACGGTATTAGGATATACTATGACATGCAGACAAGTTTTCACAGACAACATGTTCAAAACTGGACAAAGGCTACAAATTCTTCATTGAACATTATGGAGGTACGTGTTTTTGTCTTTTCTAGCTGTTAATTAATAGGATACCATTAGTCAGTTTGTTAGCTAGCTAACATTACATGACCTTTCTGCTTTGCAAATAGAATGTCTTTAGGCTCTAATCTTGATCAGGTCCTTAGAGTATATCCAGGGTTGCAACCTGTCACTATAAATAAGCAATCGTTTGTTATTTGGCAGTTAAATGTGGTTTCCCGGTGCTGCCTGAGCGTCCTGCAGTTTCGGTTGCCTACAGGCACCAGTTATGCTAATAGATTAACAGTAAATAAATAAATATTCTCAAAAAACTAATATATATATATATATATATATATATATATATATATATATATATATATATATATATATATATAGAGAGAGAGAGAGAGAGAGAGAGAGAGAGAGAGAGAGAGAGAGAAAAAAGTAAATTACACCTTTAAAAAGTAAATTACACCTCGTTCAAAGACAAACAAATATCTAACATGACATTTCCTGATTTCATCTTCAGCAGTAGATCACTCATTCTGTCATCAGTGGTGATAACATTATTGCTGCAGAGCTCCACATTAACACTGTGAGAACCATCCAGTTTAAAGATGGTTTGTCTGTTTCATCATGTTTAATGTTCAAGATGAGGAGGATTTACAACCTGAATCTACTGAATGAAGCTGAGTTGTGTAAAGTCACACTCACTCTCTTCAACAGTGCAGCTTCATCTTCATCCACAGAGAGTTTCTCTGAGGAGAAAAGACATTTCAAATGAACTCTGAGGATTCAAATCTTATCACACATCCAAGCAGAATCAACTTTAAGAAGACACACAACAAAATGACACACAACCCAATATAAAAACTGTTCATCCACTCATCATCTAATAAACTAGTGAAAAGTTGGAGCCTATCTTAGATGTAACAGGGAGAGAGACCATACACCTGTCCATCATGGGTAATAAACAAAGAGACAGAATCATTGACACCTACAGCTAACTGATAACCACCAATAAACCCAACCAGCATGTCTTTGGACTGGAAACCAGAGCACTCTGAGGAAAAGCATGCAGGCACAGGGAGAACATGCAAACTCCACACAGAAAGGTTCTAGCCAACCAGGAGGCTCAAACACAGAACCTTCATGCTGTGAGGTGACAGTGCTAACCACTGCACCACCATGCCACCACCAACATAAAAAACCTGCAACATTAATCAGGATTTATTGGTCATCTGATGAAATCAATAAATCAGATCAGTTATTGATCTCAGATTTCAGAGATTTTACATTGTTGATGACACAGAGTTTAAACTCATGCAGCTTTGTTGGTCTTACCTCTGGATCCTGAGCTGCTCTCTGATAACTTCTGTATCAGATCAGTCCTCTTCATGTACAAGAAAACCTTCCTGGTCGCCTCCACAGACCTCTGACCAAGTTCATCCACCATCAGATCCACAAACTGTGCTCTGACTGATGATTCAAACCTCCATGGAGAAGGAAGAAAAATCATCTGTACGAAAGTCTGAAATTTCTTGAACTCCTTGTTGCTCAAATCATTCAGAGTTCCTAAAAGCAGATGTTTAACAGCTGCCATTGTTGCCACCTGGAACAGTCAGTACATTCATGGGTCAGAAGTTTATTCATATATTTAGCCAAACATGGGCTGTTATATTGATTACAGCATGTTTATCAGAACTGTGAAGAAAGCACAAACCAGTGATCCTCTTTATGACTTTGAATAGTGTTTATTTACAGGCTGCAGTTCTTCTCACATACTGTGCAGCTAAAAACTGAAAAATATCACTCAACACTATTTCCATGATTTCAGCTTTCGGATGATCTTTAATTCTTTATCAAATATTTTAAGCACAATAAAGTTGAATGTTTAATCTCAGAGTGGTTGACCTTTTCAGATTTCTCTGTCCTGTTGAAAAGAACAGTCAGGACAAATGTACATGCTGACATTTCCTCAGCTCATCCTCAGTGGTAAAGACATCCTGTCATTAGTGTTGGATCTAATTACTGCTGAAGGACTCAAACTGAAGGAAGCTTCAGTTTCTCACAAACATCCAGCATAAATCATGAGAAATTGATGGAAATGAGAGCAGATGATACTTCAGTACTCTGACTTTCAGCCTGCATCTGCTGTCTTGTACTGAATCAGAGACGTGACATGACTCACTGTGTGGATCAGTGCAGAGCGTCGATCATCCACAGAGTGTTTCTCTGAGGACAAAAGTGGGAAAAGTGACTCATGACAAACACATTTAACAACTGACTGACAATTATTCAGCAAATATGACTTTGTAAAAATGCACAATATGCAAAATGACACTTAAACCTCCTCAGCAATAATAAACAGTATGAAGGAGTCACTTTCTCTCCTTCTCCCAAAGTATTACAAATATTATTATTTATAATATAAAAGAAGAAGAAGACGTTACTGAGAAGCTTCTGAGATGTGTCATAAAAACAGTTTTATGATTTTAATGAGTTTTGTTTTTGTTGTCTTACTTCTAGGCAGTGAGCTGCAGTCTGACAGCCTCTGAGCCAGATCAGTCCTCTTCATCTTCTTTAAACGCTCCATGGTCTTCTTCACTGACTGTTGGCCGCAAGTCTGCACCATTACAAACACTGTGTCCTGCAGGTCTGTCCTCATGTGCAACATCCGTGGGAAGTCTGAATAATATTTATATCTGAGATGATGAATTTGTTCCAGGACCTGCTTGAACTCTTTGAGCTCCTGGTCATTCAGAGCAGCCAGAGTTTCCAAAAGCAGCTCAATAACAGACTCCATCGTTTCTACCTGCAAAATTCAAAGAAAATCTTCATGAGATAAATGTGTAATTCCTCAGTTGGTTTCAGGTTTTCTGTTTACATTCATCAACACTTTAGAAATGTACATGTGTTTCAATTCCATCAGCCATCACATAAGGTAATGATGTCATTGGTCATATTTGTCAGAATGGTCACAAACACCTGATTATTGATTACTCTGCTTCTGTTAACAAGTTCAGGACTTTTTGATCTACTGAAGACCGACCTCACTGGACAGCCTGAAGCTCTGACATTTCTACTTTTACACTGAAAATCAAATCAAATCAGTTTTTATCTGTTTTCTATTGTAGATTTCTAACGTGCATTTGTTCAGTGAAAGCTGCATCATTTGAAGTCAGACAGATGTGACGTTACTCACTTGGTGGATCAGTGCAGGCCAACGTTCATCCTCAGAGTGTTTCTCTGAGAGAAAAGAAATATTAAAAGCTTCATTCATGACTGATTTAACGTCAGCATTAATAATCAGACCCTTTTTAATAACTGACACTTTATTTAATCCTAATTATCTTTGTAAGTTCAATTAATAACATTACACTTGTCAACATAAAGTCATATTTGCCATCAATGGAAAACTATCAAACTCTGAGGAAATGATCCAGTTCAGTTTCACTCAATAATTTTATATCAATGACTTTATTGTTTAAATGTATTGATTTTCAGGGCACTGACCTCTCTCTGTGTCCTCCACATCAAATCCTTCAGCTGATGTTCCTGCAGCTGCAACACATTGAATCCAAACTGTAACTACATAATACACACACTGTGTGTGTCCTTTATGTGAGCTCATCCTGAGTGTAACACTGAGTCCTGACAATAAAAAGCTTTAATATTTCAGTCTCAGCTGTGCTGACTGAAGGCAGGAGGAGGCCATAGTTACACAATCACAGAGAAATCACTGCAAAGACTTTTTAATAATCTACCTCATACAGGTCGTCTGTCTGTCTCCATAGTGGAGTTTAAGTCCAGTCAAAGCTGCACATAAAGAACCATTTACAATACAAGACTGATAGTAATGAGCTCAAAATGCAAGAATTCAATGAAGCAGAAACAAAGAAAGAAAAATGTTTTCAAAGGAAAGATGTTCAAAGAGCTTTAAAACAACATTTACACAAGAAAGTCACTGATTCAATAACCTGAATACAGTGACTTGCAAAAGTATTCATACCCCTTGAACTTTCCATATTTTGTCACGTTACAACCACAAACATAAATATATTTCACTGAAATTTAATGTGAAAGACCAACACAAAGTGGTATACAATTGTGAAGTGGAAAGAAAATTATACATGATTCAAAACATTTTTTACAAATAAAAAACTGAAAAGTGTGGTGTGCAAAAGTATTGAGCCTGAGTCCTGAGTCCTGAGTCAATACTTTGTGGAACCACCTTTTGCTGCAATTACAGCTGCAAGTCTTTTAGGGTATGTCTCCACCAGCTTTGCACATCTAGTGACTGAAATTTTTGCCCATTCTTCTTTGCAAAACAGCTCAAGCTCAGTCAGATTAGATGGAGAGCGTTTGTGAACAGCAGTTTTCAGATCTTGCCACAAATTCTCGATCGGGTTTAGGTCTGGACTTTGATTCTAACACATGAATATGTTTTGTTTTAAACCATTCCATTGTAGCCCTGGCTTTATGTTTAGGGTCGTTGTCCTGCTGGAAGGTGAACCTCCGCCCCAGTCTCAAGTCTTTTGCAGACTCCCAACAGGTTTTCTTCCAAGATTGCCCTGTATTTGGCTCCATCCATCTTCCCATAAACTCTGACCAACTTTCCTGTCCCTGCTGAAGAGAAGCAGCCCCAGAGCATGATGCTGCCACCACCATATATGACAGTGGGGATGGTGTGTTCAGAGTGATGTGCAGTGTTAATTCTCCGCCACACATAGCGTTTTGCATTTTGGACAAAAAGTTCAATTTTGGTCTCATCTGACCAAAGCACCTTGTTCCACATGTTTGCTGTGTCCCCAACATGGCTTCTGGCAAACTGCAACCGGGACTTTTTATGGTTATCTTTAAACAATGGCTTTCTTCTTGACTCTTCCATAAAGACCACATTTGTGCAGTACATGACTAATAGTTGTCCTGTGGACAGATTCCCTCATCTGAGCTGTGGATCTCTGCATTTCGTCCAAAATCACCATGGGCCTCTTGGCTGCATCTCTGATCAGTGCTCTCCTTGTTCGGCCTGTAAGTTTAGGTGGACGGCCTTGTCTTGGTAGGTTTGCAGTTGTGCCATACTCTTTCCATTTCTGGATGGATTGAACAGTGCTCCGTGAGATGTTCAAAGCTCGGGAAATCTTTTTATAGCCTAAGCCTACTTTGAACTTCTCCACAACCTTATTTCTGACCTGTCTGCTGTGTTCTTTGGACTTCATGATGCTGTTTACTCCCCAATATTCTCTTAACCAACCTCTGAGGCCGTCACAGAGCAGCTGTATTTGTACTGAGATTAGATTACACACAGGTGGACTCTGTTTAGTCATTTGCAGCCATCAGTCAACTTCTGAATGCAATTGGTTGCATTCAGAGAAAAGGGAGCTGAATACTTTTGCACACCACACTTTTCAGTTTTTTATTTGTAAAAAATGTTTTGAATCATGTATAATTTTCTTTCCACTTCACAATTGTATACCACTTTGTGTTGGTCTTTCACATTAAATTCCAGTGAAATATATTTATATTTGTGGTTGTAATGTGACAAAATATGGAAAAGTTCAAGGGGTATGAATACTTTTGCAAGCCGCTGTATGTTTGATTTAAAATCTTTGTAGTTTGATTGTGTTTGTAAACCTGAATGTGTTAATTTATCCACTTCTGTCCAAAAACACTGAGAGAAAACACATTCCTTCATTTGAAGATGGTCATAAATTTGATATCTTGTTGTGATTTTCCCTCCCAGATACTGATTCAACTCTTTGGATTCTTCTTTCAGTGTCAGCTGGAATATTATGGTTTAAATTCTTCTACACACAGTTAACTCCTCCGTGAATCGCCACCTTATCATGGTGGAGGGGTTTGTGTGTCCCAGTGATCCCAGGAGCTATGTTGTCCAGGGGCTTGTCCCCCAGGTAGGGTCTCCCATGGTAAACTGGTCCTGGGTGAGGGTTCAGACAAAGATCGGTTCAGAAGACCCTTATGATCGTAAAAGCAAGGGAACAGTTTACCCTGCCCGGGATAGGGTTACCGGGGCCCCACCCTGGAGCCAGGCCTGGGGAGGGAGCTCGAGTGAGAGCGTCTGGTGGCCGGGCATTAGCCCGTGGTGCTCGGCCGGGTGCAACCCGAAGAGGTTACATGGGCCCGCCCTCCTGTAGGCCCACCACCCGCAGGAGGCGTCGTAGGGGTCGGATGCAGTGTGTGTTGGGCGGTGGTGGAGGCCCAGGCGGACCAATCCCCAGCTATCGAAACTGGCTATTGGGACATGGAATGTCACCTCTCTGGTGGGGAAGGAGCCTGAGCTAGTGCGTGAGGTTGAGAGATACCAGCTAGATATAGTTGGGCTCATCTCAACGCATGGCCTGGGCTCTGGAACCAGTCTCCTGGAGAAGGGCTGGACTCTGTTCCAGTCTGGAGTTGCCCTCGGTGAGAGGCGGCAAGCTGGGGTGGGTATTCTTGTATCCCCCCGGCTTGCTGCCTGTACGTCGGAGTTTACACCGGTGGATGAGAGGGTAGTTTCCCTGCGACTTTGGGCTGGGGAATGGGTCCTGACTGTTGTTTGCGCTTATGCGCCAAATGACAGTTCAGAGCACCCACCCTTTTTGGAGTCTCTGGGTGGGGTGCTGGAGAGTGCTCCATCTGGTGACTCCATAGTCTTGCTGGGAGACTTCAACGCTCACGTGGGCAATAACAGTGAGACCTGGAGGGGCGTGATTGGGAGGAGCGGCCTGCCCGATCTGAACCTGAATGGTGTTTTGTTATTGGACTTCTGTGCAAACCACAGTTTGTCCATAACAAACACCATGTTCGAACATAAGGATGTCCATAAGTGCACATGGCACCAGGAGACCCTAGGTCGCAGGTCGATGATTGATTTTGTATGTTCTGGACACTCGGGTGAAGAGAGGAGCTAAGCTGTCAACTGATCACCACCTGGTGGTGAGTTGGATCAGGTGGCGGGGGAAGATGCTGGACAGACCTGGCACACCTAAACGTATTGTGAGGGTGTGCTGTGAATGCCTGGCAGAAGCCCCAGTCCGGGAGATCTTCAACTCCCAACTCCGGCAGAACTTCGACAGCATTCCGAGGGAGGCTGAGGACATTGAATCCGAATGGACCATGTTCCGCACCTCCATTGTTGAGAGTGCTGGTAACCCCCAGCACTGGTGGGGTAACCATCTGTTTCGTGGTGGTAACCCCCGAACCAGATGGTGGTCACCGGAGGTGAAGGGAGCCATCAAGCTGAAGAAAGAGTCCTATTGGGCTTGGTTAGCCTGTGGGACTCCGGAGGCAGCTGACAGGTATCGGCAGGCCAAGCGGAATGCAGCTCGGGCAGTGGCCGAAGCAAAAATTCGGGTGTGGGAGGAGTTCGGTGAGACTATGGAAAAAGACTTTCGGACAGCATCGAAGCGATTCTGGCAAACCGTCAGGCGACTCAGGAGGGGAAAGCAGTGCTCCACTCACACGGTTTATAGTGCGGGTGGGGTGCTGCTGACTTCAACTGAGGCTACAGTCGGACGGTGGAAGGAATACTTCGAGGACCTCCTGAATCCCACTGACACGCCTTCTGTAGTGGAAGCAGAGTCTGGGGACGAGGGAGATGACTTGCCCATCACTGGGGGTGAGGTCACTGAGGCAGTTTAACAACTCCTTGATGGCAAGGCCCCTGGGGTGGACGAGATTCGCCCTGAGTTCCTGAAGGCTCTGGATGTTGTAGGGCTGTCTTGGTTGACACGCCTCTGCAACATCGCGTGGAGATCTGGGGCAGTGCCATTGGATTGGCAGACCAGGGTGGTGGTCCCCATCTTTAAGAAGAGAGACCGGAGGGTGTACTCCAACTTTCGGGGGATCACACTCCTCAGCCTCCCCGGTAAGGTCTACGCCAGGGTGGTGGAAAGGAAGGACTGTCAGTTAGTCGAACCTCAGATCCAGGAGGAACAATGCGGTTTTCGTCCTGGTTGCTGGACCAGCTCTTTATCCTCTCAAGGATATTCGAGTGTGCGTGGGAGTTTGCCCAACCAGTCTACATGTGCTTTGTGGACTCAGAGAAGGCATTCGACACTGTCCCTCGGGGTGTCCTTTGGGAGGTCCTGCAGGAGTATGGGGTGTCTGGCCCGTTGTTGCGGGACATTCAGTCTTTGTACAACCGCAGTGAGAGCTTGGTCCGTATAGCCGGTAATAAGTCAGATTTGTTTCCTGTGGGTGTTGGACTCCGTCAGGGCTGCCCTTTGTCACCGATTCTGTTCATAATTTTTATGGACAGAATTTCTAGGTGTAGCCAGGTGGCGGAAGGCTTCTTCCTTGGTGGCCTCAGAGTCTCATCTCTGCTTTTTTACAGATGATGCGGTCCTGTTGGCTTCATCAGGGGGTGGCCTCCAGCGCGGAACGGTTCGCAGCCGAGTGTGAAGTGGCCGGTATGAGAATCAGCACCTCTAAGTCTGAGGCCATGGTCCTCAGCCGGAAAAGGGTGGAGTGCCTTCTCTGGCTCAGGAACGAGTTCTTGCCCCAAGTGGAGGAGTTCAAGTATCTCGGGGTCTTGTTCACGAGTGATGTGAGAAGGGAGCGGGAGATCGACAGGCGGATCGGGGCTGCTTCTGCAGTGATGCAGACGCTGCACTGGTCTGTCGTGGTGAAGAGGGAGCTTAGTGTAAAAGCGAAGCTCTCGATTTACCGGTCGATCTACGTTCCTACCCTCACCTATGGTCACGAGCTTTGGGTAGTGACCGAAAGAATAATATCACGAATACAAGTGGCAGAAATGAATTTCCTTCGCAGGTTGGCTCGCCTCTCCCTTAGAGATGAGGTGAGGAGTACGGCCATCCGGGAGGGGCTCAGAGTAGAGCCGCTGCTCCTCCACATCGAAAGGAGCCAGTTGAAGTGGCTCCGGCATCTGATTAGGATGCCTCCTGGCCGCCTCTTGGGTGAGGTGTTCCGGGCATGTCCCACCGGGAGGAGGCCCCGTGGTAGACACTGGAGGGATTATATCTCTTGGCTGGCCTGGGAATGCCTTGGGGTCCCTCCGGATAAGCTGGAGGAGGTGGCTGGGGAGAGGGAAGTCTGGGCTTCTTTGCTTAGGCTCCTGCCCCCGCGACCCAGCCCCGGATAAGCGGGAGAGAATGGATGGATGGATGGATGGACACAGTTAAGAATAATCACACCATAATCATTGACATTATTACAGATCACTCTGACAGATTACTTTATCTTACCTTTGAGTCCTGAGCTGCTCTCTGACAGCCTCTGCACCAGATAAGTTCTCATCATGTTTGTCAAAACCTCCATGATCACCTCCACAGACTGCTGACCAAGTTTATCCATTAAATGGTTCACGATTTGTGCTGCGTCTGTATTCAGACTGATTTGTGGAACACTCTTCTTTTTTTTTTTTTTTTTTTTTTTTTTTTTTTTTTTTTTTTTTTTTTTTTTTTTTTTTTTTTTTTTTAGCCTGTCATGTCTGGTAGATCTTGCAAGCAGAACTGTGATCTGAATGCGTTGTTGTGCCAAACATATTTGCTATTTCAAGATGAGCTCTATAGGTTCTCAATAGGCTCTTCTTGTTGTTGTTTTAACCCTTTATTTTATTTATCTGAGTTATTTTTCCACATACTATGTAACAGCCAGAGCTGACAGGCTGAAGAAGAGGAAAATAAAGAGAAGAAAAAGGGAGAGAGAAAGGGAGCAAAAAAAAAAAGGGGAAAGAGCACAAGTCTATTAATCAGATAGTTCATCACTTTAACATATAAAAAAAAAATACTATCAATACTTGCAAAAATAAATTTGTGTGTGAAAAACAAAACTAACAAAGCATGTTACGCACACCAACAATTTTGTTGAGTTGTGATTGAGTGGGCGTTTGTGTCTGTGTCATGTTTGTGTCTGTGTCATGGAACGTACTTACCAATGAGGGCAAAACGCTGCAGCTCCACCCATCAGAAGCCAGAGGCAGGTACGGAAAGCCCCCAGAACCCCAGGCCACCAGCAGCCCACCAAGGGCCAGGAAGACCCCCGGCCACTCAGTCCAAAGACAACCGCACACCTACCCCAGCAGACGGGAGAGGGTGGTCTCAGACGGAGCCCCCCCAGCCGAGGAGCGAGGGCTCCAGGGAACCCAAGGCGATGAGAAGCCAGCCCCCCCCCAGCGGCCAGCCCCCTGCACTGGCCGGCGGCAGGGCTCCCGGGCCCACGGCACCCAAGGACCGCCCGACCCTCCACAGAGCCCCCCCCCACGCCGAAGAAGCCAACGCAGCCCCGCACCGCACCCCCAAGAGGGGCAGGCCAGTACCCACGCCAGAACACCCAGCCCCACCCAGGAACCCCGAGGCACCCCCATCCCAGGGGGGTAGGGGGGAGGAGGCAACCAGCAAGGAGCGGCCAGGAGGCAAGGCACAAGGCCCAGACCCAGGTCCAGCCATACATACAAACACACCCAGACACCCGTGTACACATTTATACACAGATACTCATACAGAACACTCTTCTGAAAACACGTGAACTTCAGAAACCACCTGAATTCCCAGAAATCCTTTTCACTCAAATCCTGCAGTGTTTCTAAAAGCAGCTCTTTAACAGCTGCCATTGTTGCAACCTGGAAATTTCAAAGTAAACATAAAGAAAATATGTTGTTTCACTGAGAGAATTAAAGATTTATGTTGTTGCAGCTGTTTTAGACACTGAACATCCAGACACCACAGACATTTACACCTCCACATGCAGGAAAAAAGGGCCACCTGCATCATGAAGGATTACACACACCCAGCACACACACTTTTCCTCTCAGGCAGGAGGCTGAGGAGCATCAAGAGCAGGACCAGCAGACTGAGGAACAGCTTCTTCCCTGAAGCTGTAAGACTGCTGAACTCTGGTGGGGCTGTGTAGCTGTACTGCTCTTCCTCCATCAGTCCTTGCTCACACTCATGCTGCTGTTGCTGCTGTCAGTCACACAAGTCACTGCTGTGGCACCACATGTGTCACTACAGCTTTATTCTACATCTTAAAGTGTCTGTTTTATATTGTGTTTTATTTTTGTGTTTATTGTTACCTTATATTTATTCTTTTTTAATATTGTTTGAACTGTCATGACTGTTACAAGAGCAACACGAGGACCTGAGGACAGAATTTTGTTGTGCTGCATGTAAATGTGACGTGAAGGACAATAAAGGATCCCTGAATCCTCTGAAGATCAGCTGAGCCACTCTGTTAGCTTTTACTACCTCATCAGTCTTTTATTTTGAAAAACACACTTTTTCACTTAGTAAATATTTTAAATCTAAACTCAGTCCAATCTAAATGATGAAATTATGATTTTCATCCTGCAGCTTATTGAATAAAAGCTGAGCTCTGCAGAGTCACATGGATGAGATGTTACTCACTTTGTGGATCACTGCAGACAGATGTTCATCCAGATGTTTTTCTGAGAAAAAGACAAAAAAAAAAATAGAAATAAGTGACTGACAACAGCTGATAGAGCTTTATTTACAATATATGTTTTTTTCCTCACTGTAAATCTGTTTATAAAACTGAAGCACTTTAATGACTTTAACATGTTTTGTCTGTATTATCTTACTTTTAGGTTCTGAGCTGCAGTCTGACAGCCTCTGAGCCAGATCACTCCTCTCAATATCCTTTAACAGCTCCATGATCTTCTTCACTGACTGGTGGCCATAAGTCTGCACCATTGAAAACACTGTGTCCTGCAGGTCTGACTCCTCTATCTCCATCAGTTGTAAGAAGCCACAGTTCCTCCTGAGGATCTCTTTGAGGTCCTCAAACTCGCTGTCACTCAGATCAGCCAGTGTTTCCAAAAGCAGCTCAATGAGAGACTCCATCGTTTCTACCTGGTAAAATCAGAGGTCAAATGACAGCTGTGTACAATTCAAAGGTCTGTTTGATCTTTAATTAACACAAAATTGTTCAGTTTGTTAAACATAAATCCAAAGCTGAAATTAGGTTCAATTCAAGTCTTTGTAAAACGATGACCTTTGACCTTTGAACCAAACTCAGACATAAAGTCTCTTTGAACGCCATGAGGGGTCGACCAGATTTAGAGCAGAAAATAACGTCCATGAACATCTGGTGCTTGGTGGGTACCTGCTTGCATTAGTTTGTGTTTCTTTAGTAACCAGAAGGTGGTTCATTGTTTCCTCCTTCTGAAGGATTTCATTTTCATTAACAGGTTTGTGACATTGTTTCACTGCCTGACTGTAACTCCTTCAAAGACTGCTGCAAAAACTGCAGCAAGTCTCCTGATTTTACAAACAGAGGGAGGTTTAACTGCTCACATCTTTACTGCTTAGAAACAGGGACACTGGATACTGATGATTCAACACTGCAGCTGTTTGGAAACACCTGCGTGACCGTGGCTCATTGAGGTCTTAGTGCTTCACCTCAGTTTGGACAGGTGCCTTACCTGCTGTTTCTAGGCAGGTGAGGCACCAGGATTCCCAATTTTATGGATCAGAGTCATTTGGATGAACCTTGTGATTACCGACTTAATGTTTTTGATAATAACATAAAAAAGAAAATGATGACAACATGACACAGCTCCAGCATGAATTTGATGTGTATCATTTATATTAAAGATGAAGATGATTTCCAGTCTTCATCTACTGAATCAAAGCTGAACTGTGTGAAGTCGACTGATGTGACATTACTCACTCTCTGACTCAGTGCAGGAAACTGTTTGTCTGAGGAAAACAGAAACAGGAAAAGTCAGATTAGAAACTGCTTTATGGTCAGGCTTTATGAACATTTATAACACAAAAGATTTCACCTCAAAGTGACACTTAAACCTCATCAACCCTCATCCTACCCACACATTTAACACATATGGACCACCGACTGGAGTCCCTGAGGACCCCAATTTACTGGCACAAACAATCATAATAGAACAATGATTATTTTAATTAAAGCATTATATCAGATATGTAATTAATGTCATCTAAAGAATATAAAGTAGTTGAAATAAACTGAGGACTGCATGGACTCCAGTCAGGAGGATGAAGGTTAACAGTGACATAATTATAATCTGTAGAGCTGCTTAAAGACTTTCCAACCATGATGAATGGATTTGAATGGATTTGTTCTGATCTGTTTAAAATACTGGAACTCAGCTGATGTCCTTCCTGTTTTCTTATATCTATGCAGTATTTTCACACATTTCTTTCTTTGCTCTCTTACATTTGGATCCTGAGGTCATACCTGATAATCTCTGCACCAGATCAGTTCTGCTCATCTTCATTAAAGCCTTTCTGGTCTCCTCCACACACCCTTGGCCGTACTTCTTCTTCATAAGCTCCACTACATCCTGCGTGTTTTCTGCTTTCAGTTTCCTCTTGAAGAAGAATCTGAACTTTTTCTCCACTCCAGTGATTGACTTGAACTCAGCAAAGTCCTCTGGACTCAACTGGTTCAGTGTTTCAATGAGCAGCTTCTTAGTCGTCATTGTTACCACCTGGAAAATGAATAAATCTCATCACACATGCAGGACAGGATGTTACTGTTTGTTATCTGATGGATGCAAACTGACTGCTTTGCATTTCACTCATGACAACATTACTGACATGAACTTTGTTGCATTTCTATCACTCAAATGACAAACAACCACCTTAAACCTAGTCTAAAACTGAGAGGATTAGTTTTTGTCCCCAGAAGGAAATCAAGTTCCCCGAGTGTGACTGTCGATCAGAGAACATCCAATTATCAGATCTGATGTTATCCTTTGTTAAACAACTAACAGACTTACAATAATTGAATGAATTTTAAAATACATTCAGTTAGTTTTGTTGCAGTGAGCACTTTGTCTCTGCAGTCACCACTCTGAGGTCAATGGCAATGCCCCACCTGCAGAACTATCTGATTGTTGACATGTCATGAGTGAAAGCCAATCAGCAGTGAGCACAGAGTAGGTCAGTGGATTTCTCCTTCTCATGATGTCTTTAGTGACAAACTTAAAACCAAAACATCAACAGTGCAGTAGCTCATCTGACTCAAATCCATCAAATTCACAAGTTATTGCCTGTAAAACAACAAATATGACCTTGACTTTGAGCAAAGTTTGGGTGGAAACCATCAGGTGATCACTGTGTGCAATTTTACCAATACTTTAGGAGGAGGAGTGATTCCTGTGAATTGTGGATGGACAGATGGATGATAGACGCGTAGCTGCAGCATAAGCTCCTCTGACCTAAACACTGCTGAAAAGCAGGTTGCAGAAAGTCTGCTTCTATTCCTCTGTGCAAAGCTCAGCATGCACAAACGGCAACCCAGCAAACATGGCTGAAACCCCGACATTATCTCCTTGGTCAAAACTGGTGGTGGTACGATGGCAAAAACCGAACTGTATCAACATTGTTCCCATGTAGAACAGAGGTCATGTCAGACTGTCTCTTACAAAGTGAGAAATATAATTCAGATTATTGCAAAGAAGGAATGAAATTCATTTGTGACACATTGAAAAAAAAAAATCTGTGCCAATCTCTGTCCAAAAGAACAGGCTTGTGGTTCCCTAAGTTTCCAAAAGTTTAATGGGAATCAGAACGTTCAGCTATCAGACTCTCCTGTGGAACCAGCTTGATTTATTAGATCAGACTTCAAACTTTCCTTCGTGATAAAGTTTTTAGTTACAGCTGGATCAGGTGACCATGAACCATCTCTGCTGCTGTAGGCTCAGGCTGCTGGAGAATTTCCCATGATGCACAGGGCATTTGTTCTCTACCCCACTCACATTCACGACCAGTATAAGACCACCAGTAAACTACAGAGATTTTCTTACATAAAGGATGCTGTTATTACTGTGCTGAGGCTTCATGTTAACTGTTTACATATAACTGCAGTTTTACTAGTATGATGTTGCACACTTTCTGATTTAATCTTATGAGTTTCTGACTCAGTAGTTCTCAATTATATTGGCCTAGTTTGACAAAGTTTCATGTGTACTATTCTGTACGTGACTTAATGTAATGAGGACATTTCTGCTCAAATCAAGGGAAGACCGTAACCTTAGTTATATTTATGTTATGTAAATTTTTGTTTTTTGTTTTGCAATATTATTCATGATCTTACATAGTTGTTTATTATATAATTACTTCATTATTATTTACTAGGGATGGACGCTCGAGACAGACTCTTATGAGGGGCCGTTAGGGACATTATTACTGAAATGCGCTCACACACACACTACTGAAACGCTCTCACACACACTACTGAAAACCAAGAGGATTTTGTGTGAACAGGAAGGCATCTGAAAGAAAAAAAACACGGCTAACACCAAGCTGATGTCTACTCAATAGCCTACGAGCAACCTAAGTGAAGCGAATGTCCACACTTGTAGTTGCAACAATAGGCTGGTGCTACACGACAGTATTTGCATGGTCACAAGGCCAATATATTGTTCACTTAGACTGCTTGTAGGTGGTTATTAGACATCAGCGTGGTGTTAGCCATGTTTTGAAGTAGGGCTGCAACTAATGACTATTTTCATAGTTGATTAGTCATCGAAGTTGATGGGAACTACTTTTTCTTCCACCTTTTAATTGTGTAATGGGCTCGACACATGGGGAAACTTGAAATTTCAAGTTCGAGTTCGTAGAGGAGACCTAACAGCAAGATTTCTGTCAGTTCCAGTAAAATCTTCTGACTCTTCATCTTTATTGCCTTGTCTGATACTGACTGCTTTGAAAATTTTTAAATTGCTCCAATTTATAGAATAGAATAGAACTTTATTGTCATTATACATACAATGAAATTAATCATCATACAACAAATTATATAACGACATTCCGTCATAATATAATGAAATTGGGTTCGGAACAACCATCCAGAGGAAAAAAACAGACAAGACTGACATAGGGGAGATGGGTGTCCGCAGCCGCTGCCGTTTTTCACTGGCGCCGCCGCAACAATCAGTCCCCGGAAAAGGAAACAAACACACATCATGGGGTAGGTAGGTTAAAAAAAAGTCATCTGGTACGGTGCTCAAAATGAGCACCATACCAGGGTCCAAAAAAAAAAACCACCTTAGCAAAGCCTATTTGCACATTTAAAGCCAGGATAGCAATATGGTGGGTAAGGGAGGGGCAGAAGGGGGATGCAGACGGAGATGAGAGGGTGGGGGCATTGTGGAGCCAGATGCCAGCTCCTAGCCAAAAAGTTTGCTGATAGTGATGGAAGTTCATCAGCGGCTGTGGTACACCAGTTCCAGCTCACACAAATCACAGAGAGGGCTGATGGGGAGAGCGACCGTCACACATTGTCCCGGAGAGATATGATTACCAGCCCAAGGCCGGCTAAGGAGCCGAATTCCTGATAATGCAGATGTTGTTTTGGAACAGGCTGCTTGTTTTTTTTCCAACAGCCTTCAGTTTCACTGGGGAACCCATTCAGTAAATCCAATATTCCAAATTCATTAGTTACCGTCCTCGCCATGCAGAACCGAACCTTATCTCCAGATCTAACCCCTCTCGCCTGTGAGCACGTTCTCAGCTGGACTACCCGTCCGCTTACGGCTCAGGACCACCAGGCTTTGAGTCTGAGTCTGTACGGCTCTGCATAGCCCATCCACCTGGATCTGCAGCCTCGGCAAATGTCGAACTGCTGCCCAGATTTTCTTAATTTCCCGGTAAATCAGGTATCCTCCGAGCCCAAACAGAAGAGATACCGCTACCAAATAGCCGAATATGTATACGTCTTCCACGTCCTCGACCTCCAGCGCTGAGAGGTGCACAGGTCTCCATGAGCCCCAAGAATCGATGACGTGTCCAACGGGGTTTGTTCCACTTGGACACGCAGGTTCCCCTTTCCCCGATCTCATAGTGGAGAAAATTCGATCATGGGTGTTTAGGGCCCAGTTTGCCAGATCCATGTTGCTCTCAATCTTATTCTTACTCAGACAGTGTGTAAGAGACGCTCTTACAGCAAGCAGCAAGCAGGAGAGATGGGGAGGGCAGGGAGAGAGATAGAATGGTTATGCTCTCTGACAAGGACGGTCGCAATCTAATTTCTTGGTGACAAGTGATGTGAGAGCATGATTTGCAATGCTGCCGTCGCCATCAGTAGTGTGTGTGAGAGCGTTTCAGTAGTGTGTGTGAGAGCGTGTCAGTAGTGTGTGTGAGAGCGTTTCAGCAGTGTGAGTGAGAGCGTTTCAGCAGTGTGTGTGAGAGCGTTTCAGCAGTGTGTGTGAGAGCGTTTCAGTAGTGTGTGTGAGAGCGTGTCAGCAGTGTGTGTGAGAGCGTGTCAGCAGTGTGTGTGAGAGCGTGTCAGCAGTGTGTGTGAGAGTGGTTCAGTAGTGTGTGTGAAGAAGAACAGCCTTTATTGTCCCACAGAGGGGAAATTTGGGAGATTAGTGTGTGTGAGAACATTTCAGTAGTGTGTGTGAGAGGGCTTCAGTAATAATGTCCCTCACGGCCCCTCATAGACTCTTCTACACTGTGTCGAGCAGGGGCAGGCTGGGGTTGAAATTCAGCCCGGGAGCTTGGTTTGGAGAGGCCTTTTATTAGATCGTACAACAGAGCAGCAAAAGGGGGAAAAAAGATCACCCCCCCCCCCCCCCCCCCCCCCCCCCCAGTTGGCGTCTCGCCCTTCACCTCTCCTAATGGTGTGCTGGCTGGGATGCAGTGTTAATTTTGACAGCAAATTTTGATTTAGTTTTAGTCATAATTTAGTCATCTCAATAGTTTTAGTTTTAGTCGACTAATTATCTTAAGAATATAGTCGACTAAAATATACAGGGTGTAAAATGTAAATGCTTTTTCTTCTATTCCCTTGAATTAGTCATTATACACACTTACACAAAATTAAACATTTATTAAAATCAATAATATTAACATTAGTGTTTCACCTGCTTCCCACACACCTGATCATTAACACCACCTTACTGAGATAATACGAGCGTTTTACAGCAGGACGCGCTCTGAAAGGTACAGGGCAGTGTTCAGTACTAAGATTAGGACAGGCTAATCCACCGCGGTGTGGAGATTTTATCTAAACACAAACCTAAACTGGGAAAAACACTTTACCCTGCATGACATTAAAATGCTTACCTTTGCATGGAGATCTGCATGACTGGTTTGCAGATGTTGTTTAAGATTTGTCGTGTTTTTACCCGAGATAGTCGCCCCACATGGTTTACACATCGTTTTGTTTCTAACAACGTCAAAGGACAAATGTGTCCATACATCGGCTCTTCTCTTTCTCCCTGCTGACATTGTTTATATAATGTTTAGTTCTATCGGAAGGAAGGATAAATCACAGGCTAGTTTGTCCTTCCTGGGTTTAGAGCAAATTTGTACAACTGTGTGTTTGATTGGATGTTTTCCTAACTTGCCCCGCCCTGTCACAAAATGAAATCAGTTCTGATTGGATGCCCTCCCCAACAAGCATGGTTTTCATTCGTTGATAAAAGTGTCAATTAATTTTGTCCTCATTTTTATCCTTTTAGGTAGTTTTTATTTAGTTATCGTCTCATTTTTGTCATGAAAAAAGGGCCGTTGATGAAAACTAACATTTATTTTTTTAAAAAACAAAACACTCAGCTGTCACTTTACTGATGAGAAAGAGAAGCGGAAATAACTGCAGTTGATAAGGTATGTTACGATCATCTTTAATAGTGAACATGTCGCCAATCGATGACGTGTCCAACGGGGTTTGTTCCACTTGGACACGCAGGTTCCCCTTTCCCCGATCCTCATTTTTATCCTTTTAGGTAGTTTTTATTTAGTTATCGTCTCATTTTTGTCATGAAAAAAGGGCCGTTGATGAAAACTAACATTTATTTTTAAAAAAAACAAAACACTGTCACTTTACTGATGAGAAAGAGAAGCGGAAATAACTGCAGTTGATAAGGTATGTTACGATCATCTTTAATAGTGAACATGTCGCCCATCTAAATGATGTAACCACATTAGTGTTTAAAAGTTGCAATTCTAAATGTCACTTTATACGTGTTCACTTATATCCTACATGAGCATTGAGTTTATAATTGTTTACTTTGCATAAGTAGTCCTGTTTAAATGATATTGTGGAGGAGCGGAACCTTTGTGCACCTCTCAGTCCCGGCTGCATAAGCTAGTGCAACTTCCTGCTCGCGCGTATACGCAGTCTGGAGAAAGACCTGAGTGTTGGTGTGCTTCTTACTCTTCCACTCTACAATTGCTTTACAGGTCGGTATCCAGTTGAAACAACTGCGAGTTAAAGCCTTAGCTGTTCATCATGCTCAGATTGCTTAGTCACTGCGTAGGATGATCGTGATGACTGTTTTATTGAGGACTGTTGAGCTGCGATCGGAAACAGCGGTAGAGCTGAGCCGCGCCACTCGCTTTGCTAGTCTCGCGTTAATGATCGTCTTTCTCGCGATAATGAGCATTTTCCTCTCGATGTTGAATTCACGCTTAAAATGTGATTAAAAGGACCGAAATTATCATATTGATCACCTCATTCATATGTAAATGTCTCCCAATCTACTTTGTATAACTCCTGATGTGGCTTGATGAGTTTTATAAGCATAGAATGATGCATAGTTCCAGATTATCAGTGTTTTTGTGTTAATGCCAGACTGTCAGTGTTAACTTTATGTATTAGGGAAGTATGTTACAACCCAGAGAGTTAATAGTTAAGTAAAATTTCAAAGAGCTAAGTCCAATTATAAATGAGCTTAACATGCTTATGTGGAAGCACAGGTGATGCACTGTACATTAAAACTACAGTATATATGCATTGTACATTAGTACATTAAAACTACAGTATATATGCATTGTTTACCAGCATTTCTAAGAGTCATCTGGAGGTGGAAAAGTTATAATTGCATCTAGTTCTGTGTAATAAGAAATGAATGAAAGCAGGATGCCACTCCATTTTGACTTTATCTATTTTGATGGTTTGTACTGGACATTTAAAGCACTGAAATGTATTGTAAATGAGTTGAAAGAAAATTATTAATATACGCAGTCTGGAGAAAGACCTGAGTGTTGGTGTGCTTCTTACTCTTCCACTCTACAATTGCTTTACAGACACTCTTTTTGTTACCGGAGTCCCTGTGTCAGCTGGGACCTGCAACAAACTGTGGGGGTTCGTCCGGGATCCCTCCTTTTGAGTCTTAGGGGGATCCAGTGATAACAGAACCACAAGACAACCACGACCTAGGCATTACTTTGGCCACGCAAGCCAGTGAGTGTCCACGGAGGAAGATCAAGGTGAGAAGGATCTTTGCCTCATCAGGGAGCTGCACAGCTGCAACAAAAAGGCAACGCACTCCATTTGCTACAGAGCTACACCAGAGAAAACACACATGTCAACTGCACGGAAGGAACTCGCATGGAGCATTAGGAGGCACTTGTTCCTGCTCTCAGACACTAAACTTTTTGAGCTAGCAAGGAACCTAGCTGCGGACAGCCAAGACACAGCACCTTTCAGCCAGGATGATATTGAAGGCTGCATGGACTATCTCACCTCCTACATCCAGTCAGAGACTCTCCTAGGACTTGAGGACGAAGGCATGAGCCATCTGCTGTCATTAAACGACTTAGTCAGCCAAGCCATTCAAGTCAGAGCAGTAGATAATCCCTCTGGAGCTGCACTGCCAAACATGCCTAGTCCCCATCCATCAAATTTGCCACCAGAACCACCAGCCTCCCCTGAAAACCAAACAGACATCCGTGCAAATGTAAGTACAGAGACACAGTCGATAGAGGACCTGAGGAAAGTGTATGAGGATCTGGGGGAGAGACTGAAACAGTACGAAGCAGCCGTTCCCTGACCAGCTGTAATGACCGGTGGTCAAAACCACCCTGACTCCCTCAGCTGCTCACACCTCAGCCCAGAGAGAGCAGTTAACATAAGAGACCTTTCCTACCTCCCACGTAGAGAATTCAAAGTATTTGGAGGACAAATAGGAGACAATAGTTCTGAAATCAGCTATAACAGCCTCACAAAGCAAATCAATGAGGGACTAAAAGAAGGGGTTACCGAAACAGAAATTGTCAGGGGAGTACTTAGAATCGTCAAACCTGGCACCTTCAGGGACATGCTCATGCTCAAAGATGAACTGTCTCTCCCTGAACTCCAAGGCTTCCTCAGGTCCCACCTGGGAGAAAAGGCAACGACTGAGATGTTTCAGGAGTTAATGTGTGCTAGGCAAAGTGAGCAAGAATCACCCCAGCAGTTTTTGTATCGGATGATTGGGCTCAAACAAAAGCTAACCTTCCAGTCAAGACAGGCCAACGTAGACATTTCCTATGACCCGAAAACCATTCAGGAAGTGTTCCTGCACACAGTCTACCAAGGCCTGGGGGTTAAGTATGCTGACATGAGACAGAGACTGAGACCCCTCACCCTGAATAAGAATGTCATAGATGAAGAGATCCTTAGCGAAGTCACAAAAATAATTAGTGATGAGAATGAACACCAGTGGAGATTAGGCCAAACACCCCGTCAAAAGACAATACATGCTCAAAGTGTAGCGGCTGAAACTGAGGAAAAGAAAACCAAGGAACACCAAACCTCTCAGACAATCAAACAACTCACTGCCCAAGTAGAGACTCTGACCAACATGGTGGCCAGTCTAATGGAACTGAAAGCGGTGAACCCCCACCACTTTTCCCCATCAGCGCCTGTCCAAGTTTCTCCTCATACCCATCCATATTCTCCTCCACCACAACCCAGTAGCCACCACCAGCCTTCAACCAATCGGCCTACAGCTTCCACTAAGAGGGGAGCCCTTTGCCCAAAGTGCAGTGAACAGGAGTTACAGGACTGTAGTCACTGCTTTGTGTGTGGTGAACTAGGCCATAGAGCAGTTGGATGCTTAAAGCGCACCAAGTTTCAGGGAAACTGGAATTGGTCTCTGTTGAGGGACAGCCAGAGACCGGTACCAGGCCCCAGTCCCAGCCAGTAATGTCTGTCAAGCAACCTCGTAAACAGACTGGAGAACAAACCAAACGCAAGAGGAACAAATCCTATACGCCCCCCCCGTCGAACTACTGCGGGTTGTAAAGTTCCCTTGGTCGGGAAGAAGAGTCTCCTGAAATGTTTGATTAATGGTTATCCAGTGTCAGCATTATTTGACTCGGGTTCCCAAGTGAGCATAGTAGACAGACAGTGGGCGAAAACACACATTCCCAGATATCCAGTTAGACCACTACAAGAGCTTCTAGATGATGGACTAGAAGTGTATGCAGTCAATGGCCAAGCCGTTCCTTATGATGGGTGGGTTGAACTCACAGTCACTCTTTCTGGTCACGAGGATCCAAATCTAACTGTGTAGGCCCCCTTCCTAGTACTGTAAGTAGTCTGACCCTCCCCCAGATGAAGATGCTAATGTCACATTACTGAGTCTCCTACGCCGAGCTTTTGGTGTGGATGAAGAACAAGTTGTGGCCATGGTTAGTTTTATTCGAGTGCCACAAAATGGTGACTGTGACCCAGTCACAGTAAGAGTTGGTAAGGACAATGTAACCATTCCAGCAGGTAAAGCAGTACAGGTTTGGTGTAGGGTGCCCCAGAACTTTGATACCTCTGACCCCCTTGCGCTTTATGAACCTGCAGAAGAGAATGTCGCCCTAAGACATTTGAGTGTTGGAGAAGGACTCCTAGAGATTAATAACAACCTAAAACCCGTCGTTAGGATCCCCATCTCCAACCATTCAAAGCATGATGTAATTTTACCAAAAAGAACCACACTAGGCACGATCCAGCATGTCGCTAAAGTAATAGCACAAGACACTGTAGAGTTGCCCCAAACCATGCCAGCCACAGTAACATCTCTGGAGGTGGACCAATCTACCTCTCCTAAGGCCTCTCGTGCTGAGTCCTGGTCACCACCAGTCAATCTTCCTCACCTGAGTCCAGACCAGTAACAGGCAGTGGAGAAGGTGCTGAGGGAAGAGTGTGAAGCGTTTTCCCGTGACAGCAGCGACATAGGCTGTATCCCGTCATTGTAAATGGACATCCGACTCAAAGACGACACGCCAGTCCAAAGGGCCTATGCCTCCATCCCGAAGCCCTTTTACCGTGAAGTCAAGGAGTATATCCAAGAACTACTAATCAAAGGATGGATCGTAAAAGTCACAGTCACCTTAGCAGCCCCTGTGATCTGCGTGAGAAAGAAGGATGGAACTCTATGGTTGTGTATTGACTACCCCCTTCTTAACAACAAAACGGTGCCAGATCGTCATCCACTCCCTCGAATCCAGGATCTCACAGACTCACTTGGGGGCTACAGCTGGTTCTCAATCCTGGATCAGGGTAAAGCCTACCATCAGGGTTTCATAGCAGAAGGGTCCAGGTACCTGACTGCCTTCACCACACCATGGGGCCTTTACGAGTGGGTACGAATACCCTTCGGGCTGTCAAATGCACCAGCAGCTTTCCACCGGAACATGGAGGAGATGCTCGATACACTCAGGGATGAATGCTGCATCCCCTATCTGGACGATGTGTTATGCTTCTCCAAGTCATTTGATGAACATGTCCAAGTGTTGCGCAAAGTGTTGCAAGCTTTACAGCGTCATGGAGTAAAACTAAAACCTGAGAAGTGCAAGTTGTTCCGCAGAGAGGTCCAATATGTTTGGCGCTTGGTGTCTGCAGATGGCGTGAAGGTGGATCCCAAAGACATTGAGGCAGTACAGGCACTCAAACACAAAAGACCACAAACAGTTGGGGCTGTGCGACAGCTTTTGGGGTTCCTGAGCTACTATCGGGCATATGTACAGGACTTTTCACGCATTGTACAGGACTTTTCACGCATTGCCCTGTACGACCTACTCCAAATCCAATCTGACACAGCCCAGACTAAACCGTTCAGAGGTAGGGTGAAGCACCCTCAACAACCATCTCAAGCTCCAGTACAATGGAACAGGGAACACCAAAAGATACTCGAACAGCTGATCGACATGCTGACCCAACCACCAGTGTTAGCATACCCGGACTTCACCCGTCCCTTCATACTCCACACGGATGCATCTCAAAAAGGCCTGGGAGCAGTCCTTTATCAAAAGCAGGATGACAAGATGAGAGTAACTGGGTACGGGTCCCGCACATTGACACCCGCCAAACAAAACTACCACTTGCATAGCGGCAAACTCGAGTTTTTAGCCCTCAAGTGGGCAGTTTGTGACAAGTTTAAGGACTATCTTTTCTATGCCCCGCATTTCACCATTTTCATGGACAATAATCCTCTAACGTATGTCCTAAGCACAGCAAAACTAAATGCAGTGGGACACCGTTGGGTGGGGCACTTAGCAGACTAGCAATTTGACATAAAGTATCGATCAGTGAAAGCCAACACTGATGCGGATGTGCTTTCTCGCTGCCCCCTTGACGTCAATACCTTCATGAAGGAGTGTTCTGAGGAGCTTTCAGAGGAAGCAGTTGGAGCAGTATGGGAAGGGAGCAGGAGAGCTAAGCAGGGAGATGTGCCTTGGGTAGCAGCCCTCAACCTAGCCTCATCTAGCCAGCCTCTCAGAGAGTCCTTCCACACAATCAGCCATGATGAATTGGTTCAGGGACAGCGCCAAGATCCTGTCATTGGAAAAGTCCTGAAGATGAAGGAAGACAATATTACACCAAATGAGGACAACAAAGGTAAACTTGATACAAACACTAAGACGCTTTTGAGAGAGTGGAGCAGATTGCACATAGACAATGGCCTCCTGTACAGAAAGACAACAACACGCAAACAACTTGTCCTACCAGCTACTTATCCGCAGACAGCTCTGACACACCTTCATAATAACATGGGTCATGTTGGAGTGGAAAAAGTCCTCGGTCTAGCCAGAGAGCGGTTTTATTGGCCTTTTATGAAGAAAGAGGTAGAAGAGTACGTCACCAGAAAGTGTCCATGCAAACAGAAAAAGCCAGCAACACATGAGAGGGCCCCAATGGGTAGTATAACATCCAGTTCACCCCTGGAGCTTGTGTGCATAGATTTCTTACACTTAGAAGCTTCCAAAGGTGGGTTTGAGTACATTTTAGTGGTGGTTGACCACTTCACCCGGTTCGGATAAGCCTATCCCACCAAGAATAAAGCAGCTAAAACAGCAGCAGATCGGCTCTTCAACGACTTCATTCCCAAATTTGGATATCCCACCAAACTCCACCACGATCAAGGCAGGGAATTTGAAAATTAACTTTTTAAATCTCTCAGACAGCTGGCAGGTGTAGGTCACTCCCGGACGTCTCCCTACCACCCACAATGCAACCCTACTGAAAGACTAAACCGGACATTGCTGCAAATGCTCCACACACTAGGGGAGAAAGAAAAGCATAACTGGAAAGACCACCTCCCCCATATCATCCATGCCTATAATTGCACAAGGCACGAGGCCACAGGCTTTCCCCATATTACCTGTTGTATGGTAGACACCCCCGTCTCCCAGCAGATCTCCTCTTTGGCCTTATGGCAGAAGATGGAGGTGAGACGCCACAGGGATATGCCGAGAAGTGGGCAGGAAAAATGACAGAGGCTTACAGAATAGCATGTGCAAACAGTCAACAGTCAAGTTTCAGGGGAAAAACAAACTATGACAAGAAATGCAAAGGAGTAACCTTGCAGCCTGGAGACAGAGTACTTGTACGTAATCTTAGTGAAAGAGGAGGCCCTGGCAAACTAAGGCCCTATTGGGAGCAGATGGTCTACATTGTGAGAGAGCAAGTTGCAGAGAACCCGGTCTACAAAGTAAGCCCAGAAACTGGAAATCATCCCATTCCTACTCTGCATAGAAACTTGCTATTAAAAGTGAATGACCTACCAGCAGATATAGCCCAAGACCCTCACGAAGCCTCACGAAAACAAAAGAGAAACAGGAACCCAGCAGAAAGATAAAAAACTCCTGCACAGATATTAAGTCCCGAGGCAAGTGACTCTGAAGATGATGCGCCTCTCTACTGGCTTCGTGTGACCAGACATGCACAAATCGGGAGTCAGCATCCCGGTCAACAAGGTTGGAGTGAATCACAAAACAGGTCCATCCCAAGTCAGACATGTCGATCGGAGGGACCTTATCGTCAACCAGAACAAATAAGAGACATTGCTATAGAAGGGGAAAACTCTGACAGTGAACAGGATGACAGATTGGAGGAAACCCAACCCCTTCATCAAGAGGAGGATATCACAGATCCTGCTTCTCGACCAGTACCCGATCCCGAGCCAGTGTCCAGTCCTGAACTACAGAGGCGTCCACACATGGTCTTCACATACCCATCACTGGGTCGCCCCACATACCAGCCTCGCCCGATGGTAAACGCAATCGGCGTTCAGCGTGCACAGTATCCTTTTTTATATTATTGTTCTTCTTACCCCCAACCCTTCTACTCTACACTCCTAACATCATACTTACCAGGTGCATACCCCATCCCCTGTGCTTGAACTGTGAAAAAAAAAAGAGAAATGGACAAAAAGACACTTGAAAAGATATTTCTTGAGACGTTCCTTATGATAAGAGACTCTTAAGGGTTATAAGAGGTTTTTGAGTTATTAAAGTCAAGTGCCAGGAGTCACTTTTGTTGTTGGGGAGTGTGTGGCCCATCTAAATGATGTAACCACATTAGTGTTTAAAAGTTACAATTCTAAATGTCACTTTAAAAGTGTTCCCTTATATCCTACATGAGCATTGAGTTTATAATTGTTTACTTTGCATAAGTAGTCCTGTTTAAATGATATTGTGGAGGAGCGGAACCTTTGTGCACCTCTCAGTCCCGGCTGCATAAGCTAGTGCAACTTCCTGCTCCCGCGTATACGCAGTCTGGAGAAAGACCTGAGTGTTGGTGTGCTTCTTACTCTTCCACTCTACAATTGCTTTACAGGTCGGTATCCAGTTGAAACAACTGCGAGTTAAAGCCTTAAGCTGTTCATCATGCTCAGATTGCTTAGTCACTGCGTAGGATGATTGGTGTGACTTGCGATGACTGTTTTTTTGAGGACCGTTGAGCTGCGATCGGAAAAAGCGGTAGAGCTGAGCCGCGCCGCTTGCCTTGCTAGTCTCGCGTTAATGATCGTCTTTCTTGCGATAATGAGCATTTTCCTCTCGATGTTGAATTCACGCTTAAAATGTGATTAAAAGGACCGAAATTATCATATTGATCACCTCATTCATATGTATCAAGAATCAAGAATCAAGAATGCCTTTATTAGTCCCACAAATGGGGAAATTGCAGTTAACAGAACATCCATCCAAAACAAAAACATAACACAGACAGGGGGGGACAGATGTCTGAGGTCATGCAACCGTTTCACAACGGCGCTACCTTTAGCAGAGAGACAGAAAGAGATACATTGGGATAGTTAGGTTCAAAAAAATCATCTCATACTGTGTTCATAAAGAACACCTTACGAGGTTCCAAAAAACACCTCAGCAAAAAGCATATTGCACATATAAAGCCGGGATAGCAGTATGGTGGGTAGGGTCAGGGTCAGGAGGGGACGCAGACGGAGACGAGAGGGTGGGGGCATTGTGGAGCCCAGATGCCAGCTCCCAGGCAAACAGTTTGCTGATAGTGATGGAAGTTCATCAGCAGCCTTGGTACACCAGATCCAGCTTCACAAATCACAGAGAGGGCTGAGGGGGAGTGCGGCCTTCACACATAGTTCTGGAGAGATATGATTGCCAGCCAAGGCCGGCTAGGGAGCCGAATTCTGATAATGCAGGTGTTGTTTTGGAACAGGCTGCTTGTTTTTTCAACAGCCTTCAGTCTCACTGGGAAACCATTCAATAAATCCAATAATCCAAATTCATTAGTTACCGTCCTCACTGAGCAGAACCGTACCTTATCTCCAGATCGAACCCCTCTCACCTGCTACTCCCCAAGTCTACGGCTCAGGTTCATCAGGCTTTGAGTCTGAGTCTGTACCATTCTGGTCAGCCCATCCACCTGGGTCGGCAGCCTCTGCAGATGTCGAACTGCCGTCCAGGTTTTCTTGATTTCACGGTAAATCAGGTATCCTCCAAGCCCAAACAGAAAAGATACCGCTACCAGATAGCCAAATATGTAAGCGTCTTCCACGTCTTCCACCTCTAGGGCCGAGAAGCACACAGGTCTCCACGAGCTCCAAGAGTCGATGACGTATCCAACCGGGTCTGTTCCACTCGGACACGCAGGCTCCCCTTTCCCAGATCTCATAGTGGAAAAAATTCGATCCATGGTCTTGAAGGCCCAGTTTGCCAAATCCATATTGCTCTCAATCTTATTCTTATTCGAACAGTGTGCAAGAGACGCTCTCACAGCAAGCAGCAAGCAGGAAAGATAGGGAGGGCAGGGAGAGAGATAGAATGCGACCGTCCCCGTCAGAGGCTGGAGCAGATGTCTCCCAATCTACTTTGTATAACTCCTGATGTGGCTTGATGAGTTTTATAAGCATAGAATGATGCATAGTTCCAGATTATCAGTGTTTTTGTGTTAATGCCAGACTGTCAGTGTTAACTTTATGTATTAGGGAAGTATGTTACAACCCAGAGAGTTTATAGTTAAGTAAAATTTCAAAGAGCTAAGTCCAATTATAAATGAGCTTAACATGCTTATGTGGAAGCACAGGTCATGCACTGAGTTTTGCACTTTTTAAATAAGAACCTAGTACATTAAAATTACAGTATATATGCATTGTTTACCAGCATTTCTAAGAGTCATCTGGAGGTGGAAAAGTTGTAATTGCATCTAGTTCTGTGTAATAAGAAATGAATGAAAGCAGGATGCCACTCTATTTTGACTTTGACCTGCAACAAACAGTCATTGGTTACGCCATTGCTGTATACAGGGGCGGGCTGGGGTTGAAAATCAGCCCGGGAGCTTGCTTTGGAGAGGCCTTTTATACGATCGCACCCCCCCCCCCCCCCCCCCCCCCCCCCCCCAAGCCCCCGCCCCAGTCTGGTGTCTTCAGACCTGTCAAATTTTCTATATAAAAATACGGGAAATTTTACGCTGCTGAAAGTTGCTGTGACGTCAAGGCCTAATTTGCATAATTGTTCATATACTGTAGTTGCAGTCGAGGCTGAGGGAGAGAGGAAAAACATCTTTGGAGAGACAAAAAGTGAAGAAAAAAAACACCCTAAATATGTTTAGAACTACAAATGAACTTTAATAACTTTAATGCTTTGCCTAGACCCTCATTACATAGATCAACTTTTGTCCCGTATTGTTTAATGTTAGAATATCAAATTTAACGAAAACACTGTGGTGTGCGACTGTTAGTTACGTTCAACCCTCCTCCTTTAACTGGGCCACTGTTGCCAACTTGTGTAAGGTCTCGCTGTAGCCTCTCTCAAAGGCCGAAGTGAAGACCGGGGATGGGAGCAGAAGAAAGCGGGTGGGCAGGCTCGGTGTTTAAGTGAGGTTCGGGGGTTTGAGGGTGGAGACAAAGTGAGGTCTGGGCGATGCCAAAGCATACAGAGACGTAGGTAGAAGGCTTTGTGTACGCAAAACACGGCGATAGCCCAACCGAGGTCCAGTTGCTTTTAGGGGGATGTTCCAGCTGTCGGCACTAACCTTGCGAAAACTGCCACCAAGGCTACTGCAGGTGGCAGTTCTCGCGAGGCTAGTGACAATTCAGTTTGGAGCGGCAGAGGAATACTTTTTAAAAATATATAAAATACGGGAAATTTACAGGAAAATAATAATACGGGAAGACGGCAGGACAGAGGGGTAAAATACGGGAGTTTTCCGGCCAAAACGGGAGACTTGACAGGTAGGTATGGGTGTCTCGCTCTTCACCTCTGACGTGCTGGCTGGGCTCTCAGTGAAGAGCCAGCTCCTGTCATTCACTTCAAAGAGCCAGCTCCGACCGACCTTCACTGTCTGCACCTGTGGCCGCGAGAGCTGCAACGCAAGCCCTGCTGTGCTTAATTGGGTAAAAAAAAAAATCTGATCACCGCCCGGTTCGGCCTGGAAACGACCGGCCGTTCGGGAAACGTCCCGAACCTCCCGATGGCCACCCCGCCCCTGGCTGTATATTTAGGAGCATTTGGACCCGGAAATGACGTCAGACTTAAAGACCGGATTAACACTGCTGGGCTGTTGTGTTTATAGCTCCTCCTGATGAAAAAAGAGCCAGCTCTTAGAGCCGAAACGTTCGCAACCAACCATCACTGTCTGCACTTGTGGCCGCGCGAGCGCTGCTGTGCTTAATTGGGTAAAAAAAATTTTAAAAAAACTTCTGATCACCGGCCGGTTCGGCCTGGAAACAATCGGCTGTTAGGGAAAACTCCCGAACCTCCCGATGGCCACCACGCCCCTGGTGTCGAGGCTCCAAAGAGCAGATGTTTCAAAACACTGCTCCGAAACCTGGTTCAAAACAATCACAACACGAGACCGTGGCAAAGCGAGGCTTTGGTGCATTTCACCGTAGTTCCGATAGGTGGCACTAGGGATATTTTATTTAGAAATAACGGCTTTGCCACAGTGCTGGGCTTCAGGCGGTTTCTTTTGTTTGAAACAATTTACCTCACCTTATACATTAATTTTATGTGTAACATTTATTTATTTATTTTGCAGAATACTAGACACACATCGAGTGAAACTCAGTTGGATCGTAGTGCAGGTCACACTGAAGATTTGAACGAATTTCTAATGCAAGTGAATCATGAATGAAGACGTGGATTACCAGCAAAATTCACAAGAAGAGTAAAGGAACACATCCTGAATGCAACTGGAGCTTCATTTCTCTTAATTTCTTCAAATAATACAAGACACCACCACACACACACACACACACACACACACACACACACACACACACACACACTCACTTTGTCTTAAAAAACATGATATAACAAATCAAACTGTGATGTGTAAAAGTGCTCTACATAACGTTGACATATATAAAACTATCACAGGTTGTTTTCGGTCCTTTGAAAAGTCTCAGCAACAGAGGAGCGCTAACATAACACTTGGAAAGCGGAAGAACTGCGGCTGATTTATTTGCGGTCTCCCACAGCGAAGAACCGTGATCGTGGCCTGCGGTTCTTTATCACAGAGCTCTGCACCTCTGCTTAGAACCAGCAACAGTTACGTTATCTAATATCACTTATTATTATAATATCTTATTCCCCGCTGCACACGCAGGAAAACGAGTCCAACAAGGAGGCAGAACCACGAAGGTGAACTTAAAGGAACCAGAACTTAATAATTACCTTCAATAATTCACCTTAAATCTGCACACCTGCAGTCAGCGTTGATGGAAAATCATCCTTCAGTGTTTGTGAAGGAGCTTCGTGTGAGCCGCTGCTCTCTGATACTTTTTTCTTAATGCTGAAGGTGGAAAAAACTTCCGCGTTCGTCTCTCTGTCTCCTCCCATCAGTCAGCCCGCCTGACTAACGGGAAGAAACAGATGTTACCGGTGTTGTGCCAAAAAGTGATCATCTGCCAGGATGTTTCTATGTGCTTTTATGTGTAATGTCTTTGCTCATATTGGTGAATAGAGTGTAGTCAATAGGATTTATGAAGGGCTTAGATATAAAATGAAGAAATTACCTGTTATTCACGTATGTTTATGACTCTGCATTATTGCACGTACATTATAATAAATCCAGTCCTCTTTGGTCACTCAAAAACTGATTGCAGCTTCTACCTTGTGACAGAAATGTTATTTCTTACTCAGAGTGACTTGATATCATTCACGAGAGATATCGTTGACATATTTTGCACAGATTATGGGTCAGCAAGTCATTTATAAAAGTTTAAATATGGGCAATCATTTTCTGGCAATCACTTTTTGGCAGACGATCACTTTTTGGCACAACACCGGATTTACATCAACGTTACCTGTGGCTCAGATGTGAGGAGAGAGCGTGAGGTTGTCTAACTTTAATTATCCTCTGCTCTCCCAAGGCAACAATGACAGATCAATGAATTTAATAAACACTGAATTAATGAACAACAGAAAGCTCCATAATTCAAAGGAAGCATCACATTCACAGACAAGAGCCGCTTGTGTGTGACTGAATACTCAGGTTTATGGCTGTAATTTCCCACAGACAGAATAAATCTGTAATTCTCTTATTTACTAGACGTTTGTCAGTGAACAGGAAGACCTGCAGAAACACTAAAGGGATAAAAACAGCTGCTTTCATGAAAGGATTGTTGAGCACAAATAATCTGAATTTATTGCTGTAAACTTTATTCTTCTGGCAGTTTTCCTCAAGATTTTTACAGAAAACTTCAAGTCAATAAATCTTCCGTGTTTAGACTGGAGTAAAATAGTTTTCTGTGTATTTACGGTATCTCAGGACCATCATCCGCTTTACGGCAAACACCATTTTGATTTGGGGCGTGAAGCAAGCAGCAGCAGAATGCGTAGCAGCAGCTTCCTGATAGCATCACCTTCAACTAGTGATGGTGAGATGAAGCTTCATGAAGTATTGAAGCTTCATGGTGCTTTATTTGCTCTGCTGCGCCACCAAGTGGACAATAAATGTAAAACAAGCAGAGTGATTATAATCACTGTGGCTGTGGTGTGTGAAGCTTTGAACTGAATAAATGAAAAAATGATGTTTGTGATGCCAACATATAAATTCTGAACTTATTCAATTTAATTCAATTTTATCTATTTAACATTATTAACATGGTGTCTGTATTTATGATACAGTGGTGGGGTCAAGGGGCAAAGTGTAAACTAATTAGGGAGAGGTTTGTGATATGAATGTGATTGTTTTACTTGGTTTGTAACTGTGCTTATGTCACTAGGACATTTTATTTGTTCATTTTGATTTTTAAACAACATCTTTTCCACAGTGCTGGGCTTCAGGTTCTTTCTTTCTTAGATGATTTTGCGTTCAGGGCACAGATGAAACTGGGGTACTGAGAAAAGACACAGCAAGTTTATACAAGGTGGGACGTACAGTTTTCTTTCCTTCCCAATAATTTAGGGCGTTCTCCAATCATCCAATGTTTGGTTCACTCAGGTACAGCTGACAGGTCATCACATTTATTACTATTACACTGCTTATTACTAGTAATGATTTATTACTATGTGCATACCTTATTAGGAGAGATCAGCTCAAAATGTTCCCAGAGGTCTTTACCTTTTCCTGATGAGCATCATTGAGAAATATGGATACAAATTTATTCCTTGATTTTTCTTTTTAGAACAGTTTTTTATTGTTATATAAATCTCTCTGAGTCTGAACTTGTGGACTTTATTTTAGACGTAGATGTAGACTGAGCCTGTGTTTGAATTCTGCTTTAATCTTTACTCTCAGACTGTTAAACACCACGAGGTCTGCAGCTGAAAGAATTAAAACTAAAGCTATCCTATGCACATCTAATTATGAATTTAATGGAATAATATAATCCATCAGATTCTCATCTGTATTAATAACAGAGCTGTCAATTTACACAGAAATACATACATACTTATAAGTGGGTGGATTTAACTCTCTCATTCAGTGCTTTTCTATACTGCTCAAAAAAATGAAAGGAACCTTTTTTAATCAGAGTTTAGCATCAAGACAGTTAAAATTTTGGGATACTGATCTGCTAAGTTAACCATCATTAATCAGTTTCAGCTGTTTTGGTGTTAATGAAATTAACCACAGGTGCACTAGAGGGGCAACAATGAGACAATGCCCAAAACAGGATTGATATTACAGGTGGAGGCCACTCACATTTTTTCCCCTCCTCATCTTTTCTTTTTTTTTTCACTAATTTTGTATTTGGACAGCATCACTCAGTGTCATGAAGTGATAACTGGATCCTACAGATGTTGTACAGGTAGTTCAACTCCTCCAGGATGGCACATCAATGCGTACCGTTGCCAGAAGGTTTGCTGTGTCTCCCAGCACAGTCTGAAGAGCACTTGGGAGATTTCAGGAGACAGGCATGTACTCTAGGACCGCTGGACAGTGCCGTAGAAGGTCCTTAACCCATCAGCAGGACCGGTATCTGCTCCTTTGTGCAAGGAGGAACAGGATGAGCACTGCCAGTGCTACAAAATGAACTCCAGTATTCACTGGTGTTGAATGTCTCTGAGCAAACAATCAGAAACAGAGTTTCTGGGGTGCCTGAGGGCCTGATGTCTTCTAGTGTGCCCTGTCCTCACTGTCCAGGAGCATGGAGCCTGATTGGCAGTTTGCCATAGAATACCAGAATTGGCACAGATGACAGCAGGTTCACCCTGAGCACATGTGACAAAAGTGAAAGGGTTTGGAAAAGCCATGGAGAACATTATGCTGCCAGTAACATCGTCCAGCATTACTAGCTTGGTGGTGGGTCAGTGATGGTCTGGGGAGGCAAATCCATGGAGGGATACACAGACTGTCGAGTGCTTTATCAAATTTCCCAGTTTCAGTGTCAGCCGCAACTCAAACTGGCTTGGATTCCACAGAGGACACTGGCCAACTCATTCAATTATACTTTATTTGTTCCAACACAAATTCACATTAAAGTACCTCTTGATAAACAAAAAAAAGCAATGTCACCATTATTTAACACATACCTGTAATTAATATTTATACATTTTTTACCCAAGAATGCTCATGATTTTATCCTTACTGTTTTTAAAGATTTCAGAACTAAATCAAATCTATTTGTTCAACAGTTTTAAACTAATGGGTTTCACATTAAAGCAAGCATGTATGTCATTTACTTAACTGGCCCAAACAGCTTTCAACACAGTCAAATCAAATGGAGCAATTATTCATTCAAATAATTTTTTTTTTTTTTTTTATATACAACTTAACACAGACCTCTACAAACAATGGCACCCTGACTGCTATTAGGTATCGGGATGAAATCCTCGGACCCATCAGACCCTACACTGGTGCAGTAGGTCCTGGGTTCCTCCTGATGGACAACAATACCCAGCCTCATGTGGGGAGAGAATAGACACGGTTCCTGGAGGATGAAGAATGTAATACTATTGACTGGCCCACACTCTCACCTGACCTAAATGCAATTGAACACCTCTGTGACATTATATTTCTGTTGTAGAGGTTTCTCCGGGAGGGCTGGTTTGATAGCTCTTCTCAAGACAGGCACAGTATGGCACAGAGAGTTTATTCCAGATAGACTTTAATGTTTGTCAAAAGGATGGATCACTTACAAGTTGCATGGCACTTCATACAGGAGTGAGTCTAAAGAGTATGCGGGCATGGTGATGTAGGTGTGTGTGTGTGGTTCTAAATGGAATGGGAAAGAAAAATACACATATAAATTCCCAATATGGGAAAGCAAATCATCCTAACACACTAATAATTAACTAAATAATCTGGTTACATTAAATCTAACAGTGATAGTTTGAACAGGGCAAGATAAGGACATCTGAATGACCCAGGCAATGATAATACACATTAACTTCATTTTAGCCAGACTAAATGAATTTGGTGTTACATCAGAGCCCCCTTGTGGCCAAATAACCTACCGGCAGCGACAAGACTCTCCATCGCGACCACTGCGAGGGCAGCTTGCATGCTTTACACGTAATTACAGGTAAATGCAAGCAACTTATATATATAAGCTTATATATATATATAAGCAAATATATAACAAAGTGCAACAAAACACAACTTCCACACAAGTTATTGCACAGTTAACCCAGTAAATGATATACTGTATGATCTACCACATGACAGTAGCACTAGCACCTAATCTGATCTGTTTGTGTAGAGTGTGCACTAATGAACTAAATAAGTTGAGAACTTAATGTAACTCTAAGTACTCTGCCTCTCGCCCTTTGTCAGCTGGGATAGGCTCCAGCCCCCACCGCGACCCTAAACAGGATAAGCTGAAGTGAATGGATGGATGGAACTTAATGTAACTCTTAAAACTGCAGTATGTAACTTTTATAAAAATATGTTTGCTTTTTACATATTTGTTAAAATTATTGGTGGGGCATGATTTTGCCCAAGTCTCAAGAATCAGAGGTTTACTGTTAATCTTGACATGATTTGTTCTTTCAATGGCTATATATACTAATACTACTGTATATTCAAATAATGATCAACATCCTAAACAATCAGTCAAATCACAATAGTCTTCTAAGGCACAATAGGAAACTTAATCAATAATAACATAATGTTCTGTACATATCAGTGTCTGGAGATGACTGTGGTATGAAGCACTGTGACACTGATGCCTGGCTTTTCTGACCTCTTATGTTTCTGCAGTGTTGCTCTCCTGATCCACGCTGCCTTATATCAGATAGCCCGCCTTAAACTCAACCCCACTGATCAGCCATGTTCAGCCATGCATGTCCATCTTCCCACTCACATCTATATCTTTGCATACGTTTTTGTTTCTGGAGACTGTTTCTGGAGACGATTTTCTGTGGAAGATGGGATACCTCAGCACCCTTTAGTTATAACACATACACCTACATCTACTTTTTAATATTCTAAGACTGTTTATATTTGTGAGCTGTGCAAATGTAATTACTTGGTTAAAAGAAACGACCACTAGGTGGTGCAGTGCTTCTCTGGCTGGGAAAACAGCCAGTCAAACTCTGAGAGGCACGAAGGAAGAGTAGGAGATGGTTATGGCGGGGCATCACGGTGGTCTACCCTCAGAAGTCATTTAAAGTTAAAACCTGCACACTTTGCTATCCGATAATAATGAGTATTTTTAGATTATTTCAGATAGTGTTTTATGTGTCAAGTAGTTTGGTACAGTTCTCCATGCATTTCTCTGTTAGCTAGAACTCATCTTTATGTGAGCTAAGCTACTTTAGCTGTTGGTAGCTAAGACAGTACAGCTTAAGACAGTACATTCCAAATCTATGAAAGTTATCTCTAAATTTATCTCCAGGCTCGGATATTTTTATGATGTCGACCAGCATGTAGGCTTGAACCCCATTCACTGATCATTTTTAGGAATCTCCCCATATATATACTGTTAACAAATGTACATGAAATGTACATGAAGTATCCCATCTTCCACAGAAAATCGTCTTTGCCACTTCAGCATAAGTATAGAGTGAAATAAGTTCAGTGGAAAAAAACACTAGACCCCGAAAAAAAATCAGATGACCCAGCTTTGCACCAGCATTTAAACGCACCAAGTTACGCACGAATCTGGGAGCTCTCTGGAATCGTGAAATGTGTCTCAAAAACTTTGTAACTGTCGTTTTGTCCGTGTGTATCAGGTGATTCGTGCGTAACTTTAGTTTTGTGCGTGTGTATCAGGTGATTCGTGGGTAACTTTAGTTTTGTGCGTGTGTATCAGGTGATTAGTGGGTAACTTTAGTTTTGTGCGTGTGTATCAGGTGATTCGTGCGTAACTTTAGTTTTGTGCGTGTGTATCAGGTGATTCGTGGGTAACTTTAGTTTTGTGCGTGTGTATCAGGTGATTCGTGCGTAAATTTAGTTTTGTGCATGTGTATCAGGTGATTCGTGGGTAACTTTAGTTTTGTCCGTGTGTATCAGGTGATTTGTGTATTACAAAAAATTACAACTCCAGCAAGTTACGCACAAATCCAGCATTACAGACACAGATATTTTGAGTCAATTTTCTCTCCATACTTTAATACCTATAGTATGCTCTAATCTCTGTAATAAAATGTTATGGTCAACAGTATCAAAGCTGCACTGAGGTCCAACAGGACAAGAACAGAGATGAGTCCACTGTCAGAGGCTCTAAGAAGATCATTTGTAACCTTCACTAATGCTGTTTCTGTACTGTGATGAATTCTGAAACCTGACTGAAACTCTTCAAATAAACCGTTCCTCTGCAGATGATCAGTTAGCTGTTTTACAACTACTCTTTCAAGAATCTTTGAGAGAAAAGGAAGGTTGGAGATTGGCCTATAATTAGCTAAGACAGCTGGGTCAGTGATGGCTTTTTAAGTAGAGGTTTAATTACAGCCACCTTGAAGGCCTGTGGCACATAGCACACTAATAAAGACAGATTGATTATTTTTAAGATTGAAGCATCAATAATTGGAAAAATGTCTTTGAGCAGTCTAGTAGGAATGGGATCTAAGAAACATGTTGCTGGTTTGGAGGAAGTAACTACTGAAGTTAACTCTGAAAGATCAACTGGAGCGAAAGAGTCTAAACAAATACCAGCAGTGCTGAAAGCAGCCGAACATGAAGAATAATCTTTAAGATGGTTATGCAGGGCCGGTTTTTGCTATGGGCAATGTGGGCGACTGCCCAGGGCGCAATCTATTTGAGGGCGCACGAGCGCCGTCAAAAACCCCCCCCAAAAAACTCAAAACAAAACTTGCCAGTTTTGGGGGTTAGGTAGAGGGTTAGGGTTAGACTACCGCTCATTTCCATGTCAGATTAGTGGATTGGGCGCTGGGGCGCCCTCACTGTCACGTCAACTTGCTGCGGAGTGAGAGTCATACAGGTTGTGTGTAAGAGGAGGCAAGGGGGAGGGGGGCGAGGCGAGGGACAGACTGATCCCAGGCCACACAACACAAACTGCTTTAAAATAAATTGTATTTCATTCACCCACTGTCCAAAATGAGGAGTCAGATACTTCCACAGCAGCCACAGACATGGTCCTGGAGTCTGATGAGGGGCCATCTACCTCTGCAACCACACAGGCCTCTTCAGAGATGGTCCTGGAGCCATCTACCGTCTCAGCCTCATGTTCCTTGCAGGACTCCTCAGGTGTGTGTGTGTTTTTGCATAAATTTTTACTTTTGTAAACACTATAAATGCTGTAAATTACGGAACCCGGCAAGGGTCATGGGAAAAAAAAGAAAAAAAAGTGGCACTTTTGCGAGATCCCGAGTTACTTTTGCGAGATCTCGCAAAAGTTTTGTGGGATCTCGCAAAACTTTTTAATATTAGGACATACGCTTCGGCGTTAATCTTGATGTGGCAGTGTCAGTGAGATTGAAAGGTTTGGTGAGAGGCTGCCAGCAAAAGTCGCCTTTATTTATAATAATTCAGTTTTGTTACTGTTGGCCGTAACCACGCCAAAACTGTACATGCATGAATGAATGAACCCGGCTGAGTGACTCGCGCTTGTGATGTATGTTATACACTCCTGGCCTGTAGAGGGCAGCATTGAGTTGCCTGCGTTGGTATTGTCCTGTGTATTGATACAGAGCAGGAATGAATAAACAAGATGGAGTTCCGCTATAACATAACACGGTCTCGTGTCGTCCGTCCTAACGCTTCCACACATTAAGTAAACATAACATGGTGTCAGAATAAAGTAAGGAAAAGACAGAGAATATGGAGCAACAGAAGCCGCCGAACAGCCTGCTGTTGGAAGGAAACCTGGCAGAAAACTGGCGTTCGTGGTTACAAAAGTTTGAGCTCTTCCTCGTAGCAAGCGGGATCTCTGAAAAGTCGGAAAAGGTGAAATGTGCAACCTTTCTACATGTGGCTGGAGACGAAGCTTTAAAGGTATTTAATACCATGGACTTTGATGATGATGTAGATCAGGGGTGTCCAAACTACGGCCCGCGGGCCAACTGCGGCCCGCCGTTCATTTTTAATTGGCCCGCAGCAAATTAAAATAAGTATAATACAATATGGCCCAAGCGTCAAATTTCTGCTTGACTGCACTGCACTTTTTTTAACACTAGGTGGAGCTACTATCTTGAACAAGGCAGTTTCTCAACAAAACAAGATAAGTGAAGAAAAATGTCAGGGCAGACAAAAAATGGCGTCTATGAAGAAACGTAAGGTAGCGCGTGAATGCAGAAGATTTCAGACACGGTGGGCAAATGAATACTTTTTTATAGAAGTGAAAGGGAAGTGTGTCTGCTTGATTTGTACTGAGACTGTGGCAGTGATGAAAGAGTATAATTTACGAAGACACTATGAAACCAAACATCAGACGTATGCATCCTACACTGGTGCCGAACGAGAACATAAAGTTAAGCAAATGGCAGCCAGCCTGTTAGCTCAGCAACAGTATTTTTTTCGTGCTAATAAGGCACAAGAAAATGCCACAGTGGCTAGCTACGAGATAGCTCAACTCATTGCACAACACGGGAAACCTTTCTCAGATGGAGACTTCATAAAACAGTGCCTCACTAAAGTTGCAGGAATAATGTGCCCGGAAAAACTGCAGGAATTCAGCAGCGTGAGCATGTCCAGAAACACAGTTGTGCGGCGAATAGAAGACTTGTCTGCTGACTTAAAACATCAAATGTCAGATAAAGCTTGCGCTTTTGATTTTTACTCGATAGCATGTGATGAGAGCACAGATGCCACAGACACCGCACAGCTGTTAATTTTTTTGCGGGGAGTTGATGATAATTTTTGCATCACGGAGGAGCTGCTTGATCTTAGAAGTCTAAAGGGCACAACGACGGGTAAGGACATTTTTGAAGCGGTATCAGATGCAGTTGACAACATGGGACTTAAATGGGACAAGTTGTGTGGAGTTACAACGGATGGAGCCCCAGCTATGACCGGAGAGCGCAAAGGAATGGCCTCTATGGTGTGTGCCAAGGTTAAAGAGAGTGGAGGTGAGGCTGTGAAAATGCATTGTATCATTCACCAAGAAGCCCTCTGCTCCAAGACAGTCCAGCTCGGCGATGTGATGAACACTGTTGTGAAAACGGTAAACATAATTCGAGCACGAGGGCTGTACCACAGAGAATTTCAAGCGTTCCTATCAGACATCGATGCTGAATACGGAGACCTGCTGTACCATTGTGATGTGCGCTGGCTAAGTCGCGGCTCCGTGCTGCAGCGGTTTTATGCCCTGAGGTCGGAAATTGACCAGTTTTTGAAAGAAAAGGACCGCCCGCTTCATGAGCTGAGTGATCCTTTATGGTTGGCCGACCTAGCATTTTTAGTTGATCTTACCGATCATCTTAACTCACTTAACAAGAGCCTACAAGGCAAAGACCAGCTTGTACCACAACTTTATATGCAGATGAAGGCATTCTGCGTGAAACTCCGTCTCTTTGAGGCACAGTTACGCAACTTTAATTTTGCGCACTTCCCCACGCTGTCCGAAATCAAGAGTGCTTTTCCAGCATAGTACCGTGATCGTTTGTTTGTTTGTTTGTTCTGTTTTGTTTTCCCCTCATCTAATTTCATTCTTATGTCACTTAGGTCACTTTTTACACGTCTTTTTTCTTTCTGCACTCAGCAATATGTTTACGTCACTTACAATGCTACAGTTTACTACACTAACATACAGCGCAGATGCACACACACCAACATACAGCGCACATACACACGCACACATCAATATAAAGGGCACACGCCAACATACAGAACATATGTACACACACACACACATCCTTAGTGAGCACACAACAGTCCATCAGTTAGTTTAAATATGAGCACACTCAGATTTGTCTCATGGAATGTGCACGGGGCTGGTTCGAGGGAAAAGAGACTAAAAATTTTTAATCGGTTAAAAGACTTAAAAGCAGATGTTGTTTTTCTACAGGAGACACATGTGTCCAAAACATCTGTGCTCACTCTTTCCTCTCCACAGTTCCCTCACACGTACTCAGCCTGCTATAACTCCAAACAAAGAGGTGTAGCTATATTGATTAACAAGAAGATAAACTTTAACATTAGCAACAGTACAATAGACCCTGAAGGTAGATTTGTAATACTTAATTTATCTATACAGAATACAGATTTATGTATTGCTAGTATATATGGGCCAAATGTTGATGACCCCTCCTTCTTTCATGCTTTGTTCACTTCACTCTCAGATCACTCTGACACCACACTTGTAATAGGAGGAGACTTCAACCTGGTACTTAATGCAGATATTGACAGGCTCAGTACAGCAGTGAGTCAGAGGAACTGGCAGTCTGCAGACATTCTTAAACAGTACATGAAGGATTTTGGACTTTGCGATGCTTGGCGTTCACATCACCCTACTTTGAGAGATTATAGTTATTTCTCACCAGTACACAAATCTCATTCCCGCTTAGATTACTTTTTAGTTAGCAGCTCCATAATGATGGATATCACAGACACTCAGATTCACCCTATCACTATTAGCGATCATGCACCGGTGTCTATGTCTCTGACACAGAAAAGAGTCACACCACCAATCAGGAACTGGAGATTTAATACATCATTACTTAAAGAAGAAGATTTTATTAATTATTTCAAAAAGGAATGGTCAGCATACTTAGAATATAATGATATTCCAGGAATATCACCATGTGTTCTTTGGGAAGCAGGAAAGGCAGTAATGCGGGGCAAAATAATATCTTACTGCTCGCATAGGAAAAATAAAGAAAAAGCACTTGTGTTAGAATTAGAACAAAAAATTAAATCTTTAGAAACTGCCTATGCCACTTCACCACAAGAACATACAATTATCAGCCTGAGGAAACTGAAACTGGAGCTAAATGAAATAATTGATAAAAGGACACAATTTATGTTGCAGAGGCTGCGTTTGGAAAACTTTGAGCATGGAAATAAATCTGGAAAATTCCTGGCCAAGCAATTAAAACTGAATAAAGAAAAAACAGCTATTTTTTCTATTAAAGACTCGACTGGTATTATTACTCATGACCCACAACAAATAAATAACTCTTTCAGAGACTTCTATGAAGCCTTATATTCACCACAGATTAACCCATCTGATACTGAAATTGAAGAATTTCTTAATAATATAAATCTACCAAAACTAAATGACAGCCAGGCTGCAGCTCTGGATTTACCTCTTTCATTGTCTGAACTTAGTGAAGCCCTACAGCATCTCCCAAATAATAAAGCCCCAGGCCCAGATGGTTTTCCAGCCGAGTTTTATAAAGAATTTTGGTCTGAGCTAGCTCCCATTTTTTTCAGAATGGTAACTCAGATTCAGAATGACCACATCTTATCTCCAACCTTAAACTCTGCTAACATTAGCCTGCTTCTTAAACCAGGCAAAGACCCCACACTCCCATCCAGCTACAGGCCAATCTCTCTCATTAATGTAGATCTTAAAATAATTTGCAAAGCCCTTGCCAAAAGATTAGAAAGTATTACTCCATTTATTGTACATCCAGATCAAACAGGCTTTATCAAGGGTCGGCACTCAGCCAATAATACACGTCGACTGATAAATATAATAGACTATTGTTCTATTAACAAATTAGAGACGACAATCGTGTCTTTAGATGCAGAGAAGGCATTTGATCGGGTAAATTGGAAATTCTTACTAGCAGTTCTGCAAAAATTTGGATTCGGTTCATCCTTTGTAAACTGGATCAGAACACTACACAGCTCTCCGAATGCGCGTGTTAGGACAAATGATCTCATTTCACAAAGTTTCAGTCTGCAGAGGGGCACTAGGCAGGGCTGCCCACTCTCTCCCTCTCTTTTTGTAATTTTCATTGAGCCGCTAGCAGCAGCAATCCGTCAAAATGCAAATATTAAAGGGATTCAAACTGAAAATATGAACCATAAACTTAGCCTTTATGCTGATGATGTATTACTTTTCCTTGGGAATTCACAAGGCTCTCTTTTGAAGACTATCACACTGATAGATAAGTTCTCATCTATATCTGATTACTCTATCAATTGGAGTAAATCAACAGTTTTGCCTCTGAATTGTAATTTCCAGAGAACCTCTAGGACCCCACTAAAGTCAGGAAATATTAGATATTTAGGCATAAATTTTTCCACCAGGCTCTCAGACTTGGTACGATTAAATCATATCCCCTTATTAAAAACAATAGAGGATGATCTCACACGTTGGAACAGTTTACCTATATCACTCATGGGGAGAGTTGCTGCCATTAAAATGATGGTTTTACCAAAAATTAATTATCTATTTTCATTGATCCCTAATAAACCTTCTATTCCTTGGTTCAAGTCACTAGATTCAAACATCTCAAAATTTTTATGGAAAAACAAACCGTCAAGAATAAGCTTAAAAACTTTACAAAAGCCAAAACACAGTGGAGGTCTAGAATTACCAAACTTTTATTACTATTTCTTAAGCAGTAGATTGCAGTATATTTCAAAGTGGATCAAATCCAATTCATTAGACAACCCATGGCTGGATCTAGAACAGGCGTTTTGTGGAAAAATAAAAATCTCAGATTTACCTTTCATTAGTTCCAGTATTAAACATCATAACTGCTATAAAGTCCTTAGTATAAATACCTCTCTGACAGCCTGGTGGGAATTTTTAAAGATAACTAAGTCTTCACTCATCCCCTGTAAACTAACACCCATTTGGAACAATCCAGATATTTGTCAGAAAAAGAAAATGCTGAATTTTCCGTTATGGCGTGATAAGGGTATAAATAACTTAGAACATATTATCCAAGATGGAAATTTTATCACGTTCCAAGAACTTATATCAAAATATAGAATTGGCAACGGTAGATTTCTGGAATATCAACAAGTTAAGTCCGTCCTACAGGGAAGATTTAACCTTAATCAATTGAATCTAGAAATGCCTACTTGGGTAACAGAATTTCTTAACCTCTGTACCCCAAAATTGTTATCAAAATTATATAAATTATTAATAAAAACTGATGATTCAGTTTCCCTCCCAATTACAAAATGGGAGCGTGATCTTTCTGTCAACCTGGATCAAAATTTATGGACAGAAATATGTTTAAATATCTTCAAAATGACTAAAAGACCCCAAATACAACTTGTACAATATAAGATTCTCCATAGAACATACTACACTGGACAAAGGATGTTCCAAATGGGCCTTACACACTCAAACATATGCACCCACTGTACAAGCAATTCAGAGGATAATCATCTACACGCTCTGTGGTCTTGTGTACCAGTTCAGAGATTTTGGCAGAGGATTTGTGAAGATCTATCCACATGGTTTAGCTGTCATATCCCAACTTCCCCCAGACTATGCATCTTAGGTGATGTCAGTGAATTAATTATGGAGTTAAATATATCACACATAGTTCTTACTGCCTTGTGCATCGCTAAGAAGATGATCCTCATGAACTGGAAGACAAAAAATAAACTATGTATTACTCAGTACAGAAATTTATTAGTAGATCATGTTAGTTTAGAGAGAATGTCTGCTTCTTCTAAAAACAAATTGGAGGAATTTGACTCTCTTTGGTTCCCACTGCTCAGATCCATTACTTAGTGGGGGTGGTGGGCTGCGGGCTCTGCTCCTGATGTGCTTTGTGGGGGGGTGGGGGCGGACTCTGGGGGCCTGGGTAGCTGGTAGCCTCCTGAGGCTGGGGTCCTGGGGCGACCTTCTGGTGATGTCTGTGTGCCTGTCCTGGTTGATGGTGGTGGGGGCTTGGATGGTGCTGCCTTCGGTCCTGGGGTGTGGGCGGGGTGCTTGGGGGGGTGGTGCCGGCCCTCGGTCGGTTGGCTGGTCTTCCCTGTATGGCTTGGGGGCTGGGGTCTGGGGCCCCGGCACTGGGGCCACGCCGGCTCCCGGTGGGCCCCCCCTGGCGCGGGGGGGGCCTCTGCTGTCCCGGCCGCGCCGCCGGGTGGGGTGGGTTGGCCTGACGTCGGGATGTCCGGTCTACGCTTTTGGGGCCCTGGGGTGCCTGCATTGCAGGGGGGTGGGGTGGGGGATGGGGCCGCGGTGGGGTGGTTGGGGGGGACTGGGCACTGCATTTCCATGCCCAGGCCAGTATGTCCTGTCGCCTGTTTGTGTCTATTGTTGAGTGAATGGGCATCTAGGAGGAGCGGGCCGCCCTCTGCGGTGGGGGCGAGGGCGCCAACCTCGGGTGCTGCAGTGCTCCGGGATGCTGTCACCGCGGCCCCGGGCTCACCTCCCCCTGCCCTGTGCTGGGGTGTGGGAGGTCGGGGTGCCTATTGAGCCAGCGGACAGCTGGCTCTCTTCTTCCAGGATTTTTCCTGGTCATATGCCCCCCCCCCCTCCCCCTCCCCATACACAAACACACACACACACACACACAGAATACACATCACTCACAGATGTAGGATGGAGAGGCCACGTGGAGAGTGGCTGGTGTTGATTTCTCAGAGAATCAACACCAGCTTTTGTCAGGTAGGGACAAAAGCTGGTGTTGATTCTCTGAGAAATCAACACCAGCTTTTGTCCCTACCTGACTTCTATCAGAGCGTGGAAAAGGACAAGTTTCCTCTGATGAGATGCCATGCAAAAAGAATGATGAGTCTGTTTGGCTCCACATACATATGAGCAAACATTTTCATTATTAACTCTGAACAAAAGCAGACTGAGAACCAAAATGACTGACAGCCATCTCTGTGATGTCCTCCGCATCTCAACCACCAAACTTACTCCTGATCTGCCAGCCATCCTTCAGGCCAAAGCACAGCATCACTGCTCCCACTGAGTGCAGCACTGTTCCCATTTTAGGTGAGGTAAAAATACATTATTATATAATCATGTGTAAATAAGTAATTAATTTATAAATTCAGTCAATTTAAGTTGATAACATTTTGCAACAAACATAAATCTGTTAACAAGCCCACATACATATTTGCATAACAAGCTCACATATACCCTTCCTCTTTCCCCCTTATATTTCCCCATTTTTATACAGGGGTGTGAAGAGGGAATCATGATCCCGAGTAAGAAGCAATGTGAGGCTGCCAACAGTGAAAAGACCTGTAAAGCAGCAGAATAAATGAAAAATTGAAAAATCATTAATAAAAAACTGTGATCCAGGCAATGTCAATGATTATTCACATGTGTTTGGTTTAATAACTTGTGATATATAAAATTTGTCCTGAACTAAGTGGCCCGGCCTTTTGTATATTTTTCCATGTGTGGCCCTCTGTCCAAAAAGTTTGGACACCCCTGATGTAGATGATTTGGATGTTCTCAAAGAAAAGTTCAGAACATATTGGGAGCCAAGGAAGAACATCATATATCTGAGACATGTGTTTTTTACAAGAGCCCAGGGAGAGGCGGAGCCGATCGATGCAAATGTAACAGACCTGAAAAATAAGGCAAAAGACTATGAGTTTGGGGTGCTTACAGATTCACTGATAAGAGATCGTATTGTTTGTGGAGTGACAAATGATCAAGTGAGAGCTAGACTCCTCAGAGAGCATGACTTAACTTTGAGCAAAGCTGTTGATATTTGCAGAGCCAACGAAGCTACACAAAGTCATCTGAAAGCCCTACAGGAGGAAAATGATGTGGCACTAAATAAGCTCAGTAAGCTAAGTAAAAAGCTCAGTAAGCTAAGTAAAAAACCCAAAGAAGGCAGCCTCTGTGAAAAAAGTGAGTGTAGTAAATGTGGATACAAACATGAGCCCCGTAAATGTCCTGCCTATGGTCAAAGGTGCAAAGTATGCTCACGAAGAAACCACTTGGTCGAATGTGTCGTACCAAGAAACAAAGTGAAGGCTTCCAAAAAAGGGAGAAAACTGTCAACGAGATCGGAAAGACTGACAAAGAGATGTTTGTTGGAGCAATTGAGTCCAAGATAAACCCAAATGAGTGCTTCACTCACAAAAGAAAGAAAAAGTGGACAGAAGTTATTAAAGTTAATGGCCAAAAGCTCACGTTTAGACTTGACACTGGCGCAGACTGCAATGTTCTGCCTGTCACGGCTTTGAGAAAAGTAACTAAAAATAACATTTCATTGCAGGGGTCCAGTGTTAAGTTACTGACATATTCCCGCCAGAAGATGGTGCCGTTGGGCATGATAAAGCTGAATTGTCACTACAAAAGCAAAGTATGTGAGTTGGAGTTTCAGATAATAGAGGCCGACCTGCCTGCTATCCTAGGAGGAGATTCATGTACACAGATGGGACTGATACAGAGAGTCTACAAAGTGGATTTCGAGGAAGAAATGGATATCCTGAAAGAGTACCAAGATGTGTTTGAGGGTTTAGGGTGTGTGCCTGGAGAACATCACATTCAGATTGATCCAGCTGTTAATCCAGTAGTGTATCCACCCAGGAAAGTACCCCTAGCACTGAAAGATGATATCAAAGCTGAACTGGAAAGAATGGAGGCACTGGGTGTAGTTGAAAAACAAACAGAGCCTACTGATTGGGTTAACAGTATGGTTACAGTACAAAAGACGAACAAAAAACTAAGAATTTGCATTGATCCCCGGGACCTTAATAAAGCCATAAAAAGGGAACACTTCCCACTTCGAACAGTGGAAGAAGTCATTGCAGAGATGCCAAATGCAAAAATCTTTTCAGTACTGGACGCAAATCATGGATTTTGGCAAATTCAATTAGATGAAGAGAGCTCTGTGTTGTGCACATTTAACACACCGTTTGGTCGCTATAGATTCAAAAGACTTCCTTTTGGGATCTCATCAGCACCTGAAGTGTTCCAAAAATGCATTGCTCAGAGACTTGAGGACCTTGAAGGAGTCGTGAATGTCATGGATGATATTCTGGTCTGGGGCCAAGACAGGGAACAACATGACAAAAGACTGCGACAGCTCTTGGAAAGAATCAGAAGCATCAACCTCAAGCTGAACAAAGACAAGTGCAAGATTGGAATGAGCGAGATTCAGTATATTGGTCATACTCTTACTGCAGAAGGCCTGAAGCCAGACAAAGAAAAGGTCAGAGCAATCACAGAAATGCCAAAACCAGAGGATAAAGCAGCATTGATGAGATTTTTAGGTATGGTGCAGTACCTATCAAAATTCATCCCAAACCTGTCTGAGGTAAGCGCACCACTCAGGAAGCTGGTGGAAAATGGTGTTGAGTGGCACTGGGACTCACAACAACAGCTGAGTTTTGCACAGCTGCAAACAATGGTCAGCAATACACCTGTGTTAAAGTTTTATGATGTAAATAAAGAAGTCACACTGTCTGTAGATGCAAGTTCAGAAGGACTGGGAGCCGTCATTGTGCAAGAGGGTCAACCCATAGCATATGGCTCAAGGTCTCTAACTGACACACAGAAGAAATATGCGCAAATGGAAAAGGAACTCTTAGCTATTGTGTATGGGTGTGAAAAGTTCAAACAGTACCTTTTTGGGAAAAGAGTAAAAGTGGAGTCTGATCATAAGCCACTAGAAGCAGTATTCAAAAAAGGACTCAACAAAGCACCACCCAGACTGCAAAGAATGCTAATGAGAAAGCAAGCTTATGATTTGCATGTGGTTTACAAACCTGGAAAAGAATTGTACATTGCAGATGCACTCAGCAGAGCTTATCTACAGGAACAGACTGAAGAGCTATTGGAGGAGGACTTGGAAATTAACCTCCTGACAACATACCTGCCGGTCTCTGCGGACAAACCGAGTCAGTTCAAAGATGCAACAGAACAAGATGATGAGCTACAAAGAGTCAAGAAAGCAGTTCAGAATGGATGGCCTGAGCAGATTAGCCGTGTTCCAGCAGAACTGAAGAAGTACTGGACATTCAGAGATGAATTAACTTATTCTGAAGGACTTATGTTCAAAAACTCAAGCCTTGTGGTTCCTCAGAAAATGAGAGCAGAAATGCTTTAAAAGATTCATGAAGCTCACCTTGGCATTGTAAAGTGCAAAGAACGAGCCAGGGATGTCCTATTCTGGCCAAACATGTCTAGAGACATAGAAGATGTTGTGTTGAAATGTGCTGTCTGTAATAAGTTTAAAGGATGCAATGTAAAAGAACCACTTGTTTGCCATGGCATTCCAGATCGATCTTGGGCAAAAGTAGGTGTGGATTTGTTTCACTTTGATGATGCTGAATATTTACTGTGTGTAGATTATTACTCAAAATTTCCAGAGATTGCCAGACTGTCACAAACAACTAGTAACCATGTCATTGTAGCTGTGAAGTCCATGTTTGCTAGACATGGAATTCCAGATGAAGTAATGTCTGACAATGGTCCACAGTTCGCAAGTGAAGAGTTCAAGGAGTTTGCAAAGAACTGGGAGTTCAGACACACAACGTCTAGCCCAGGCTTTCCACAGTCTAATGGTCAAAGTGAAAGAGCGGTTCAAACCGTAAAAAACTTGTTGAAAAAAGCAAGAGAGAGTGACAGAGACCCATATTTGGCTCTAGTGGAGTACAGAAATTCTCCTTTGGACGGGGTGCACCTGTCACCTGCACAACTGCTGATGGGTCGCAGGTTGAAAACCAAGCTGCCAACAGCTACTCAACTGCTAAAACCTCAGCTTTACAAGGGAGTACACAAACAGTTGAAGAAAAGACAATGGAGTCAGAAACACTATTTTGACCGTACAGCAAGAAATTTGCCTGAAGTACAGGAAGGTGAAACTGTAAGATTCAGAGTTGGGAAAACATGGCAACCAGCTGTTGTGAAACAGAGCCTGGGTCAGCCCAGATCCTTTGTGATCCAGACACCTGAAGGCCGCACCTACAGAAGGAACAGGAGACATCTGCTGAAGACAACAGAGGACAGGATTCCTGAAATAGTCAGTGCAGAGCAGGAAGACTGCGCAACAGCTGCTGATGACTTGGAAGAAACCTCTTTGGCATTGAGAAGACCTGTTAACTCCCCTGTAAAAGATACTGTGGAGCCAATAGAGACTGATACAGTTCCAGTGAAAACATCAGGCTTTGTTAGAGTAATTAAACCACCAAAATGTTATTTAATGTAAAAAGAGGAGGAAAGTGAAGATATGTTGAGTTGCTGTTAGTTCTGTTGTCAATTCTGAAAAAAAAAAAAAAAAAAAGTTGGTTTAACACAGAAAAACTGTTTGAAAAGAGTCAAGAACACTTTGTGGAAATATTGTTTTATTGAGGAGGAAATATTTAAAAGCAAAGCCCGAAAAGATTCTTGAAAGTCTTTCTTTTGAAGCTTAGAGTGTTTCTCTGATTGTCAGGTTTAAATAGTGTTCTTTTGAAAGAAGGGAGATGTGATGTATGTTACACACTCCTGGCCTGTAGAGGGCAGCATTGAGTTGCCTGCGTTGGTATTGTCCTGTGTATTGATACAGAGCAGGAATGAATAAACAAGATGGAGTTCCGCTATAACATAACACGGTCTCGTCTCGTCCGTCCTAACGCCTCCACACATTAGGTAAACATAACAGCGCTCACGCCATCACTGCTTCACTCGACCCGCACCCCCGGCTGAGAGAAGAAGGGGGACGGGGCCACGCTGTGTTTGTTTGTGGCGATCGAGTGAAGCAGTGACGGCCAGAGAGCGACACAGTCAGCCCATATCTGTCAAGTCTCCCGTTTTGGCCGGGAAATTCCCGTATTTTACCCCTCTGTCCCGGCGTCATCCCGTATTTTTCCTGTATTTTCAGTTTTCAAATTTTTTTAAAGCATTCCTGTGCCGCTCAATACTGAATTGTCACTATCACTAGGTTAGTGCCGACAGCTGGAACAACCCCTTAAAAGCAAATGGACCTCAGTGCGCCCTTTTCACAGATCTCAGTGACGTGTTTCCGGTTTAGTTTAGCAGCATAAACAAAGCCGCGCTAGGGCTCATGTTGCCAACTTAGCTTTTTTTTTTTTTTTTTTTTTGCCCCATAAAGCGATATAGCGACAGCGAAGTCCTCCGCTGTCACCATGTTGTGTGTACATAAAGCCTTCTTACTGTGTCAAATAACGGCCACAGCTGCTATACTCTACAAAATGCCTTGGGTAGAAACAACTTCATCAGCTGTGTTATTGTGTCTTGTGGTTCTACATGTCCCCTCTGTACTGTATGACGGTGCAGCCGTCCTTCCATTTAACCATTGCCAGTTTGTGTGGTTTTTCCTTCTGAGCAGATGCAGCTTTCTGCACTCTCTTTAACGTCCTCATACTTATCACTACATCCTGTTTATGTACTAAAAGAGAAATCATTTCCTTGTTACTAAAACCAATTCTAAAGTATTGTTTCACTAACGCATAATACAAGACATTCTGGAGAGTATAACAGACGTGTCGTGACAGTTGTTTGACTTGAAACGACTTTAATCTGCGCATTTCAACTTTTTTTCTCAAAGGTTTGAATTTATTCTCAAAATGCACAATTTATTTTTTTTCTCAATGTGGCCCTAATACTCCTTTGTACTAGTACCAGTGCGGCTAGCTGATAAAGTAAGCCCTACAGCCTTGAATGACATGGTCATTATGCTTCATAAAAGACTCAAGCCATTTTGTTTGGTGGTTTGTCCACGTCCATGATTATAAAACATATATATATGTAAATTATACATGCAATAATATAGGTGTACACAACACTATTTTTCCAAGAAACATTTGAAAAAGGAGAAAGTACACTGCACGAAAAGAGGCATATTCGTCCCCGTATGCTGACGCGGGCGCCGCTAGTAAACGGCAGCTTTCGTCAGCATACGGGGGAGCACATTTTCGTTCGCCTGAGACTGATATGGTCATTTACGTACCACCAGAAGCAGCGGAGTGTAGAGGTATGGGGGAGGTGTTAACGACTCTATTTTACATATGAATAGCAGCGCTGCAAGCCGAAGCAGCGGCAACAGACCCACGTGGCTTCTCTATCATTGGATGAAAAAAATGACATCACAATTCATCATTCACATGTGATTGGCTGCCTGATCTGTTCCCCATTGGCCTTTATAAAGGGTAAGCCCCTCCCTAATAAATAATAACCCAGTAATAAAAATTATTTTTAATTATTATTTCTGTGATATACCTTGTATGTTATGTTGTATTCATGCCATGCTAATAACCTCAACTAAAAGGAATTCAATTAAAAGAAACAAATTGTGAGGCACAAGTTTGAATTTCTTTTTTTTATTTACAAAGCAATATGCACATACACACACACACACACACACACACACACACATATCATATAATCCATATATATATATAAAGAAAGCAAAAACATTATGACATATAATGCTTTGCTACTTCTGGGCCATGTGGTGGTGGCTTTCTCTCAGAGCATGGTCCAGCATACAAACACTTATGGTGCACGGTGTTGTATTTATGGTGAGCTTCTAGTCTGTCTTGCAGTTTGGCTCAGAGGTCACTGAGCTCCTGGCTGGGGAAGCTTGGGGGTCTTAATCCAGCCCCACACGCCATCCTCCTCATCCAACATGAGGTCAGTGGTGACACCGTCCCAGAAGGCAACCTCCTTCACTGCCAGGACACTCGCCCTCGCCTTCAGCAGCTGTTAACACAGAGCACACATTAAGTCATTATGAAACTATATGAAATATTGTAAAAAATCAGGAAACTACACTTAAAGTTTGAGTCTCTTGACTTTGAATGCACACATAGCAGATAAGACCCTGAATGCAAAAAAAAAAAAATAATCAGCCCATCTTTGTCATCAAAAACAATGGTTATCTGACAAAGTACCAACTCCTGTGCATCCTGTGAATAAAAGACAAATGAACAAGTACTTTGAAAAAATGTAACATTGATAAAAGTACTTCAGTGATTTTGGTCATTAACCCTTGAGGCACATTTAAACTGATTATACACTTTTTATCTTTTAGGTCCCAAAATGTTACAGCTGCTAAAACTGTAAACATTCAATGTTAATTATTTTCACCTTCACTGCATCACCTTTTTATAGACATTTTGGGTTGTTCAAAAGAAGCCAGATTTTTTATAAAGTTAAAAAAACAATAAGTAATATTTTCCAAAAATAAAACTGCATTTACAAGCTAACTACACAAATACAGCAGACCAACAATACAATCCAACACGTCTTACCCGCTTCCTTCTTGTACGACACGGGGCAGGATTTTTAATGGCTGCTGCCTTTTCCAGAATGTGAGGCTGACTGTAGCGGAAGCTGCGGCGGACCATCTCGTAGGTTTTGCAAGAAGCTGGAAAACATCTTTGTACATTGTAAATAAAGCGTAAACACAGTGCATACATAAACATATCCAGGCAAAAAACAGACAAACAAACAACACCAATAGATAATTACACACAGTCACTAGCGGAACAAATCAGAGCCGGGCCCTTTATACCCAAATAATAAACATCATTTTACAACATACACATGCCCAGAACAGTGGGAAAGTGTATGTTATGAAGTGCCACTCATCTTAGCTTAAGGCCCTTTCACACCGGATGCGTTGTGTGGAAAACTCCCTGCTGGAGCAGCGTCATAACGCCAGAGACGTCAGTGGTGACGTACCCACGCACTTGTGTGCTCGCATGACTTTGAGGTTACTTAGCTAGCAGACAGTTGCCGTGCCGCTCCGGCATTTCACCATACTGGCAGTATCGTTGTGTGTACGTGTGCGTTGATGACGATGTAAGTGCATCGGTTTTGTCTGTATTCATGCTGTATTTCATCCGCTGGTGTTTGTTACATGCTGTTTAGTCTGTTAACCGTGTAACGTTGGTCTACCGCGAGCCCTAGTTCACTTTAATGGGGAAATGTCTAAGTCTTAAATGGCTCGCTAAATGCTTATTTCTTGAGTTGTAGCTGCATTAATAGTCGGGTTTGGGAGTACCTAACTAGTATTTCTGACCTGTGGTGTTATTTCCACCGTTCTGTATGTGTTTGAAGCAGTAATTAGCTTCTGAATGTTGTATTGGCCTTAAGTACGGTTCGATGCATTGCCATGGGAACAGTCGTCTTTCTAAGCTTTCCAACGGCAACACTGCTTTGCTATTTGTGGTTTCAAAGCGCCACCTTTTGGTCACCAAGTGTATTGTGCTTGAATTGCTCTACGGGTGCCTAGTTGTCACCTATATTGTTCTGCCATTACTTGCCACTTGCAGTAATTTAGTTTCTCTGTCACATTAGTGTTACTAGGTGCAACTGTATTATTATGTATACCGTGTAATGTGACTCAATGTGTATATTCTGCATAATTTAGCATAATGTAGAACGTGGTTGTATAGTTCCTAATTACCTTTCTGTATACTTTTACTTCACAGAAACCACACACACACACACACACACACACACACCTGTATTCTGGCACCCGCACTTGGACCTTTATTCACCATACATAGAAAGTGTATGCAACAGTTCAATGAAGAATCCAACTGTGATGCTTGTCTGTCAATAAATCTCTCAATATCACCTGAAGTCGCAGCTGTTCTCTGACTGGAGCACATAGCCAAGGGGGGGTCGACCAGCCATCTACGCACACGTCCGTCACAAGTGGTCCTTCGAGCCGGATGACCGCCCACGGCGCTATGGCGACCCTTCAAGGTGATGACAGAGAAGACGACAACCAAGTCCGCCTCCAGAGAGTGAGACAGCTCCCAGGGCATCTTAGGGATTACGAGCTCAGTTTCCCCGCCACACAGCTGCCTCCCTTTGAGCGACATCTTCATCAGGCTACTGAGACTCAACCAGCTAGCCAGCTAGTGCCTACCGACGTTATCACGTCTACGCCAACCATGCAGAGGACAGATGAAGAGGAGCAATGGCATCGCATTGAAGCACGCTACAATGACCTGACCACACAGCTACGGGAGTTGCAGCTTGTGATGGACAGCGCTAAACGCCCACCCTACGCACACAGTGTGCCAGCTGGTCAGCCATCATATCCTCCATCTTGCTATCACTATCCTCCACATCACACTAGCTTGCCAAGGCTAACCCTTGACAACCCTGCCGGCAGCTATCGGTCGACACCATTGCACAGCCCCGCTCGCAACACTACTGCAGCCGACGTAGAGCCCCCACAGCAGCCAGTGTTACCGAGTAGCTCCCCTTCGCGTCAGCCGAGCCTTCCACTTCAGACTGGAGAGTCACGTGCACAAGACCAAGCCATGCTTACCCCGCCAATCCTCCAGGCCCCGGCACAAGCATCTATGGATGATGGATGGATCTCCGATCCCAATTCTGCACCCCATACTCCTCAACGGCAGGATGGCTATCTACCAAGGTCTGCGTCACAGCTTATTATACCTCAGGCTCAGCCGGTACAGCCCGTCAACCATCCACCCCCTGCCTCACCGAGTAATCCTTTTCCTCCGCCTGTTCAGCATTCGCTACCTCCTCCACCGCAATACCGGTCCTACCCTCAGTACCCTGTCTACCCGCCTGCATTTTACTCATCCGGAGTGTATTACCCCTATCATACATCACTCCCGCCAGCCGGGCACATGCCCACGATGCCATCGCTAACACCCTATGGACAACCCGTTCCACCACCGGGGCCAGCACCGGGGTTACCAGCTCCCGGCATCCTGGAAATGGCCATTGCCTCTTCCTACGGCATTCCCAAGCCTAAACTTATCCCATTCAGCTCTGGAAAGGAGAGTGACTTCATCATGACGAAGAAGGGACTGGACAGCGTGTTAAGTCCACACAAGCACCTAACCGAGGACTACAAGTACCAAGTACTTCTCGACCTCCTTAAACTACCAAACGCCTATCAGGTGGCTAAGAGGTATGTACACGACCCAGCACCATATACGAGTGCCATGCACGCCCTCGAACAGCGCTACGGTCAGCCGCGCCAGCTTGTCCAAGGAGAGATGAAGGCCATCCTGAACTCTCCCCCTATCAAGCCTGGTGACGCCCAGGCCTTTGAGGACTTCTCATCCGCTGTCAGCACACTAGTGGGCCTACTAAGCACTATCGACGGTGCCTCTCGAGCCGAGCTGAGATGTGGCTCACACGTGGACACACTGCTAAGCAAGCTGCCTGCCACCTATCGAGATCGCTTCGCTGAGCATTGCCTGTCTAAAGGGATCATCCGCAGCGGCAGCGATCGGACATACACGCTCCCTGACTTTTCTGATTGGCTGGAACGCCAAGTGCAAGCCATACAGGTGGCTAGATCGGCTACCGGGGCCTCCAAACCGGAATTCACTCAGTTCAAGCGCAAGTACAAGGCTGCCAAGCCCCAGCAGTCTAAGTCTGCCACTATCTATGTAACTAACCAGTCTGAGAGCTCCGAGCCACCACAAGGTTCTGCCACCTCTCCAGCCCGTTCAAACCCCGGCAAAGTCTCCAAGAAGCGTGAGCGTTTTAAGCCCTGTTGTCCCTTCTGCTCCAACCAAGAACACTACCTCAGTGCTTGCGCAGAGTTTGCTAAACTCCGCACAGCTGAGAAAGGTGCTTGGATTAAGGAGAAGAGTAAATGCTGGCGATGTGGGCGTGGTCACAAGCCAGAGAGCTGCACCTTGAAGAAGCCTTGCTCCACCTGCAACGAGCAACACCTTCTTGTCTTGCATGAGGTGGCTATCCAAGCCGGTCCGAGCCTCTTCAATGGTCCTACATCTTCCAGTCTGGTTTATGTAGGTCAGTCCAGTCACTCCAGTCGCATCATGCTGAAGGTCGTTCCTGTTCAACTACATAGCGGAGGCAAGACGCTGGACACTCACGCCGTACGGGATGACGGCTCTCAAAGAACCATCCTTCTCCCTGCCGCCGCCAGGTATCTTGGGTTGCAGAGAGAGGACGAAGTTCTGCCACTCCGCACTATCAGACAAGATGTGGTGAAGCTTAAGGGAGCATCCATCTCGTTCGAGGTGTGTAATCCTACCGACACTCGGGTGAAATACGCCATCAGCCATGCTTTCACGGCAGAAGAGCTCGGTTTAGCAGAGCAGTCCCGTCATCCTTGTGCCAGATCATCCCTTCACGCAGCTCCTGGTGAAGGATTACGATAATCGTCTCCGGCACGCAGGTCCCGAGAGAGTCTTCGCGGAGATCAGGAGGTCGTATTGGATCCTCAGAGGCCGCCAAGCCATCAGGAAGCATCAGCGACACTGTATCGAGTGCTGCAGATGGCGTAGCAAGCCTACGGTTCCCAAAATGGCCGACCTACCTGCTGCGCGCCTGCGACTCAACAAACCTCCTTTCTGGTCGACCGGAGTGGACTGCTTTGGTCCATACACGGTCAAGATAGGAAGGCGGCAAGAGAAGCGTTGGAGCATTGTGTTTAAATGTCTCACGACCCGCTGCGTCCATCTCGACTTGATGCCGAGTATGGACACGGATTCTTTTCTCCTCGCCCTCCGTCGCTTCATAGCGCGCTGGGGCAAGCCCTACGAGATACTCTGTGACAGAGGCACCAATTTCCGTGGTGGCGAGAAGGAGCTCCAGCAAGCTTTCGAAGCTCTTGAGCCATTGCTCAAGGAACAGTTGGCCAAACAGTGCATCCTGTTCAGATTCAACCCCCCTCTCGCTCCACACTTCGGGGGAGTGTGGGAGAGGGAAATTAAATCGGTTAAGGTCTCCCTCCAGACTATCCTGAAGGACCAAGTCCTCCCAGAGGAGGTCTTAATGACTGTGCTCACTGAAGTTGAGGGTATCCTCAACTCTAAGCCCCCTGGAGTGGTGGCCTAGGGGAGAAGAAGAGGGTTCATCACTGAGAGGACCCTGGTTCAAATCCTCGGGCTGGCATCACTGTGGGTCCCTGAGCAAGCCCACCCCCCCAGGTTGCTCCCCTGGCGCCCTTTGGCTGCCCTCTGCTCCATGCTGTGCTGTGTGTACTACATACTCCATGTGTGTGATGGGTTAAATGCAGAGAATGAATTTCACTGCATGTAAATGTATGTGACAAATAAAGCTCTTTCTTTCTTTCTTCTTCTTTTCTTTCTTGGTTACGCATCCTCTGACTTGGCCGATCCTGACCCGATTACCCCGAATCTCCTATTCATGGGGCGGCGAGACGCTTCGCTACCACAAGCCGTCTACGGTTCCAGCGACCTGCTGAAACGACGCAAATGGAGACAGTCAGGTGCTTGCCGACCACTTCTGGAGTCACTTCACCCGCAGGTACCTACCTGGTCTACAGCCCCGTCATAAGTGGAGAACTACTTATGTACAGGTTGCGGTGCTGACTGCACCGCAACCTGTACATGCGGTTTTCTGCTCCACCACTGAGCCACCCGGGTCCCCTAGACTAGCTTTCTTTGTAGGCATAAAAATGTGTTTATGTATTTATTTATAAATCTGTATTTATACATTTTACATTTTTAAGGTCAGATTTTAATACTATCTGGTCCACCGGGGTTGATGCCAAGCTGTGAAATTTAATAGTGATGTAATGATGATAAAAAGAACTGTGTAGAAGGATTGTAAAAGTTATTTTTAAAAACAGCCTAGTTGTAAGTATTAAACATTGTAGAGGCTAATGACCATACAGGATATTGCTATGCTGAACAAGGGGACAGTTGGGATCTTCAGCAACATCTCTGTCCAAAGGGGTGGAGAGGCTGTGTGTGACCAGCACCTCAACAAGGGAGATATTAGAATTGGGATCATTGACAAAACATGGCCAAGTGCAGTGGTGTGGAGAGGATGTTTACCTTTATCAGAGACTTTCAACACCAGCTGATGTGGCCCACTGCACCTGCCAGTCAGTTCCTGTGCCAGTGTGATCTGTCCACTGTTAGGAAATATTTTAAACAGACCATGTGGATTTCCTCCCACAATAAAATAATCTAGTTCAGCATTGAGTAGAGTGCCAGTGTCCTCAGCCTCTATCACCTGGTGGGGTGAAAGGTGTGAGGTAGGAGGTAGGAGGAGTTCGCTGGTTTGATGACATATGGAGCACTATTATTCTTATCCAAGATGCTTGATTACACACACAGGAGAATCAAGGAAGGGTCACCACCACCGACAGGCTTTAGGCAGATCGTTCCTTTGCCATTTTGAATGCCATTTGTCAGGTTCCATAAACACCCTCATTTTGGAAATTTCATCCTTATCTATATCTAAGACAGTCGCTACACCAGCAGGAGTGAGTGGAGCCATGTTCTCTACAACAGAGAAGCTGTAGCCCATCAGCATTAACATGTATCACCACTGTTGCAGTGCCGGTTTTACTGGGAACACCCACGCCTGGTACTGCGACACAGTACTCATAATGCTCTGTCTCATCCTGAGATTGCACAAACCTCCCCAGTGTAGGCATCAATTTCAGAGCACTTTTTGGCAAAACAATCAATGATGCCATAGACAAGCTGTCCATTTATTTTCTGCCTCAAAAGGTGCAGAGTAAAGTTTGATGCCTTATTTATATTTATGTAACCTGGACAGTGGGGGAGACAGAGTTGGGTTGCCAGAATCCACAGCAATAATTTAAATCCTGTAATTTTTTAACATGCTCATAATCCAGCAGGTTTGTTGTCTGCAGGAAGTATTTCCTGTTCTGAGCACTCACAGGCTGGCACTGAAATGGAACATCAACCACACAACAGCATTTTCCCCCTCATCAGGATCTGACACTTGGAGCAGTGCCATGAGTGTACCAATAGACATGTCCTCAGAAATCCTGGTCACATCATCCTGGAGTGTTACCAAGGCTATACCTTGGATGTTAATGGTTGGTGCAATGTCACTTTGGCCCTTGACATTTATGGCTGGAACTCTTGGAACTAGCTTTTTTCTTCTTCTTCTTCTTCTTTTTTTTGCCAAACACTGTCCAAGACAACAACAACAAAAAAAAAAAAAAGAAAAAAATTAAACTTTATAAACCCTGTTTGAAGTTTGATGCTACAAGAAGAAGTAAGTCTAAGTTAGATAAAAACATCAGTCTTTAATCATATTTTAGCTTCTTTGACTAATAAAAAAAAAATCATAATCATTACTAAAGTAATACCACAAAGCCCTTTATATTTTCTATATGGCAGGAGTCTCAAACTCTTGGCCCTCAGGCCACTTTATTTTGAAAAATGGGTGGATTCTCCATTACATCCATCTATGACTAAAATTAAACTCACAAGCTTCACTGGTTCCTACCTGTCGAAAAGTATTTACACACCTCATTCGTAAATTTTGTGCAAATGTTTCATGAGTTAAAAATATTTTTTGCACTCACCTGTTTTTAATTCAACCGTTCACACTGACCGCGTCATTTCACAGGACAAATTTGTGGCATTTATTTCTTTTTTCGGATCAACTTTGAGTTTTCTGACTTTTGCAAGCAAACAAACAGATCTGACTCTGGAGCTTGAAAAAGGCGACTGGACTTCTTTTTGTTTCTTGAAGACGTTTCACCTCTCATCCGAAAGGCTTCTTCAGTTCTCAACCAAATGGTGGAGAGACCCAGGTATTTAAACCCCTGTGGGCGTAGTCCCCTGGAGGTGGTTATGACCCTCTATTGATCATGTGCGTGAACACATGTGCCCAGGTGTGAAGAGGGCGTGGGTCATATTTAATCAGTGGTTTCAGTTGAAACCAATTTAGGACTCCGCTCCATTGTTTCCTGTGGCCTATTGAGGTCACTGGAACAAAGGTGTGAATGGGGGTTGAGACGTCTGGGAAGGGAGCTCAGGACAGCACTGTAAGCGGGGGAAAGTTGGTGACGTAATCCACCTCCTCTGTTCAATGATGGTTGTTCACAGTGGACATAGATGGCTTCTTTCACTCCTCTTTCAAACCATCTGTTTTCCCTGTCCAAAATGTGAACATTGGCATCCTCAAAAGAGTGCCCTTTTTCCTTCAGATGCAGATGTACTGCTGAATCTTGTCCTGTCGAGGTGGCTCTTCTATGTTGTGCCATTCGTTTGTGAAGAGGCTGTTTGGTTTCACCAATGTAGAGGTCCGAGCACTCTTCACTGCACTGAACAGCATACACTACATCGCTGATCTTGTGTTTGGCGGGTTTGTCCTTGGGATGAACCAGTTTTTGTCTTAGGGTGTGACTTGGTTTGAAGTATACTGAGATGTCATGCTTGGAGAAAATTCTTCTGAGTTTCTCTGATAAGCCCGACACATATGGGATGACAATGTTGTTCCTCTTGTCCTTCCTATTCTCTGTAGTTTGTGTTTGGCCTTCATTCCTGTGCATCTTAGCTGATTTGATGAAGGCCCAGTTGGGGTAACCGCATGTTTTGAGGGCTTTCTTAATGTGTGTGTGTTCCTTATGCTTCCCTTCTGCCTTAGAGGGAACACTTTCCGCACGGTGTTGTAGGGTCCTGATCACCCCAAGTTTGTGTTCCAGAGGGTGGTGGGAGTCAAAGAGGAGATACTGGTCTGTGTGTGTGGGCTTCCGGTAAACTTCAATGTTGAGGCTTCCATCTTCCTCGATAAGCACCGCACAGTCCAGGAATGGTAACTTGTTATCTCTGGTGTCCTCCCTGGTAAAACGTATGTATTTATCCACTGAGTTGATGTGACGAGTGAAGGCTTCTACTTCATGGGTTTTGATTTTGACCCAGGTGTCATCTACATATCTGTACCAGTGGCTAGGTGCCATCCCTTTGAAAGAACCAAGAGCTTTACTTTCCACTTCCTCCATGTAAAGGTTGGCTACAATGGGAGACACTGGGGAGCCCATGGCACATCCATGCTTCTGTCTGTAGAATCCATCATTGTATTTAAAATATGTTGTGGTAAGGCAGAGATCTAAAAGTGCACAAATCTGATCTGGGGTGAGGCTGGTTCTGTTCAGTAAGGAATCGTCTTCCTGTAGTCGTCTTCTGACGGTCTCCACTGCCTCAGTTGTGGGTATGCAAGTGAAAAGTGAAACCACATCAAAGGACACCATGGTTTCATCTGGATCCAGTACAAGATTCTGGACCTTGTTAGTAAAATCTGTAGAGTTTTCAATGTGGTGGGGTGTGATGCCAACAAGCGGTGATAAGATGGTGGCGAGGTGTTTGGAAATGTTGTAGGTGACCGAGTTTATACTGCTGATGATGGGTCGAAGTGGGACTCCTTCTTTGTGGATCTTTGGGAGTCCATAAATGCATGGAGTGGCTTCTCCAGGGTACAGGCGGTAGTAAGTGGGGCGGTCAATGGCTTTTTCCTTTTCAAGTTGTTGCAGGCAGCAAACAACTTTTTTCTTGTAGTTGCTTGTGGGATCACGTCTCAAGACCTCATAAGTATTGTTGTCACTGAGGAGTGTAGTAATTTTGTTGTGGTAATCCGATGAATTCAGCACAACCGTGCACCTCCCCTTGTCGGCTGGCAGTATGGTGATGTTTTGATCCTTGCTTAGGGCTGTGATGGCCTTCTTCTCCTGAATGGTGAGGTTGGATGGAGGAAGTCTTGCACTGGAGAGAGTGGCTGAAACTTTCATCCTGATCTGTTCTGCTTCAGGATGAGAAAGTTTGTTATTTCTTATAGCGGTTTCTGTTGCTGTGATGAGGTCTACTATAGGAAGCTGTTGTGGGGCTATGGCAAAGTTGAGTCCTTTGGCTAGCACATTTTCTTCTGGTTTGGTGAGGACCCTGTCTGATAGGTTCTTCACCCACTTTCCTTGGTTTCCCTTGCTTATCGTGTCGTCCTGTTTGTTAACAGATGAATGGTATGCCTTGGTTTGCAGAGTTTGAAATTTACGTAGTTGTCTTTCCTTGCCTTTGATGTGTTGTGCGAGCTGGGCTTTGTCCACAAATGTAGAAACTTCTTCTGCGATGGTGTGAGGTAAGAGTGATGAGAGTTTCTGCTGAGTCTGGTGGATTTTGTTCTGGAGTGCATCTATGGTGAAATGGACCTGTCTTATCCTTTCACTTAAAAGGTGGTTCTGTGCTCTCCATAGAATTTGGTCAGCTCTATGTCCTTTTACTGTGGACCCAAGGTGCAAACTCTTGGGAACCAGTCTGGACTGTCTGCATCTCAAGTTGAAGCGAAGGTGGTTCCTGTAGTCCGCTAGCTTTCTTGAGTCCCTTTCATACTCCCGCACCAATTGAAGGGTGTTCCTCCCAAAGTGCAAGGCAATATGTCTGTGTAGATTCTCAGTCATCCAGGTCATAGTAGTCTCTTAAATTGGTTTCAACTGAAACCACTGATTAAATATGACCCACGCCCTCTTCACACCTGGGCACATGTGTTCACGCACATGATCAATAGAGGGTCATAACCACCTCCAGGGGACTACGCCCACAGGGGTTTAAATACCTGGGTCTCTCCACCATTTGGTTGAGAACTGAAGAAGCCTTTCGGATGAGAGGTGAAACGTCTTCAAGAAACAAAAAGAAGTCCAGTCGCCTTTTTCAAGCTCCAGAGACTACTATGACCTGGATGACTGAGAATCTACACAGACAAACAGATCTGACCAATCAGAGTGCTGCATTTAGCAACGTGTGAGCTTATAGCGCAAAACACACCAATACACTGAATATATAGTGATATGGGAACAGTAAAATCAAACTATTTTACCACAGACACACAGCTGCACAGCAAAATATCACTTTGGATGTCGGAACCCCTTTCAGGCTCCACCTACTTTTTAATTGCATTAATTCAATTGTGTTAAGTTCCATTAAACCTGGACACAGATGCAGAACATGGTGGTAAGGTTAAAGGTATCTTTATTTTCACACAACAATCTTAGTGGCAGGATTTGATTGTGACTGAAGCAGCAGTCACCTCACATCTCTGTCACTCTCTTCTTTCTCGCACCACTGTAAGTGCACGTCTAGTCTCTGAATCAGTCAGCTGCTGGCATGCTGGAGCAGGGAGAGAAATAAGTAAGTTGCCAAGAACACAATAATCCAAATAATGAGAAGGTTTAAAGGTGCCAAGCTTGTTACTGCTTGCTGTGCAAAGATCTGGTGTTGTCCTGTAAGAAGCTCCAGGCTTTAATGGTCTGGGTTTAATCACCGCAACAGCCCATAGGTGAGTGATTAGGTGCAGGACCAAGAACCTTGATTATGAAAGCAGAGACCGCGATGTATTGGGTGTATTAAAAGAATGTATGACTGTGTGAAAACTACAGTGCTATTGAAATTGGAGGGACAGATGTAACATGAGCACTGACCAACAGCGCTCATCCACACTGCCTCCCCGTCCTCAGTGTCTAAGTGTAAATGAAATGGAGGAGAAGACTCCAACTCCACTCACTAACCACTGTGTGACACACATGCCCCCCAAGGCCCTATGTGTACTGCGACGTGTCGTGAGCCATAATGACTATGATGTAATTAAAAAGGAGGGATGATACATCGTGCAGCACAGCAAGCAGAGCCAAGGAAGTGGCCCTACTCACTGCAGCACGTGAGCTGGGATAGATATTCTTGTATCCTCTCGGCTTACTGCCTGTATGAGTTTTCACCGGTATTTGAGGGTCTTTACCCACAATACAACGTGCCTTGAGGTGACCGGTTTGATGTGATTTTGCGCTATATAAATAAAATTGAATTGAATTGAAGTAACAACAACTATAAAAAGACTCCAATACAATTAATGGTCCATCAATCAAGACATTACTTTAGAGAATATGTTTGATCAGCAACATGTATTCAAATGAAAAAAACAAAAAACAAAAAATAAGAAATTGTCTTGTTCGGATATGTTAAATAATGTTTTTGTATTGATACTATCTTCAAAAATATACACTGCTGGGTGGTTTAATGTGTTATAGTACATCATAACTTATAACATCCTCATGTTCATATCATCACTGTCCTGTCAGAACCACAGAAAACCACTGAGCTGCTCTCAAGAAACACTTTAAAAAGAAAGCTTTAAACTTTCCTGCTAACACAAAATGACTTTCATCACAAGCTGTGAGAATTTCTTCAGCTTATTAAAAATAGTCATTCAGTTTAACAAATCAATCAATAATATATGTACACGCACACATTTTGGAATAATTGAATGAGCTACATCTTTTTTGTCTGTATTGCTTATTTGCAAAGGACTGTATGGACATTAACAGCATTTTTTTTAGCCAGTGGAACAACCATGATCTCTCTACAGGAGGACAGACACCTCCTCATTGTGGGCATGAAGCTCACAGTAATTTGGAGCTTTGAATGATTTCTTTGAACAGTTTTTTTTTCCAGAATGGAATGGTTGTACAGTATATATTTTAATTACTTCAAAAGACAAGAATTGCACTAGTTTTACACAAGGAAAATGTCATGAAACGCTATGACAGGTAAGGCAGAGGACCCAATGCAGGACACACAAGGCAAAAAGCTTCATTTAAAATTTAACATTTATTAGCAGGAGTTGAACAAGCAAGGGCTGGTCAGGAGCCAGCAGCACAAACTACAACTTGCTGACTTGACCAAAAGCATAACCATGAATCCAGAACAGGAAGCACACAGGAGGAAACAGATGACAGGGAGGAAACTCAGGGCTTAAATACACAAGGATGATGAGGGGAGTGAAGACAGCTGGGAACACAGGTGAACACAATGATACCAGTAATACAAAGGAAGTAAAACAGAACAAAACACATGAGGAACAGAAGACTGTCAAAATAAAACAGGAAGCAAGAAGAAAAAAGCAAGACACGGACTTTACACACCACAGCAGGAGACACTGGGGAACAAGTAATCAAACATAACCAATAGCAAAACCAGGAAAGGGAAAAAACAAAGGAAGCTCTAAAGGAAAACACAATTCAAAAAACTAACTACAACAAAAAGTCAGTGGACCCAGGATCATGACAGAAAACTCCCTTTCAACAGGAAGAAACAGCAGAGCCAGGCTCAGGGAGGGGCAGCCATCTGCCATGACCAGTTGGAGTGAGGGGAGAGAGACAGGACAAAAAACATGCTGTGGAAGAGAGACAGAGATTAATAATAACTAATGATTAAATACAGAGTGGAGTATAAACAGAATGAAAAGAGGTGAATGATAAGGAAACACTCAGTGTATCATGGGAACCCCCAGCAGCCTAGGCCTATAGTAGCATAACTAAGGGAGGGATCAGGGTCACCTGATCCAGCCCTAACTATAAACTTGATCAAAAAGGAAAGTTTCAAACCTAATCTTAAAAATAGAGAGGGTGTCTGTCTCCTGAATCCAAACTGGGAAGAGGGGCCTGAAAGCTGAAGGCTCTGCCTCCCTTTTTGCTCTTACACAGGAAAAACGATAGAGTAATTTTTTCGGAGTTAACATTATTTTCATCTGAATGAGTTGTTTTTACACATTTTAGACTGAAATCATTTCGATTGGCCGTTAGAATCGGAGCAAAAAAACAGAGGAAATCCTATTGGAGTAAAATAGCTTGAACACGCCCACTGAAGTTTAAGTTTCGTTTCTACCGCCATTTTGTTGTCCCGCAGTGAAACAGAGGCGACTGGTATCTGTGAGCAAGGTAAGTCTGCAAAGTACTTAAAAAGGGACCGTAGACATATTGTAATTGGGGTTTTTGAAGCTTTTATTAGTAAGAGACCCTTTATCTCTAGTGGAAAGATGCCGTGGTGCTGTGCGGGGAGAGGGGAACAAACTGAGTGGTGGTTGGCTAACAGCTAGTCTTAATTGGTCCATGTCAGCTGCTTAAATTCAGCGATTTTGAATAAGCACTACCTATAATGTTTTAAAACTTTTATATTTTCACAAGACAACATTTTAATTTAATCTGAGTAACACCTGTGAAGCTAGCACTGCTAAGGTGGACATATGGAGCTAGTATTCCGCCTTAAAAAATGGCGCGGTAAGACTATAATATTACTCCGCTCTTTATCCCGAATGTAAAGCAGTGGTAAAGAATGAAGTAAAGGTTTTATTTGTACAAAAACTGTCATAATCGCTTATTGCCGGTGTACATGTGTTGCTCATCCGCTAGAAAAGGTAGTATATCATTCTGGTCCTAATCCGCATCAGATTCAATAGCGGAAAAGGCGGATATACACGTCTGCTATTCGGTCTTAGCAGGTTTAGCTTCAGTTTGTGTAGTAACACGGCTGTTGTTCAGATTAAAAATGCCAACATTGTGAAAATACACAGGTTGAAATTTATTTAACCCTTTAACAGTGGCGATCGGCGCCGATGCACCTGCTACCTTCCCTTACTTGCCACGATTAAGACCGAGCGTATCGACGCTGAGACATCTGATCAAACGCACTTTGAATTACCGTAATTACAGCACCGTTTGTCCTATCGGAAAAATTCAAACGGTTTCTGAAAGCTGGGAAATTGCGCTTCACACCCAGTATAGGGTTATTATGGTAAAAGGCCTGAATGGCGGCACCTTTGAAGATGATACCTGTGTATGACACTGATTTTTCTTCCGATTTTAGTTGTAGAAATTAGCCAAGTTTAGCTGAAGAGCCTAGCTACTCAGCACGCTGACCCTTCCTCGCCCCTTCCTCACACATGGGACATTAGTGAATGGAGTGATTCTTGTATGTGGATGTTTTCAGCCTTTTTAAAAGAATATGATGGCGTTAAGGTAGATTCTGATCCATGCTTTAATCTAGAACGTGGCGGTAATGGACCTACAAGTTGCTTGCTAACCACGATAAACCACAACTGTTTCAACCTGCTTCTCCATTAGCAAACGGTCATTTTACTCTGAATTGATTCGTGTGTGTACACTGTTGCAGTCTGTGGTTTGGTTAACAATTCTGCAGGCAGCTAGTGTGCAATAGAGTAACATAAACTTCACATTGCTGCAAAATAGAGTTCGCCGTTAGTATTTTGCATGCATTCACAACATCAAAACAGAGCATGAGATCTGAATACATGTGTTTTTGTTCACTTCAATCTGATTATTTAAAAAATATATTCTTTTCATACCAGGAAGGATGCAAGCTGTACGTGTGAAGTACAAAGAACGACAGAAGTACATCTGTTTTGAAGGCCAACTGACCTACATTTCGTTTTTGGAATGTGGTGAGTGCAAATATAAGTTTCCAGCATGTTTTATAGATTGTGTTAATCAGTCAGGTTTTGGGGATAGTGCAATTATAGCTGCTATACCAACTGTTATATTTGTATTTTTTTCATTTAATTCACCTTTCTATGCCTTATTTCAAACATGTAATGCAATTTTGTTATGTTCACAGTTGTCAAAAAGTTCAACATCCCAACCTTGGACCTAAAAGTCTTTGATGACTCAAAGACTGAAGTTGATGAGGAGGTTTTTGATTTCCTTTTGAATAAACCAAACCTTGGTGTGCTGGAAATTTGTCTAGCACAAGATCAAAATCCAGAAGGTAAGCCATTTTGAAGGGTCAATGGTTTATTTCTGTATAAGATATTTTTGGCCATCTTCATGAGTTTCATTGATAGGATAGTGGGGAGAGAAACTGCAGTCCAGATCAGCATATTTTGGTTGATGCATGGCCACCGGACATCACCAACCTGGGATGTGGTCATAAAGATTTTTCCTTTTTTAGCATTTCACACAGCATTTGAAAATGTTTGAACATCAACAATTTCACCTCTTTCCAAAGTGATTCAGAGGCTGGTTACCACACAAAGGGTGTGCATAGGCTGTTACTGTTGAAAGAACACAATCAAATGTGCCTGAATTGTTAGTTAAGTCTGTTTAAAATAATTGTAGTTGTTATGGGGCTTTTTTTGGTTACTATGATACTACTTGTGATTGCATGTTGCTTACTGTTAATTACACCAACCTAATGTTTTAGATGATTTTATGGATCAGCTGAGTTGTCCTGCAAGCAGCTCCTTTACCAGCTCCAGTGGAGAAACTGAAGTGGACTCTGATGGCACCATCACATTGCAACACAGTCCTACAACAAGACAGAGAGCTGGAGATGCCTCTCTTGCCCAAGTAAGTTTTGCAGATTACTGTATACCTTCCAGAAATTTTACACAAATTTGAATATATTTTATGGATTATTGCCATTGTCGTAAAAGCACAAGATTCTGCTGTCTTCCCTTCACCAGCTCATATCCCCCCATCTCCTTCCAGTGTATAAATCTCCCCAATGTGAAGCATGTAAAGGGGGAATTCCTCCCTGTTATTAAAAGTGGATTTCAGGCCATGATCATGAATATGTAAATAAACCTCAAAACTATACTGATAAAACTATACTAATAAATGAAACTGAAAGAAAATAACATGCCAACATTTGTTGTTGGGACTACATACGTTTGTTTTAATTAAACACATGGATTGAACAGGTATTTTCATGATATATTGATTATATAATGTTATATTTTTACCATCACTTAGGTGATTGAAAATGTTTTAAAGAACAAGCCAGGAGGAGACAGGATCATCAATGAGTATGCTCAGACAAAAAGCCTGACAGACAGCAGACGGCGTGACATGGTCAAGATATTGGTTGCGCATATGACAAGTGAACATGGGTATGCTGAAAATTTTCGATGCACCTCCCACAATTATTTTTCTAAAGGTGTCATTCACGCCTTCTACAGTGCTCATAATTTGTGTGTCTGTATAGGACAAGTCCTTCAAGGCGCATCAAAGAGGACTATGCAAAGGGATTCATCACCTTGTTCCCATACCTGGCTGATCCTAGGAGCAGGTTTGGTTATGTAAGTTTAAAAAAAAGAATGGGTCTGACTGCTTGGGTATGGTTTGAGTAGAACTGAAGAGCTTTTTTTCTTTGTGCAAGTCCTCCATTTATGCCACATTTATTAACTTCCATGTTTTAAATCCCTGTAGAGTTAAACACTAAAATGCTGAGCAAGTAAGCTCAGATGCTGAAGCTTTAATGATAAAAAGTATAAAGAGACATGTAATTCAATCGGTAACATTACAGGCATGTGAACTACAATCTGTAAATTACAGTTACTTGCATTCATGGTTGTCTTTGCTTTGACAGCTTTAAAAAAAACATTTTTAATCTACTTTTAGGAGCATTATTACAATGCAGAAGATGGGAGTGGTTATCTGGCTTGGAGACTGAAGTTTGTCCAAAAGGAAGCTTCTAATGGACAAAAGAAGGCCCTCAGATGGTCAAAAACACAAACGGGTATGAGCATTCATAGAAGTTGGAATTCAAGTGTCATTAATTACCCACATTTCATCCTGAGACCAAACTGCACACATAAAAATCTTTGCAGTGTTCTGAAGCCTTGTTTGTGAAATCCTACGACACAGTGCCATATTTATATCCATTTTATAGGGGGACCAACAGCTGATAGAGACTGTTTCAGAGAAGACGACTGCCTAATGACAGACAGCTTGTGTTCTGAGGCCATTGCACTGATGAAGCATACAGCTGATGAGGGAACTGTTATGAGGAAGATGAAGCAGACGTTCAACTATCGCCAAAAGCTCATTCATGACCCTGTGAAGTCATCTGGTGTCTTTTTGGACTTCCCAAGATTCCTGGATGTAGGAGGATTAGTAAGTTTATCTTCCTTCAACTTCCCATACTGTTGCATGTTTAAGTTAAGGTGCATATGAGAAAAAATGATGATTAGAATTTGTTTGAACAAAGGATATTTAAAAACTTGAAATCATATATTCTGCAGATTGAGCAAGATTTCACATTGATGTTCAATGAAGTAATCTCTGCAAAGTTCCTGGAGAAGTGGCCCACTATCTACAAGCAGAAAGTCCTCGAGCAAAGCCGTGGTCTCACACAGTCTGATGACCTACAGTGCCTTCTTCAAAATGCTGAAGGCACAACAGAAGTGGAAAACGGTAAGATAGAATGAATCATAAAGAAAGCGCTCAATAAATTTATTGTTACAAATTTTATATGAATTGGTTTATTTAAAGTGAAACACTGCCACCTGCTGTCAAATTTTGGTAAACTTTACCCCGGAAGAGGTAAAACAGTCACAGGTAAGTTTTGGCAGCTCATATTTGTTACTTGTTCTTCCAGGATGGGACAGCGACATGTCATCGATTTTGATCCTTGTGCACCTGCTGCCACCATCACCCCATGGACGCAAGAGACCAGGAAAACTCTCAGCGAGACAAGCCAGTGAACATCTGGTGAAGTTCATCAAGGTAAGGTTACAGTAAAGAAAACATTTACATGGATCACAATATTTCTGGTTAAGTTCGATGTTACTATGCAACTTTTAATTTAATGATTACTGCTAAGTGTATACAACTTATTCAAGCAATCTCTACATTCTGCGTCCCCATGTGTGGGATGTATGTGCAACATCACTAATTAAATCATGTAAATTTTGAACCACTTGCATTATGAGCCAAGAACTATTATGAGTAAAGAATATAACATGAGTAATTCTGAACTTATTTCTTTGTAAATTCATTCAAATAGAAATGCTAAAATTGCAAACAAATCACTGTTAAGCCAGTTTTCATGCTTACGTACAAAAAAACATCTTAAGAATCTAGCAGTTAAAATGGAAGTGGTTTTGTTTTATACCAGTCCCTAATCCTGCAACCCTCTTCTTCTAAACCCAAGTTGCATCATGTTATAATGTTGATCTGTTTTTGTCACAGACGGGGACAAGCCTCCAAGGGCACCTTGATGGCATCACAGAAAGCCTTCAACCATACCTACTTGCAGTGGGGACTCAGAAGAGTGTGATTCACAAGTACTTCATTGTGATTGACAAACACGCAATACCTTGTAAGTCACCAGGCTCCCTTGCCTGTTTTGATGAGCTTTTTAAAGCTCACTTTGTCTTTGGCACTTCATATGACCATGATCTGGTCAATGTGTACAGCTTCCTGCAGACCACCATTTATGAGATAGATGTTGAAACAACCAAAGTGAATCCTAGGGTTGCAGAGTTGAGGGCTCGGATGCTTCGTTGAATAGAGTTGTCTCCCCCCCTAAGAGCTTCAATGTGGTATTAAGTTGAGTTGGAATGTTGTGTTTCATTTGTAAGAGGTCCCACACAAATGCTAATTCCCTGACTAAGCACTTGAAAGTGATCCATGGACTTTGCTCTGGTAAGACACTTCATCTTAAATGTGGTCAGGCTGGTTGTGCTCAAGTTTATGGCACATTTTCTGGGTTCAGAAAGCATCTCAAGAAAGCACATGAACACTCTTCCGATCCTGGTGAAGGTCCATCTACAGCTGAAGAGTCATTTGGAAGTCACTATGATTTGCCCTCTCCGAGTCCTTCTGATTCAGTCCAACTTAAGAAATCTCTTGTGAATAGTTGTGCAGCAACAGTTGCTGAACTTAAAGTGGCAGGTGTAAGTGAAAGAGCAATTAACTCTGGTCATTTCCCTGGAAGAAATTGTAAGTGATATTCAGAATCAAGCAAAAGAATCTGTGAAAAACAGTCTGTCTTTACAAGAACCTGTCAAAAGTGACATTGAAAGCAAAATCGATCAGTGTTTTGAGAAAATGGAAAATCCTTTTATGGCATTAAATTCTGAAAGTAAAAGAACAAAATATTTTGCAGAGAGGTGGGGACGCGTGGACCCAGTAGAACATGTACTTGGTTCAAGATTTGATACACTGCACAATCGAACAACAGGAGGCTACGATCAGGTGGTTGTTACTGATAAATTTGTTTACATCCCAATTTTGGAAACTTTAAAGTTTCTTTACAGTCACCCTAATATAGAGGAGATGATGGCCAAGTCAAATTCAAGGGAAAATCTTCTTAAAGACTTCTCTGATGGAGATCTTTTCAAGAGCCATGCACTATTTTCGAAGCAGAATCATGCTTTTCAAATTCAACTTTTCTATGATGATTTTGAAACTGCTAATCCTTTGGGTTCAAAACGGGGAATCCATAAATTAGGAGCTATATATTTCACGCTGCGGAATTTTTCTCCTAAGTACAATTCTGCTCTCCATAATATTCACTTGGTCTCTTTGTTTCATGCTCAGGACATCAAAACATATGGCTTCTCTAAGATACTTGATCCAATTGTGCAGGATATTAAAATCCTGGAGAGGGATGGAATTAAGGTTCCCCTGTATGATGACCCAGTCCGTGGAACTATTGTCCAAGTTACTGGTGACAACCTTGGTCTTCACTGTATCTTTGGTTTCGTAGAGTCATTTAGTGCCAGATATTGTTGCCGCTTTTGTCTTGCTGAGAAAGAGGACTTTCAGACAGACTTTACAGAGGATTCACCCAAGATAATTATGCGAACTCAGACACTTCATACTGAACATTGTCAGAAAATTGAGGCAAATCCCAGACTTCCATATGTGATGGGTGTTAAACAGTCATGCATTCTAAATTCATTGCAGTACTTCAGTACATGTGAAAATTTCTCAGTTGATATAATGCACGATATCTTGGAGGGAGTGGCACAGTATGAAATGAAGCTGATTTTGTTGCATGTAATAGATCAATACACAACATTAAAGGAAGTGGACAGGAGAATTAGGAGCTTTAACTATGGATACATGGAACAAAACAACAAACCACCTACAGTGAAGTTGTTAGAGGACTCAAATGATTTGGGGCTGAATGCCATCCAGTCTTGGTGTCTCCTTCGGAATCTACCACTCATCTTTGGAGACTTGGTTTGTCCAGATGATGACCACTGGTATTTGCTACTGCTGTTGCTTCAAATAGTGAATATTGTATTTTCACCAGTGTTATCTAAAGGTATCACTACTTTCTTGAAACACCTGATTGCTGAACACCACAGATTATTCAAACATGTGTTTCCACACAAGAAGCTGCTACCAAAGCATCATTTCATGGTGCATTATCCTACATGTATACTCAAAACAGGGCCAATTCTGCATAGCTGGTGCATGCGCTATGAAGCCAAACACAGTTTCTTTAAAAAAACAGTTGAAAAGTTTCAAAAATATTACAAAAACATTGGCAATAAAACATCAAAGTCACATTGCTTTCAGTTGGCATACATTTGACCCCAAGAGATTGACCATTGGACCAGGTAAAATGATGTCTTTAAATGCATTGGACTGGGGCAGTGAGATAGCAGAAACTCTTCAGCTACCAATAAACACCAAGGTATTAAATGTTAGATGGGCCAAACACCATGGAAATGTGTATCGTGCAGATTTGGTTGTTTGTATAAAAGTCCATTGTGAAATGCCAGTTTTTCATAAGATCTACAATGTTGTTGTGAAAGATGACAGGTTACTGTTGATTACTTTTGCACTGCAAACAGTGTGTTTGAATGAGCATTACAATGCTTTTCAAGTTCTTTGTACAAGAGATGGACCTCATGCCATTTATGTTGAAGAGCTTTTTTGTGCCAAAGCTTTTGATTTACAGGTGTCATACAGTCATGGTGATTCCAGTTTTTATATTGTTCCATACTGTTTCCTGTGAGCAATAAAGGTGGCTGTTAAAGTACTGATTTCTGATCTATTTATTGTACCTAGTAGTGTATAATGACTGATAAAATTAGTGTGTTAAAGTAACATTTGGCTCTATTTATAATTTTATTCAGAGAAAAAACAAATCAGAGTAAACTTTTATACTTCGTGGAATAAAAATCAATTCTATTAAAAGTAAAATTCTGTTTTATTCAGAGAACTTGACATTTGGAGTAAAATTAGATTCCATTGTGAGTAAAATTCTTTTTTTATTCAGAGTAAAATCCATCCCTATTTAGAATAAAATTCCATTCTATTCAGAGTAAATTCTCTTCTACTTAGATTAAAACCGTTGTAGAGTAGTTTTTTTTTTTACACTGCACTGAGTAAATTATCATCACATGGATTAAAATATTTGCACTAATTAGAGTAAATTTTACTCCGTAAGTTCAACTCTGGCATGGGAGTAAATTTTACTCTATTTAGACTGGGACCAAATGTTGTCTTTTTTAGAGTAAAATTTTCTTCAATTTGAGTAAAATTTACTCTTTGGATTTTCCTGTGTAAGTATCCGAGGAACCACAAGTAAACCAGCAGTCTGAGAGTGAAGTGCTCTGTTGGGGTGATATGGGACTATGAGGTCTTTGAGATAAGATGGGGCCAATACACATATTAAACAAATATGTAGGACTGCTTTTACACATTTGTACAATATTTCTGAAATTAGAAACATCCTTTCTCAGAGTGATGCTGAAAAGCTAAGTCATGCATTTATTACTTCTAGGCTGGACTATTGTAATTCATTATTATCAGGCTGTCCTAAAAGCTCCCTGAAAAGCCTTCAGCTGATCCAAAATGCTGCAGCTAGAGTCCTGACAGGGACTAGAAAGAGAGAGCAGATTTCTCCCATATTGGCTTCTCTTCATTGGCTCCCTGTTAAATCCAGAATAGAATTTAAAATCCTTTTTCCTGAAAAGTGCAGTACAAAAACATTTGTTCTTTATAAATAAAATATTCCTTTGAAAGCACCAAAGAACAACAACAGTGTCTGATAACTGTTTACTGTCAGAGGCTCATTCAGTTTTTAATCGATTATAAATACTCCTGATGTTTATACGAGGGTTGAAGCTTTTGATTGAATGAAGTGGCCTAAAAACAGCATATGAAGCAGGTACAATGAAGACCACTGAGCAGGACGATCACTGTGGGTTTTTGAAGAGTTGTTTAGTTCAGTCTATACTTTTCCATCAAAGATTAAAGACAAATACTACCTAAACTCTGTAAATAACTGTAGGAATGATAAATAGTTAAACAAATTACTGAAAATAAATGTAAAACAATGGAAGCAATCGATAAGTAGTTAAAAACATTGAAAATGTAAGTCAGGGACCTATGGAGGACCAAAACTGACATAATCAGAAATAAAAGCAGAAATATATATATAGTGTAAATATCTTGTTTTTCCTTTTCCTTATACATGCGTTTTCATCAAGAAAAGTAAATATCTTGTTTTTCCTTTTCCTTACACATGCGTTTTCATCAGGAAATGTATATATTTGTTTTGCCTTTTCCTTATACAAGCCTTTGTTCTTTTTACATTTCCTCGTCTGCTTTTCCTTTACCACATGTATTTCTGCCTGCTCTTTTTCCTTTTCCGTATGCATTTCTGCCTCATTATGCAAATGAGGAGGGTTGTCTTCGTGCTCCAGCTCCTCTACTATTGGTCAATAAACAGGAAGGAGCAGGATCCATGTGCAGATCGATTGTGCATGCCTGCGCCTTTGACTTCAGTTTAGCAGCCCCGAAAAGTTCGGCAATATCCGTAACTGACACACTCGCAAGCAAAAACTATGGAAGCTCGTTTCCGCCACTAAAAAAAAAAATCGCCATCCGTAACGCAAAATTTTGAGTTATTAACTCGAAATTTCGAGAAAATAACTCGAAATTTCGAGAAAATAACTCGAAATTTCGAGTTAATAACTCAAAATTTCGAGTTATTAACTCAAAATTTCGAGTTACAGATGGCGATATTAACTTGAAATTTCGAGTTAGCACAGCCAATCAGGATGCAGGAACGGATGCAGGAACGTCATTTCCTTGTTACCGGAAGCACAGGGCACAGCCGCACTCGGGTAGAGACTGTGCTGCATTGTCGCCAGGGTTTTCAGGTAGAGATGTAGTCTAACGAGTGGTAACTATCTAAAAGGTATGTAATCAGTGCAGATTTTTTCCGTTATGCCTCACTTATATGAAATATTTTAACACCACACGCTAAGATCGGTCTGGGGGTCGATGTTGAAGTGGCGGCATGACGGCACTATGTGCACAGCTTGGCTTGGCTAGTCGCCGTGCTAACGTAGCTGCTAACGTTTCCTCGTTCCGCTGTGAAAATAAATCAGATGTTCAACGTATGTTCCGCATGACTTTTCTCCCAGGTCATTCGCATCCCACCTGTCATGACATTTCGCCCCACAATTTGAGAACCACTGATTAGTGTTTAATTGCAGGGAAGGTATATTACCCAGGAAGTTATATTACAAGCTTCTCAACTACATTAAGTACACTAGACACCGAGACTTGATGATCATATGGTGGATTCATAAGTGATCATTTGTACATACTTGTTTACAGCATGGAAGACCTGACTGACTTCTTGAGACGAAGAGAAGTCTCTGAGGAAATAATACAAACCCTGGAGAATGAGAAGGTACATAATTCTAATTTTTTTTTCTTTTAAATACTACTTTTTTCATTCAATATATAATTGTATTTTCAAATATATATATGTGTGTGTGTGTGTGTGTGTGTGAAAGTGAATTATTTTTCCCTCTGTAGATCGATGCCAGTGTTATAAATCTGATGTCAGATGAGGAGCTGAAGACTTATCTACCATCATATGGTGATCGCCTTGCAGTATTTGGATTTTGCAGACGGCAGGGCAACAGCCGAAAGTCGACGCTTTTTGAACGTCTGAAAACCAAATTGTCCAAAAGAAAAACATCTGAAGATGGCAGCAGCACAGCGCAAGAACATTCAGAACCAACCCATAAAAGAAATGCTCTGAAGACAAAGAGAAAAATAGAAATAGGATGGATGCATTATGATGAAGATGCTGATGTTTTCAAGCAGGTTAGAGCTAGACGAGGAGGAGGGACAAGAAAAATGGTAATTTGCAAGGACGCTAAGAAAAGTGACATATTACAGGTTGCAAAAGATCTGTTCTTTCCAAATGGAGGAAATGTTCGGGGGCCCTTAACAGATTTTGAATGTGATCTAAAGGATTATCAAGAGATGACAGTTGATGGTGGATTAACAGTTGGAGAAATGTACAATGTTACAAAACTAAATATCCTTAGGTTTTACCTGACCACAAAAAAAACCCAAAGCAGCCCAGGTTTGCAATCATCTTCTCAAGACCAAAACTCCTCTTCTTTTACTGTTGCTACAGTTTCTTCATTTGCTCCTTTTGAACAAGTCAGCCCTGATGTGACACAAACTGTAGACACTACAGACAATAACCTTTCACTCTCTTCCATGCAGGCTGTAAGTGATAACTCTTCTTACAGCAGTGACATTGTTTTTGTTGGACCCGTCTCTGACAGTGAGTCAATAAATTTGGACGACACCCTGGTTTTAACTCCACAACCTGGCCCAACCAGTGAGAGAATGAAAAGAGTACTAGTCGTTCACAGAGGGCAGGTAATGCCAGAGCTCATTTCACATTTTAGTGCTAATGATCTCGAAGATGTTGACATTAAAATCCAGCTTGTACTGCCTGATGGAACACCTGAAAAAGCTTATGATCATGGAGGAGTTGTAAGAGACTGTCTTTCAGAATTCTGGAAGGAATTCTATGACCAGTGCACCACTGGAACTGCTTACAAAGTGCCCTTCTTAAGGCATGATTTTGGGCAGCAGGAGTGGGAGAGTGTGGGCAGAATCATTGCATTTGGATGGGCCACAGAGAAATATCTCCCTGTGAAAATTGCCCCTGCCATTCTGGAACAAGCTGCCTTTGGATATGTGAAGAGTGATATTGTGGAGAATTTTCTCAAGTTCATGCCTGAATCTGAGCGTACAGTGTTAGAGGCGTGGCAGTCAGATTTTAGCAGTGTGGACCAAGAAGAACTTGTAGACATACTTGATAACCAGAGCTGCAGAAGGATGCCAACAGCCTGCAATGCTACCGAAGTCCTAATGGAGCTTGCACACAAAACACTTGTCCAAGAGCCTGCCTATGTCATCGAACAGTGGGCGAAAACACTCAGCACTGCAGGTGAAAGCCTTTGTGATCTGTCTTCAGTATATGAAGCCCTCCAACCAAATGTGAGAAAGGTTCTCGGGTGTTTCACTTTTCCTGAAACAATGACGACCCATCAGAAGGTTATTCAGAAATACCTAACTACATATGTGAAGAATGTTGAGAAGCAACATTTGTGCTTGTTCCTTAGGTTTTGCACAGGTTCAGACTTATATCTTGGAAAGAACATCATTGTTGCATTTAACGAACTTGAAGGTTTCCAGAGGCGACCTGTGGCACACACATGTGGATGTGTACTGGAGCTGTCAATAAATTATGACAGCTATCCTGATTTTAGTTCTGAGATGAACAGAGTGTTGGAATCCAATGTGTGGGTCATGGACATTATCTAATACTTTAATTCACAAACACTGGATCTGGACCCACAGATTTGTACAAGAGATTGTATTTGAGTTGTGCACTAAAACAGAACTGTTACAATGTGAATCACATGTTTCAAAACTGATTCCTGAGAAAGTTATTGGTGAAACACTAATTGAATTCAACTTGAGGTACAAAATTAGAGACTTGAATTTATTTGTGTGTGTTCTTATTACACGGCAATATGTTTTGAAAACACTTGATTAATGCACTTCTGCAGAGGTGTCAAAGTGGCAGCCTGGAGGCCTTTTTATAAAAATTCCTATTGCCTCATTCAGCATCTGCGCATACCAAGTTAAAAATCAAAGTATCTTTACACATTTATAAATTTTTTCTATAATTTCATTAGCCATACTCAATCCAAAAAAAGAAGGAAAAACTTAATTTAAATCTGACAGTTTAGTTATCTAATGTTATAAAGTGAGATTATAGTGGCTCCTCAGAAGTTACAGTTTGAGACCCCTGCAGTAATATAGTTAATATATCTAACATGTTCTATTATAATGCACAAGTTTTAATGTTTACAAGTTCAGTTTTATATTATATGCCAGTAATTCAATAGTTATTTTTTGTGCACCTCTATTCAGCCATCTGGGTTATGGTGACTATGTTGCTAAAATGAGTGGCCATAAAGCATAATTGATATATTTTTATTTTGGACTTAAGTGAAATCAACAAGTGCTCAGCTGGGGGTTGTTTCTTGATGTATCAGGAGGGATAAAAGTCTTGTTTCTCCCTTCTTTCATTGCACTGCATGACTGATTTTTCTTATTAACTTTTTTCCCCAATATTTTTTCAGCTTTAAACCTTAATGTTTTTGGTTCATAGAATTTTAGGCCACTATGTTCTTATTTCAGAAAGTTTAGGACATCTTTGTAAAATCTTGCCATTTTACCTGTTCTTATCTTAAATTCTTTGATATTTTACAAGTTTTGCACATTTTTGATTTGTGTAGTCACTTTTGTTTTAACTTACTGCTCTGGATTAAATGTTAATTGCTAAGTGTCCCTGTTTTTGAGATTTGTGTATTATAATAAAGTATTCAAGGAGACTACAATGACAGAGCTCAGTTCATTTTTATATATATTTTTGGACAGACAATCATCACCTTGCTTAGTTAAGCTCATCTATAAGCTAGATTTTCTATATAAAAAAATCTAGACAACCAAATTAGTAATTTAACATTATCAGAAAAAAATAAAATTAAGAGACATCAAAAATGAGATACAAGTGAACAAGGATTAAAAAAAATATCTTCAGAAAGCTAAAATCATAAATCCACCATGAGACATATCACTTTACCTTAATGATCTCCAAATACCAGGTTTGACAGGCAGCATGTGTAAGATTTAAGCCTTTGTACATGAAAAAACTGGGATGTTCTCTTTGTGCAGACAACAATTACTGTAGAAATAACAACAAAAAAAAGACTAGATTAAGATTAAGATAGTGTTTATTTGTCACATGCACAGTTATACACAGTACAATGCACAGTGAAATGTATTTTGTACCTGCAACCATATATACACACACATATAAATAAGAAGAATAAAAAAAAAAAAAAAAAGTAATTCACACTATACACTATACTCTATATACTATACAGTGTGAATTACTTTTTTTTTTTAATTTTTATTCTTCTAAGCCAGAGGACTAACTGTTCCTAAGGAAGCACAAAGGTTAAAGGACATGTGCTTTCAACAGCTCTGTCAAATGCATAAATAGGTATAACCTTTAAGGCAATGTCTCCAACTGAGCAAGCATGAGCTGCCTTAGTTGTACATACAGATCCACTGTATCAAACACATCATTTGTGAAGCCCAGAGCATGTTCAGCCATCAGTTCTACACAGAGATGAAAGACATCCTCATCACATGGAAAGTCTTTGAACACACATTCTTCAAGGCAGGCTTCAACTTTCTCCATATTGACATGCTGGAGACAGTCTCTCGCTCCATAGATGTCTGGGAGGGCATACATAAAAGACGGTCGACCATGAGGACTGCGGGAGTTGTGGACTGGGCGTATTCTGTGGTCGTTCCAAGCCAAAGCAACTTCGTTTAATTCCTCCTTGATGACAAAAATACACACAAGTAACATTTTTAATTTAAACATGTACAAAAAACAACTAACTTCTGCATAAATTATGTTAGATTACGTGACACCATTATTGTACCTTTGTAATGCAAACTTTGTTCTAATTTCACTATTTTTAAGATTAAGATTAAGATAGTGTTTATTTGTCACATGCAGTTATACACAGTACAATGCACAACATGTTAATGTATATACATAGGCACAGTTGTGGCTTAGATCATGATGTATGCATTTTAATTTATTTTTAGCTAAAACTGTATATGTATAATATGGGGATTTGAATTCTTATTTATTTATTAGTTTTGGCCCACTATAAATGATCAATTTCAGAGACACATATAAACCCACATAATGAATTTGTAATATGTGTACCTTGATATTCATTTTAATATATTTATCTGAAAAAAAGAGATCAGATTTAAAACTATAATTTTCATGTGTACTTTAATGTATACAGTATTTCAGCAATATGCCAAAGGCCATGTATGCTGCTAAAACAGTCAGTTACAACAGATATCAGTAGGTAAACTCACCTGTATAATGTGAAGAAAGCAGAACTGGACCAATGATTTGTCCAAGAACGAGTCTGAGAAGTGTCCATCCTCTCTTAGTTTGTCAAACAGGTCGATCCAGTACTGGACACACTGACTTCGTAAGATTAGCCACCATCTTTCAACACGCTGATTTCCTGTACTTGCTCCAAAAGTGACATGATCAGTTTCTGAATCACTGTCTGAAAAATGTAAAAACCTTTGCATCTGGGCCACATGGACGTTTTCTGTTCCTAATCTAATCTCACTCGATCAGGGCATCCACCATGTTGAATCACGGCATCCATGTAGTAACCAGCAATCACTCTGGGGTCATTATTTGTCTTGTAAGCTTCAAGCCATATAACGCTCCTTGAGAAGCCGTCAATACATCCACTTATTGCAATTCCAAATGGCTTAAGCTTATCGTATCCGTCGATGTGCCACACATAGTTGGGGCCTCTGCTATGATACACTCGCCTCCGCAGTCGTCTACGGGACCTTAAATCCACACCTTCACCGTCGAGTAAACGGAGCAGAAGACGAACTGTTTCTCTGTCAGTCACAATTCCATTCATCCAACACTTCTGGTGCATCCAGCGATATCCATGTGACTGACCTGAGTTTTCCAGTTGCGCTTGTATAAAAGCCGCCACCTCTTCCACCTCAGTTTTGTTCTTTCTGCGCCAAAGTCTGTTCTTGTGTAAGATCCTTTCGAGGGTGCGTTTGCTGATAATGATGCCATGTGATTCAGCTAATAACGCAAGGATTTCATCGTTTGTAAATCCTCGCTGAAAGTACTTAGCAATTTGCTCATTCATGATCGGATCTGTACTGGTAGCTTAGCTGTAGCATTGATAACTGGTGTCTTCCGGGTTTTATTTCCGTAACAAGGAAATGACGTACCATCACCACGCATCTTGATTGGCTTTGCTAACTCGAAATTTCGAGTTATTAACTCAAAATTTCGAGTTATTAACTCGAAATTTTGAGTTATTTTCTTGAAATTTCGAGTTATTAACTCAAAATTTCGAGTTAATAACTCAAAATTTTGAGTTATTTTCTTGAAATTTCGAGTTATTAACTCAAAATTTTGAGTTAATAACTCAAAATTTTGAGTTATGGATGGCGATTTTTTTTTTTTTAGTGGCGGAAACGAGCTTCCATAAAAAACGACTCGAAGGCATCAGCGGGCAGCAAATATCCAGGTGTCCCAGCAGTTCTTGTGTGGTACACAGACTTGTGCAAGCGACACGCCACCTCCTCCAAAATCTGGAGAACTAATGGGTCAGCTTCAATATCCGTGTCTGCAGCTAAATGCAGTAGCCTCTCATTCAAAAATATCTACACTAAACAATAAATAGTCATCACTGACAGTCAGAGGTGGGAAGTAACGAAGTACAAATACTTCGTTACTGTACTTAAGTAGATTTTTTAGGTATCTGTACTTTACTTGAGTATTTATTTTTCTCAGTACTTTTTACTTTTACTCCCTACATTTTTACACAAGTATCTGTACTTTCTACTTCTTACATTTTCAAACAGACTCGTTACTTTTTAACACGTCAGGGAGAAGCTTGCATTTCCAGTCAGTGCGCAGTCAAACAAACGATCTGAGGCTAAACGGAGGAATAATAACAGATAAGAGACAATCGTACTGGCGTATCCTCCATCCCCGGGGCTTATCGGGTACAAAGGGATTAAATACGTAAACCCATATAATTAATGTCTCATTTATAGCCCTATAATCAGGGGTTACAGTGGGCCGGACCGAGTCGGTAAGTTGTGCTCGCGGCACAAACAGCTTAGCTAGCGCTACTGAAGAGGAGCGAGCATGAAGGGAGTAACGTGTGGCAGGTAAATGCAACATTTCTAAATGCTCAACAAATATCAGCAAACACACAAAGTGTGTGCAGTTTGTCACACAGTGTGTCTGCTAGCTAAAAGAAGAGCTGCTGTATTTACAGGGAGAGCAAAGAGAGAGAAGTTCACTCAGAGATGGAGAAAGAGGACAGGAGAGGAAGAAGAGAGGTTAGAATTAAAGTTAAGGAGTGCAAAACAAACTGAGGTATGCTGACTTTGTGTAATTCAAATATTGTACGAAAATACTGCAGTTTAGTGTGTGATAAACAGGTTAGCTTGTTGTACTGTATTTACAGTAAACCTCTGTGTTGGTGCACAGAGGCTGTGTTCGTGGTCACAGTTACAGGTTACATCAGTGCAGCAGAGATGAGTTTGAATCAAAGCTGCTGATGCTGAGATTCATTCACTGAATCCAACATTAATAGGAATGGAGATCAGCTCAGATAGCTGTGAAATACTGGGTTACATCTTTGTGAGTTCACTTCATCCACACAGAGCAGTAAACCTCAGAGCAGCAGCAGCAGGTCAGCTGATCACAGCCTGCACACCAACATCATTTACTGCAGCTACAATAGAAAGTTGTGATTCTTCTCACCATGCAGAGCCACTACAGCTGATCCTAGGGTTCCTCCACCTTCTGAATCCCACTGTAACCCCTGAGTATCCTCATGTTTGTGTTTAGGTGGAGGCACAGTCACCCTCTACTATGGAGGACACAGAGAATAGAGCTGTGTTTAAATTGCCTTTCACAGTTTGTGTCCTACATAACAGATTCAAGCTGAGTGCATTCATTAGGATTAAAATTTAGACTGGAATAACATTTGTGTTCTCATGTTTATTTTATATAATTACAATAATATATAATAATGAGGTTTGTTTAGCTTTACACAAAAATAGCAGGTAGAAATGTCTGCCAAAGAACTACTTTTACTTTCTTACTTTGAGTACATTTCAGAGCCTGTACTTTTTTACTTTTACTTAAGTAAAGAAGTTGAACCAGTACTTCGACTTTTACCAAAGTATTTTTGAACACAAGTACTTGTACTTCTACTTAAGTACAGAATGTCAGTACTTTTGCCACCTCTGCTGACAGTATTGCTTTCAGTTAAGCTAGCAAGGTGACTTAATTCTTCTGCAATTGTCTGAGACCTCCTTGGAAAATTCACGGATGCTCATCATCTTTATGTAACAGGTGGTACCACAATGGGTCGCATTTTCCCTGGCTCGAGCCTCAATAAAAGGGAAGCTGGCGGTGTTGTTGGGAGGTGCCAGTTTCCGGTGGACGGCCAGGTGGTTGTTTGGCATTACATGCTGGGGGTGTGCGATCGTGGTAAGTCGGAGAATTGTTTTTAAATTGTTTGAAACGGTTTTGTGTGTACCGACGTGTGGTGTATATTTTTATAACATAATAATATAATATAATATAATATAATATAATATAATATAATATAATATAATATAATATAATATAATTTTTAGAAGCGCAGAAGAGTGAAGTGGGATTGTTTGGGCGTGGGGTTCGACGCCATATGGCCACACTTGATTTTCCGTGACAGGGTGTGGGCTCATGAGACGTTGCAGGTAGGCAGTGTTTTTTAAGTTGTTTTTAAGGATTAATGTAGAATAAAGTGTTTTTTTGTATTTAGTAATTTTAATGTGTTGTCTTTTTACAGTTCACACTGCTTACCTGCTGTCCTTTTTTATTTGGTGTTTTGTGTTTTCTTTTTTTGGTTAGTCCGCCCAGAGTTGAGCTGTGTTCTTTTCTGGTATATGTGAGGGCGGACTAACTATTCTATATATTTTTGTTGTATGTCTTGTATTGTTTTTGGGTCACTTCCCTGTCTAGACAATTATTCCATGGTTGCTGTTGATGATAAACCTAAAACCTGATTCCATTTGCAGTGTACCTGGGTGTTTGCATGCGATTGAATTGCAGTGAAAGGAGTGCATCAAATAGGTTGCAGTGTTTATGCGGGTTTGACCGCCTGAAGTGGTGTTTTGATTCGGGTTAAACGGTATGTGATTAACAGTGCATGGAAAAGATTTTCAAGAAGGGAACCTTTTCCCCCTTAATCTGTGTAACAATAAACGCTATCATTGTGCTAAGTTGCATTTTGTTTTTTGTGATTTATTCTGGCCAGGGGACCTGTAACATTTGGCGTTGTTTGGCAAACGAATAAGGGAAGTGACCTTTTTTTTATTTTTTTTATTTATTTTTTGTGTACAGTTAAGTTTGAAGGACAGCAGGGGCAGTGGGAGTGGGACTTTTTTTGCTGGTGACAAGGCATCAAAATGGACGCATCCAGTGGCGTGGGAGCCAGGGAGGAGTTTGATAAGCAGGCCATGTTGCAGCAAATTAAGGACCTTGAAAGCCAGCTGGCAGCTCTGAGAGCAGTGGCGACGGACTCAGAAAGGCCGTCGACATCTACAGGAGCTTCAGAGACTGTAAGACACAGGCCTGTTATTTATGTTCAGCAGGACAGAAAACTGCCACCATTTTCTGGAAAGTTGGAGAGTGCAGAGTCATTACCTTTGGATGAATGGATTGAATTGATAAGAGACTATGTGCAAACAAGAGGGAATACAGAAAAAGAACGGGCACAGATTGTTTTTGAACATTTAGAGGGTACTGCCTGGACTGAAATTAAATTCCTACCACCGGTCCAGAAGGAGAGTGTGGAAACTATATTTAATGTCCTTAAAGAGGTTTATGGTTGCATGCATTCAAGAATCTCATTACAACGCAAATTTTTTAATTGTAAACAACTTGAAGGGGAGTCATTGATTGATTATTCCCATGCTCTTATGGATTTGATGGATCAAACAATCAAACATGATGCACAAGCAGTTTTAAGATCCTCTAAAGATTTGCGTGACCAGTTCTGTGATGGTGTGAGGGAACAGACACTCAGAATGAGATTAAGGGATTTAATTAATGTTAACCCCGAGTGGACCATCCGTGATGTCAGGGGGGAGGCCACTAGGTGGATGGCACAATATGAACATCAGTCAGCTAACCAAAAATGTCATGTAAAAAATCCAGTTTTGAAGGAAATGTTTGCTTCTTGTGAAAGTTCTGTTTCGCACTCTTCTGAATTCGGGGAATTGGTGTCCTTGTTAAAAACTCAGCAGGCCCAGTTGGACTTGGTCATGAAGGTTTTGGCTCCTCAAACTTCACCTCCCCCTAGAGCTCGCAATTCTCGTCCTAGACGAACTGCTGATGGGAAGCCAATTTGTTTCCGGTGCCAACAAATTGGGCATATTGCTAGAAATTGCACTACCATTGTTGATACTGAGCTTAAACAGGTTGCTTTCCCAAAGCATACGGAAAACTAGAACCCGCCAGTGTGCAGAGCCAAACATTGGTGGGTAGTCTTCATGGCTCTGATACTAATACATCAAGTCTCTCTAATCTAGTTGGTGAATGCTTGGAGGGAGAGGTGGATTTTGCTGGAGTTAGGGTAAATTGTTTGCTAGACACTGGGTCTATGGTAACTACCTTGACAGAAAGTTCTTTCAAAGACAACTTTTCTCATTTGTCTGATATAGAACTAAAGGACTGTGCTTGGTTGGGTTTGAAGGCAGCAAATGGGTTAAAAATTCCCTACCTTGGTTATGTGGAACTTGATGTTGTGGTGTTAGGGGTGTCGCTTCCTCGTCAAGGTATTTTGATAGTTGAGAACCCAACAGATGGTTACATGAAACAAAAGAAACTTGGTGTGCCTGGGGTGTTGGGGATGAATGTGTTTAACTCTCTTTATGTTGAGCTTTATAACAAATATGGCTCTGATTTGTGGGAAGCATCTGTACTCAAGTCAGCATCACGGGGATGGAGAAGAATCCTAAGATGCTGTCAGATGATGGAAGTTATGGCAAACTCCCCTGACCCCCATCATGCCAGAGTGCAGGGTAAGAAATCTTTCTGTGTCCCAGCAGGTAGTTTGTGTTATGTGCCAGTGACATGCCCACAGATACCCACACACCAGCCAATTGATTTATTTGTTGAACCTCTTGGTCCTGAAGGGGGTAGTCTCCCGGAGGGACTATTGGTTTCACCTTCTTTAGTGAAGGCAGAGAGGGGTAGGGCATTTGTTCCTATTACCAATGTGGGCAAAAGTGATGTGTGGCTAACATCTCGTAGAGTTGTGGCCACTGTTCAAACTGCTACTGTAGTAGCAGAGGATCCAAAGCTAAATGTGTCTGACCATTCCAGTTGTACAACATTTATTGCTAGCCAGGAAACTACTTTAAACAATACAGACTTGAACTTACCTGAGTTTGAAAATTTGGAGGGTAAAGAGAAACAGCAAGCAAGGGAATTGTTGTTAAAATACAACAAAGTGTTTGCTAGGAGTGATCTAGATGTAGGAAGCACTAACTTAGTGACGCATGAGATCCCCTTGTTGGATGAAACACCAGTACGACAACCTTATCGACGCATTCTTCCTTCTCAGTATGATCTGGTCTGTAATCACATTCAGCAGTTATTACAGAGTCAGGTCATTAGGGAAAGTAGTAGTTCATATGCATCACCAATAGTTTTAGTGCAGAAGAAGGATGGTACATTACGCATGTGTGTGGATTATAGACAGTTGAACTCCAAAACAAGGAAGGATGCATTCCCCTTACCTAGAATCGATGAATCTTTGGATGCCTTGGCTGGTGCACAATGGTTTACAACACTGGATTTGGCTAGTGGGTACAGCCAGGTTGAGATGGCCGAAAAAGACAAGGAAAAAACTGCTTTTTGCACGCCATTTGGGCTGTTTCAATTTAATCGCATGCCTTTTGGTTTGTGTAATGCGCCCAGTACTTTCCAGCGTCTTATGGAGCGCCTATTTGGAGATTGCCGTCACCAGTCAGTGCTTTTGTATTTAGATGATGTTATTGTTTTTTCTTCATCTGTTGAGCAGCATTTGGAGCGATTGGATCAGGTGTTCTCCAGGTTGGAAAAGCAGGTGTTAAAGGTGAAACTGTCGAAATGTCACTTTTTCCAGAAAGGGGTCAAGTATTTGGGTCATGTAGTATCAGAGGAGGGGGTTTCTACTGACCCAGACAAAGTAGCGGCAGTACGTGACTGGAAACTGCCTACCACTCTAGCAGAGCTTCGCTCATTTTTGGGGTTTGCCAGTTACTATAGGAGGTTTATTTGTGGTTTTTCAAACATGGCTGCCCCTTTAAACCGTCTTGTTGCTAGGCTGCTCTCCCCCAGGAAAAAGGGTAAAACCCCTAGGAAACCCTTGGGAGATTTTTGGGATGAAGAATGTGAACAGAGTTTTCAGAAACTTAAAGCGGCATTGATAACAACTCCAGTTCTTGCTTATGCAGACTTTCAGAAGCCGTTTGTGTTGGAAGTAGATGCCAGTCATGGACTATAGCTCTATGAAGTTAGAGCTGGTCTCGCTTAAGTGGGCTGTTACGGAAAAGTTTAGAGAGTATCTGTTGGGTAATGTGATTTATTCTGGCCACGGGACCTGTAACATTTATGATATAGCGAAAGGTAAGGTTAACAATAACAGTATTTACTTGTTAGTTAGCCATGGTAACGTTATCCAGCATTGTCATTTTATCATTCTGTATCTGCGTATAAAAGAAACAATCTCTGATTGGAAAGTAAGCTAACATCAACTTTAGCCACAGGTAGCTAAAATATATACTGCTGCCTGTCAGTGCTGTAATGTTAAAAGGTTTACTTTCTATATTAATGTAAAAATCACTGACATCTTCCAACACTGTTGTTTAGAATAGTCTTTTAAATATTGACCTGAAAGCTATATGCCAAACCATTTCCATGTTCTGATGTGATTCATAATTTTCTTTTTGCTTTCTTCTTGTGTCCATCTTTCTCAGCAGCAGCCCACCTAACAAGCATGTCAGTCATCAAGATGTTACTACAGTGTGCCATGCTGTTCCAATAACGAACAAAAAACTAGTGGTATTTGAGTTTCCACGATTTTCCAGTGGACACAGAAATACGTGTCTGTTGAGGGAGAGCGATCAGGAGAGATGAGGGCCAAGTTTTAAAATCCTTTGAGGAGGACGACAGTGTGTGACAGTGTCTGAAAGGAGACAAACCAGGTCAGAGCCTCCCTGCCCCTACAACTCACACTTCGTGGATGAACATTCATTACTCCAAGCAGCTGTGTTGGAAATCAAATCTCTCTAACCTGTGCTTTTTTTTTTTAATAGCTATTAATGAACGAATTGATGTGAAGAATTCTGTAAAATGTTTTGTAAATAGCTTGTCTTGAGTGATATGCACATGTACATCTTTTACATTTAAATTGCATATTTTTGTACATTTTACACATTTGGCAATGGAGCACGTGGAGGAGAAAAAAATGCTCAAATTAAAGCTTCCGTTGTGGAACAAAGAAACAAGGTTTGTGGCAGTTTCTTGCAAACATTTATTAATTATATTAAACACTGTACATGGAGCAGTGATGGTAAAAAATATATATATATTAGTACATACACAATTTAGGTCCATTTTGCATTGGCAGAGAAAATACCATACCATACCATACCATCTTTATTTATAAAGCACTTTAAAACAACCACAGCTGACACAAAGTGCTGTACATTAAAACACAAATAAATAACAATTTAATAACTCTTTCAGGTTAAAAAAAAAAAAAAAAAAAAAAAAAAAAAAGTTTAAAACTAGATCCCGCTGGAGTTAAAAGCCAAGGAAAAAAGATGGGTTTTAAGACGAACTTTAAAAGTGGACAGTGAAGGGGCCGCTCTAACCTGCAAAATGTATTTATGAAAAGCATATCAATTGCATTTCAACATTAAACTAAATTCCTCAGGGTTTACAACTTAAGAAGACATCCATGTAGATGTCATGATAGAAATGATCAAGTCTCTGTCTCATTGAGAGGATCAGCTCCTCATCCCCTTCAACTCCATGCAGCAACTTGCATATCCCTGGTTGTGGACGTGTGTCCTTCAGTTTCTGCCTGCTGGCCATGATGTGAGGATCTGGAAGAGGACCTGCAAAGTGAAATATGTCAATTTTAACATAGATTTCATTATGTCATGTGACCTTGCAAACTATGACAGTCACACTAATCACCTCCCAGTACATGTTTGTAATGCAAAAATAACTCCTTTAATAGTTCAAGCTGCTGCAAATTTTAATAGTAAAATTTTATTATAAAGATAATATAGAGGGCATATATGAAAAGCAGTACATACTATTACATACATACTATTCACTCTTATGTTAGAAATGCATTACCATCTTTGAATAGCTGGGGGCTTATATATATGTTTTGACAATATTTATTTATTTACTGTTAATCTATTAGCATAACTTGTTCTTCAAATAGCCATTTAGATGACTGGGGGATGAATGAATGTGACTGATGCCTGGGTCTTCTAGGTTCTTATTTGTCTGCAGTGTTTATCTCCTGACATCAGACGGCTCACCGTGCACCTTTCATCCTCGCTGAAGCTGTTCAGCCTGGGATGAGCGTCTTCCTACTCACATCTGTATCTTTGCAAGAGTTTAATTTCTTAGGACGTGGTGCAGTAGTGGGTGGACAGTAAAAAAATGGGCAGGTGTCTGTTTGTAGGCAACAGAAACTGCAGCAAGCTCAGGCAGCACCGGGAAACCACATTTAACTTCCAAATAACAAACGATTGCGTATTTTTCGTGACGGGCGGCAACCCTAGTCTATACTATAAGGATCTAATCAAGATTAGAGCCTAAAGATGTTCTATTTGCAAAACAGAAAGGTCATGTAATGTTAGCTAGCAAACAAATTGACTAATGCTATCCTAGTCTATTAATTAACAGCTAGAAAAGACAAAGACATGTACCTGTGTTCAATGTTCAATGAAGAATTTGTAGCCTTTGTCCAGTTGTGAACGTGTTGTTCGTGAAAACTTGTCTGCATGTCATAATATATCCTCAAACCGTATTAGACTGTGTAAACTCTATGGCCATAGACATATAGCCAAAGGCGCAGGCATGCACAATCGATCTGCACATGGATCCTGCTCCTTCCTGTTTATTGACCAATAGTAGAGGAGCTGGAGCAAGAAGACAACCCTCCTCATTTGCATAATGAGGCAGAAATGCATACGGAAAAGGAAAAAGAGCAAACAGAAATACATGTGGTAAAGGAAAAGCGGACGAGGAAATGTAAAAAGAACAAAGGCTTGTATAAGGAAAAGGCAAAACAAATATATACATTTCCTGATGAAAATGCATGTATAAGGAAAAGGAAAAACAAGATATATACACTATATATATATTTCTGCTTTTATTTCTGCACTGTAAAAAGGGATTTGGGGTTTTAGTCAGCTGGACTCATGTATTTATGCTGAGTGAACTCAGTGCCCATTACAACTAACGAAGATGAGTTACAACAACTTCAACTTGAAAAAATACTTAAAAACTCAAAATCATCAGTTCAGTTAACTAAAGAAATCGCGTTAGGATTCGTATTTTATGTAATACGCATGCGCCCTTAATATGACGTCATGGTCACATGATGCTCACAGTCGCGGGTCACATTTGAAATTTAGCGAAGAACCTGGCAGCCATGTTGGTTAAGAAGTGGACTGTACGTTATTATCAAGTAAGTATTTCTAGCTTTTTTTATTCCGAAGCATTAAACATCCATACTCTGCCTCAGTCAGTCACCGCAACTTTTAATGCATATTTCATGTTTAGTTCGTTGTGGCTTTAGGCAGTACAAGTTTGCTCGCTGGTTAGCTAGCTTGCAAAACCTGTTGATTTAACGTCAGATTTGATTAAATCTGCGGCGGTTAGTTTTGGTGAGCGGATATAGTCTTTATTCTAAATATTTCCCTTCTTGATATTTAGCTGTCTCGGATGCATGCACAAACCGTTGCAGCTCCACCTCCCTCTGCAGAAAGGGTTTCTGCATTTTGCACTGAACAAACAAAAACGGCTGTCGGCGATTTGACGAGAACGCGCGCACATGCACACGCCTGTCTGTACTGATGACTGAAGTTCTGTAATGTGATGTTAAAATTATATTAGTGTGCATGCTGTAAAGGTTGCTGCATGTCTTTTAGAATGGGCCCACCATCATCATCATCATCATCTTAACGTCCTCTCCTCCTCCTGTCTGCTGTCAGCGGCAGGAGGAGGAGTTTTCTCCATCATGGCTTTGAAACTTAAATTCAGTTCTGTGAGATACAGAAATTGGGTAACACTGTATATAACCACGGTTAATAATTGGTGAATTGATAGTTTTACTTTTCATAAATGATATTATTATTATTGATATTAAATAGGAGTACTAATATTAATAATGTAATTACTTTGTTTCTCATTAAGTCATTTTGTGACACAAACTATATGTTATATAGTATATATAATAAAATACACACATCATTGTATCATATTTCATAAGGCATGACAATCAGCTCTGACAGTATAATTTATAAAAATCAAATTATGGCAGCACTAATTACTGGTTCAAAGAAGGTGCTAATTATTTAATTAATTCAATGTAAAAAAAAAAATAATACATTAGCTAAAGTTTGTGTATTAAGTTATCAAAGTGTTACAGTGTTACAGATTGTTTGATCATCTCTTTCTCTTTGTGCAGTTGCAGTTTTTTAGAAGCCAAGCTGCAGTCAACACACAGAAGCAAAAGGTATTGCTAAATTTTAATGTATTTGATTTTTCTATTCATTCATATTAATTTTACTACAGTTAAATCATCATTAAAATCAGTTCACTTAACATTATTAATTTTTTTTCTGTTTTTGCAGTGTTATCAGTTGTCATTCAGTGTAGTTTCTAATAAACTGAAGTGTCTCCATATCTAAATACATTAAAACCTGGAAAACAGTTTTTTTTTCTTCTTAGTAAAAAATGATTTTACGCTTCAATGCAGGCTGTGCAGTGCAGTCAATGAGGTGTTCTTGCAAGTGTTGTATTTAGAGTACTTTGACTGGGTGAGGACTATTTGTTAATTATGCATTTTTTGAATGTTTGCTAGACATCTTGCTGTAATGTCACCTAACATGGACTAAAATGAAAATATTGTACTAAAATTATGTAATGTCACCTCTTCATATAGGTCCTCATGTAATTCACAAGGCTGATGGACCTCAGTTCATTCTATGAGCATCTGGACAGCTGTCTATTCAGTGGTTCAGGTCAAATGAGGGGGTTAAAGAAATTACATCCATACTGGAACGTCTTCACAAGGATGTGAGTACATTTCTTTACTTTGAAATTTTTTCAGTGCAATAGAGACTTGAGACTACAGACTTGCCAGTATACTCAGTGTTTGTCACAAGCACAGATAAATGGGGAGGATTGCATCAGGAAGAATATCCGGTGTAAAATCTTTGCCAAATCATACATGTAGATCAGCAAGAATGAGAATTCTATATGGCATCAGCTGGGGTTGTCTTATGCAGAGATGTAGCAGCTACAGATAAAGCTGAAGAGCCATACCATGAAGGTATGGGAAAGAGTTGTAGAAGAGAGGTGACGGTCAGTGAGCAGCAGGATGGTTTCATGCAGAAAATGAGCGCAACAGTAGAAAGCCAGTAGAAGAGTGAAGGGGGAGGTTTACAAGATGGTAGTGAGACCTGCTGTGTTGGATGGTTTGGAGACGGTGGTTCTGGCAAAAAGACAGGAGGCAGAGCTGGAGGTGTGTTCAGCTCTCCATTGGGAGTGACCAGGATGTAGAGGATCAGAAATAGTAACATCAGAGGGAAACAACTTAGTCTCCAAACTGCTTAAACTGAGCAGATTAGAGAGGCAAGGCTGAGATGGTTTGGACATATGCAGAGAAAAGATAGTGGATATACTGGACAAAGGAAGCTGAAGATGGAGCTGCAAGGCAGGAGGAAGACCTCAGAAGACTCATGGAATGAGGACATGCAGAGGGTTGGCATGGCAGACGAGGATGCTCGGGATAGGGTGGCATGGAGGCAGATGATCCACTGTGGTGACCACTAAACGAAGCAGCTGAAAGAAGGAGAATGTATCAATAGGGATAAGGCAGGAGGAGGAAAGATGGAAATGAAAGGAGTGAAGCGGATGGGAATTAGGAGAGCGGGTGAACCTAAATACTAAAAAGGTAGATTTAATGTTGCCAAGTCCCTTCTCTGATCTACTTGTGTTAATCATGTAATGCTTCCTTGATTTATTTTTTCTTTTACATTTATTATTAGTTTGTATATAAAAATATTTTTTATTAAATAAATATTGTCTTGTAAAGTTCAAGCATCACAGTGTGGAACCAAAATGTGTACTTGAAATCACTTGTGGACTGATGGGCTCATATAATTCTGATGGCAGCTGTATGCTCTGTTGGCAGGCATCGAATCAAAGACAGTTGGGCAGCAGCATTGCAGAGCCTACCAGGGTACGTGAGGAAGAATCCTGCATTCCTGAAGATGTGTGAGGTAAGAGTTTATCATTTAAAATCAGACAAAAAACAAAACTAGTTCACAGTGAGCAGGGTAACACTTGTGCCCCCTGGATGCTGAATGATATGACAAAGGATTACATAAGCACTGACACCTTTGTTTTGTTTTTCATGAAGCCTACAGATCCTGAAGACAACATCAAGGGAATGATCACTGGAATATTTTATTGGTTGAAGATGAGAGGGAACCTCTTCCAGCTTCCTACAACGATGTCGACATTGTAATCGAGGAAAAACTCGTCATCCGTCACCTGCGTGATGCCCCCAATGCTTTTGTGAACCTGATGGGACTGCTGAACATTCTGAACCTTGAATGTCCAAAAGACTTGAAGTACACTTTTGAGGTAATCCAGCACCTTTTTATGGGAGTGTACTGCAGGAGTCCACTCTGAAGAATAAATTGCTCAGGGATGGGAAGATGTTTCTGCACTTGTCGTAAAGTTACTGTACTCGTGATGTTGTCCTTTGGTGCCAACATCACTGAAGAGCTTTATAAATCTACTGCTACTACATACTGCAGTTTATTTTATATTCTGTGTGCTCTCAGGAATAACTGTCTTTGAGACATTTGAATTTAAGAATTTTGAACAAGTCTCTTGTTGACATTAATGCAATAAAATTCTTGACTGAAATACATCTTGAGATATTTTTGTGTGCATTATGATTATGTTTAAGATGGATTTGTTCATTGTTGAATTATAGTAGTTTTGTAGGTATTAGTTTTCTCATTGAAATAAGCTTTTCCAAAACTTAAACTGTAAAAACGAATTTGTTGACTCAACTTGACTTAGTCAAGTAAACTTGTTGCTTTGACTCAGTTAAGTTTTGAAAATGTAAAGCTTCAAGTGAACGACACTGAAATAAATGAGTTGATCCAACATGCTGTTTGTTGACTTAACTTTTCATATATATTAATTTGGACTAAAAATGATTAGTTAGTTGAACTAAAAGCATGTAATCTGAACTCAGTTTATTGAGTTCAGATTACATGCTTTTAGTTCAACTAACTAATCATTTTTAATCTAAATTACTTAACTTTTTATATAAAGTCAACAAACTGCATGTTGGATCAACTCATTTATTTAAGTGTAGTTTACTTGAAGCTTTACATTTTCAAAACTTAACTGAGTCAAAGCAACAAGTTTACTTGACTGAGTCAAGTTGAGTCAACAAATTAGTTTTTACAGTGTGATTATGTCAGTTTTGGTCCTCCATAGGGACCGGCCTGCTTTATTTGTACAGTACCTGACTGATGACTTTATTCCTTAACTTGTACATGTACATGTACATGTTTATGGGTTAATTAGCACTGAAGACTGATTTTAACCCTTGTTATCTGGTTCACTTGTATTGACACTAAACAGAGAAATTTAATTCATTTAACCTGCAGCCTTGCTGGAGTTTTGGTTGCATAAAGCTGCTCAGCTGATGAATATGAATGAGTGTCACTGAGGACGGTCTAATTGTTTAACCCACCTTATATTTTCCTTAATAGATAAAATATAAAACTTGCTAAGGTTACACATTTATTATCTTGTGTTAAGTATTCAGATGTAACTTCACAGGGACAAACTGAAGTGACAATAACTGAAGATATGAAAATGTAACAAAATCTACTTTTGCACCTGTGATATGAGACATCTTTCATTTCAGAATCATTTAATGTGTGAGAAACAGTTCACCTCTGCAACTGTGATCCCATAATAAGATTTTAACAAGTGAAATTAAAATGATTTATCTTTCAAATTTAGCATAATTTACAGTTCTGCCCGACCCGTAAATCCTGTGGAGCCAGAACAGTGCCACTAAAAAACGAAACCAAAAAATGAACTGAAACTGAAAAATTAAACATCCTCATTGAAATAAATGAAGTTGAAAAAGTTTTTTAACACACAAAAAAGTTTCATTGAAAATAACATAAAAACCTTTAAAATCACAGCTTTAAGCAAAAAAAAAAAAAAAAAAGAAAAAAGTTAACACTATCTGTTTTTTCATTGACTTTTTTTTTTTACTCTGCTTTAACTTTTTTCGCTTACACTTTTTCTTTTCGCTTTCAATCCTCTGTCACTCTTTTGGCGTGGAGGGGAGTGGGTAAGAGGCGGGGCTAGAGGGTCCGCAAACCAGATGTAATTTTGCATCCCGCTCTGCTGGTCAGGAAGTGGCTGGGAAACTGTAGGCTGACCCTCCTTCAGAGCAGAGGAAACACTAAGACTACCTCTGCTTCAGGGCGATTCTAAACTTTCACATTTCCAAAGATCCGAGTTCAGATGAGCTGATTCCAGACGAAGAGACAGAAACCAGGTGAGCTTTACTTCTGCTTTCAGTCAAAGCCGTCATAGCCGACATAACAGGACACTGAATGATGGTAAAAATCGCTCAAAAAAGCGATGAACGACTGAAAAAGCAATTTCTGGTGTTTTTGTTCTTCCTTCTTGTGGCGAATAATTACTGTGAATGCTGTTAAGCATTCACAGTATTGTTGTATTCTTTATTATTTTTACAGTTCAAAAATTATTTTGATAGGAGTTAGGGGCTCGACACACGGGGAGCGACGTCGCTCGCTCTCCATTCATTTCCTATGGAGCTTGTGCGATGAGGCGACAATCGCTTGCCCTCCTCCAGCTAAGCGACCGGCGACGTTCGTGCATGTGAAATTTCGAGCTCGTACACGTAGACGTGCACACGCGACCAGGCGACGCGACACAACAAAGTTGGAAAATGTTGTGCCGCGTGGCACTAAACCAATCAGCAAGAGTTTCATTGACTGACCAATGAGCGAAGAGTATGCTACACGCTGCAGTCTGCAACCACTTTCAGCAGGAAGGAAAGCATCGTTTTAGCTGTGTTTGACTTTCCTATATTATATGACACTCCACGCAGTGATTATCGAGTTAAACATAAAAGGCAGCCATATGAGAACGTGTTGGTGCAAGACTAACGTTAAACAGACGGATAGAGAGGACTTTTGTGCTAATATAGGATGAATGCGTCTTTTTCTTTTGTAGAGGAGCCTTAACAGCAAGATTTCTGTCAGTTCCAATAATATCTTCAGACTCCTCATCTTTATTGCCGTGTCTGACACGGACTGCTTTTAAAATGTCTAAATCCCTCCAGTTTCATAACCAATCACATTTCTTGGAGACGAGTGACGTAAGAGCGCGATTCGCAAAGCTGCCGTCGCTATCGTGTCCCGTGTGTTCGGTTTCACCCCAGTGGCGATGCGACCCATTCGTCGCTGTCGTTTGTCGCTCCCCGTGTGTCGAGCCCATTACGGTTTTTGATTTATAAGCATTTGTTCGGGAGGTGCGCCGCGGCAAATTCAACAGGGCTTTGCAGCAAAGTGCTTGTTTTGGCCGGAAAATGTGAGCAGGGCACAGCCAGCCTGATTGGCTCTTAATACTTTAAACTGATTGGGGGATTTGTCTTCTGCATGCAAGCTGGTCAACGTTGAGCTGTTTGTTCTTCTTTAAAAACTTCAGCACCGTTTATGCTACAGAAACAATTCTGGTATCAAAACGTTCAGCTTCTTCTGCAGATTTATGCTATTCTTTTTTTTTTTTGCTTATAACTTTTATGGTTTTTGAAATATTCAGCTTTTTATTATTTTTTTTTACCCTATTCAAATGAATGAGGAGAGCTTCAAATACTCTTCAAATTCATTCAGCAAATAAAGTTTAAAGCTGTTTGAAGCATTTCTTGGCATTTCAGCTGCAATCTTTCAGCATGCAGCATTCACAGTGCATTTTCTTCAGGAAATGCTTTTTCTAGTTACTGACTGAAATTAAAATATGACTCTGAGACAAGAAAAGAGGAAACAGACATTTCCTGGTCTGTCAAACAAAATTACGATACAGTGACAAAAACAAAGTGAAAGGAATAAATAACCTCATGTATGTCTTTAAAGGCTGTCTGAGTTAATACGAGGACAGACTGCAGTCACTGTCCAGGAGATGTTCCCCTTAAAAAAGTTAGATTTTTGGAGTCAGAGGAACTTTCACTTTAGTTAAAAATGACAGTTTTACGTGGCCACACCTGGAGGTAAATTAATTATGACGCTGCTCCCCGTTTCCTCCATCGCCACCGTCTGCAGAGCCCTCCAGTGGTAATGGTTACCATTGAAGGGCTCTGCTCGGCTCCAGCTCCAGCTGCTCCAGCTCCAGGTTTCTATCATAATGGCATTTCTGTGCAGGTGTAATAAAGAATCTTATGAGGTTTTTCCATCCAAATTCTTGCCATTGTAGTGATTTATTATATGTCCACTGATATTTCCATATTTTTGTCCATTCTTCCTCAGTTATTGTTAAGTTGCCCTCTCTCTCCCACCTTGCTTTAATATAAAGGGTCGAACTGTTTTTAAGAGCTAGTAGGTTTTTATAGATAAGTGAAATAGTTTTCTTCTTGGTTTTTGAATTATAGGCTTTAATAAAAATTTCAATTAGATTTATATTTTTATCATTTATCATTTTGGATTTAACAAAATTTCTCATTTGTAAGTATCGGTAGAAATCCTGCTTATCCAGGTGATATTCTTTCTTAAGTGTTTCAAAATCACTTAAAGTCTCGTTTTTCATTATTGTACAGAGAGCAGTAATCCCTTTGGATGCCCAATCCTTAAACCTGGTGTCGAGTTTGTTTGGTGGGAAGTCTGAGTCATATGCGATCATTTCAGGATTGTAATATCCTTCTCTAGTGTGTTTTCTTTTATGATGGTTTTCCATGCTCTAAGGGTTGTTTTCATCCATTGGTTGTCTATATTATTAATAAAATTTTGTAAGTTTGCATCAGCCAGTGCCGCCTGTATGGGGGTGGATGTCACTTTTGTTTCAGTGTTTTTCCATTGAGCCTTATATTTTGGGTCACACCAACATATCAGTGCTCTTGCTTGTGCAGCTAAGTAATAGTCTCTAAGGGATGGTAGTCCCCAACCCCCCTTTTCCTTTTCCAGTTGTAAAGTCTTGTATACAATTCTGGGTCTTTTACCCTGCCAGATATATCTTGAGAGCAACTTGTCCCATTCGTTAAAAAAATTCTGGTTAATTTCAATAGGTAGAGTTTGAAATAAATATAGCAGTCTGGGCAGTATGTTCATTTTAATTGAGTTAATTCTGGAACTGAAACTTAGAAAGGGGGTAAGGTTCCATCTTGTAATATCCTCTTTAATTCTTTTTTCTATGGGAATAAAATTATATTCAAAAGTTTTTGGAGGTCTTTTGGTATGATAATGCCCAGATATCTGAAATGTTCAGTGTTCCAGGCAAAGGAATATGCATTTTGGATTTCCTGTGGTGGGTTATAATTATAAGAAAGTAGCTGGGTTTTATTAATATTAATTTTTTATCCTGATAGTTGACCAAATCGTTCAAATGATTGCAGTAGGACTGGTAAAGAATAGGTTGGTTGTTCTACATATATTAATATGTCACCTGTGTAACATGCCAATTTGTGTTCCATCCCTCTAATATTTATTCCTTTAATACCCTTATTTTGTCTAATCGATTGGGCTAATGGCTGACAGTTTTATGTGGCCTACACCTGGAGGTAAATTACTTATGACGCTGCTCTCCGTTGCCTCCATCGCCACCGTCTGCAGGGACCTCCAGTGGTAATGGTTACCATTGAAGGGCTCTGCTCAGCTCCAGCTGCTGCTTCTCCCTGGACGTTTACTGCCTTCATGCCGGACCCCAGATCCAGAAGCCCACACTTTGTTTTGTATTACGTGTATATACTAGGTATTACGGAAAAATACGACAAACTTACTAAAACTTCATTAAAGATTAAGGTTTCAAAGGGTGTGTACAGCCATTATAAGTAATCTTGCTGTTTTCACAGATTAATTTCCCTTAAGATGAAGAGTATACACCCTCAGTGTCACTCAGTCTGATTTTGGTTTTCAAAGTAAAAGCCCTCTGAAGCGTCACATTGGAGCTGTTTATCATCTGAATTCAGAATGCCATTATAAGGAACTCTTCTGTTTCCACAGTTCACTTTAGATCATTTTGTATTAGAAAATTAAAGTCTTTTGATATCTCCAAAATGAAAGCCTTCAAAAGCCTTCAGGTTGGGACCAGGAAGAACTGAGGAGGCTCGAACACAACCTAAGGTTAAAGGTAAGGAAATGCAAAGACTAGGAGAAGAGGAAGCTGGTGGCCACACTTAAAAAAAACAGTGTGTAAAGCAAAAAAGCCTGAGGGATGTGTGGAGTGAGATGAAGATAATCAGTGGGTGTGAGGTGACAGACAGCAGCCTGCAGAGAGCAAATGAGCTGAATAATTTCTCCTACAGGTTTAGTTTACAGCCTTCTAGTGCCTCCTCCACCTCACGCCCTGGCCTCCAAACACCATCACTGCCTTCAGTGATTTTGCAACTACTTGCATTACCCTGGATCCACAGGAGAGGGTCTGATAGTTGAAGGTTCTGCTTCCTATTCTGGAAACCTTTGGAAACACAAACCTGTTCTCTTGGACAGAGTTTTGCACAGTTGTTTTTTTTTTTTTTTTTTTTTTATTAATCTGCAAGAAATTAATTTCATTCCATCTTTGCAATAATCTTAATTATATTTCTCACTTTGTAAGAGACAGTCTGACATGTCCTCTGTTCTACATAGAAACAGTGTCGATATCCGTCCTCCTACAGTTCAGTTTTTGCCGTCGTACCACAACCAGTTTTGATCAAGGAGATAATGTCATAATTATCAGATAATGTCAGATAATGTCATAATAATAATTTCAGCCATGTTTGCTGGGTTGCTGTTTGTGCATGCTGAGCTTTGCACAGAGGAACAGAAGCAGACTTTCTGCAACCTGCTTTTCAGCTGTGTTTAGGTCAGAGGAGCTTATGCTGCAGCTACGCGTCTATCATCCATCTGTCCATCCACAACTCACAGGAATCGCTCCTCCTCCTAAAGTATTGGTAAAATTGAACACAGTGATCACCTGATGGTTTCCACCCAAACTTTGCTCAAAGTCAAGGTCATATTTGTTGTTTTACAGGCAATAACTTGTGAATTTGATGGATTTGAGTCAGATGAAGTACTGCACTGTTGATGCTCTGGTTTGAAGTTTGACACTAAAGACATCATGAGAAGGAAAAACCCGCTGAGCTACTCTGTGCTCACTGCTGATCCCCTCATTTTTAGACTAGGTTTAAGGTGGTTGTTTGTCATTTGAGTGATAGAAATGCAACAAAGTTCATGTCAGTAATGTTGTCATGAGTGAAATGCAAAGCAGTCAGTTTGCATCCATCAGATAACAAACAGTAACATCCTGTCCTGCATGTGTGATGAGATTTATTCATTTTCCAGGTGGTAACAATGACGACTAAGAAGCTGCTCATTGAAACACTGAACCAGTTGAGTCCAGAGGACTTTGCTGAGTTCAAGTCAATCATTGAAGTGGATAAAAAGTTCACATTCTTCTCAAAGAGGGAACTGAAAGCAGGAAACACGCAGGATGTAGTGGAGCTGATGGAGGAGACGTACGGGCGAGGGTGTGTGGAGGAGACCAGAAAGGCTTTAATGAAGATGAGCAGAACTGATCTGGTGCAGAGATTATCAGGTATGACCTCAGGAACCAAACGTAAGACAACAAAGAAAGAAATGTGTGAAAATACTGCATAGATATAAGAAAACAGGAAGGACATCAGCTGAGTTCCAGTATTTTAAACAGATCAGAACAAATCCATCCAAATCCATTCATCATGGTTGGAAAGTCTTTAAGCAGCTCTACAGATTATAATTATGTCACTGTTAACCTTCATCCTCCTGACTGGAGTCCATGCAGTCCTCAGTTTATTTCAACTACTTTATATCTTTAGATGACATTAATTACATATCTGATATAAAGCTTTAATTAAAATAATCATTGTTCTATTATGATTGTTTGTGCCAGTAAATTGGGGTCCTCAGGGACTCCAGTTGGTGGTCCATGTATGTTAAATGTGTGGGTAGGATGAGGGTTGATGAGGTTTAAGTGTCACTTTGAGGTGAAATCTTTTGTGTTATAAATGTTCATAAAGCCTGACCATAAAGCAGTTTCTAATCTGACTTTTCCTGTTTCTGTTTTCCTCAGACAAACAGTTTCCTGCACTGAGTCAGAGAGTGAGTAATGTCACATCAGTCGACTTCACACAGTTCAGCTTTGATTGATGAAGACTGGAAATCATCTTCATCTTTAATATAAATGATACACATCAAATTCATGCTGGAGCTGTGTCATGTTGTCATCATTTTCTTTTTTATGTTATTATCAAAAACATTAAGTCAGTAATCACAAGGTTCATTCAAATGACTCTGATCCATAAAATTGGGAATCCTGGTGCCTCACCTGCCTAGAAACAGCAGGTAAGGCACCTGTCCAAACTGAGGTGAAGCACTAAGACCTCAATGAGCCACGGTCACGCAGGTGTTTCCAAACAGCTGCAGTGTTGAATCGTCAGTATCCAGCGTCCCTGTTTCTAAGCAGTAAAGATGTGAGCAGTTAAACCTCCCTCTGTCTGTAAAATCAGGAGACTCACTGCAGGTTTTGCAGCAGTCTTTGAAGGAGTTACAGTCAGGCAGTGAAACAATGTCACAAACCTGTTAATGAAAATTAAATCCTTCAGAAGGAGGAAACAATGAACCACCTTCTGGTTACTAAAGACACAAACTAATGCAAGCAGGTACCCACCAAGCACCAGATGTTCATGGACGTTATTTTCTGCTCTAAATCTGGTCGACCCCTCATGGCCTTTAAAGAGACGCCCTTTATGTCTGAGTTTGGGTCAAAGGTCATCGTTTTACAAAGACTTGAATTGAACCTAATTTCAGCTTTGGATTTATGTTTAACAAACTGAACAATTTGTGTTAATTAAAGATCAAACAGACCTTTGAATTGTACACAGCTGTCATTTGACCTCTGATTTTACCAGGTAGAAACGATGGAGTCTCTTATTGAGCTGCTTTTGGAAACACTGGCTCATCTGAGTGACAGTGAGTTCGAGGACCTCAAAGAGATCCTCAGGAGTAACCATGACTTCTTCCAACCGAGGGAGACAGAGGAGTCAGACCTGCAGGACACAGTGTTTTCCATGGTGCCGACTTATGGCCAACAGTCATTGACGATGATCATGGAGGTGTTACAGGATATCAGGAGGAGTGATCTGGCTCAGAGGATGTCAGACTGCAGCTCAGAACCTAAAAGTAAGATAATACAGACAAAACATGTTAAAATCATTAAAATGCTTCAGTTCATTTTATAAACAGATTTACAGTGAGGGAAAAAACATATATTGTAAATAAAGCTCTATCAGCTGTTGTCAGTCACTTATTTCTATTTTTTTTTTGTCTTTTCCTCAGGAAAACATCTGGATGAACATCTGTCTGCAGTGATCCACAAAGTGAGTAACGTCTCATCTGTGTGACTCTGCAGAGCTCAGCTTTTATTCAATAAGCTGCAGGATGAAAATCATAGTTTCATCATTTAGATTGGACTGAGTTTAGATTCAAAATATTTACTAAGTGAAAAAGTGTGTTTTTCAAAATAAAAGACTGATGAGGTAGTAAAAGCTAACAGAGTGGCTCAGCTGACCTTCAGAGGATTCAGGGATCCTTTATTGTCCTTCACGTCACATTTACATGCAGGAGAACAAAATTCTGTCCTCAGGTCCTCGTGTTGCTCTTGTAACAGTCACGACAGTTCAAATAATATTAAAGAAGAATAAATATGAATATAAAGAAATAATAAATACAAAAATAAAACACAATATAAAACAGACACTTTAAGATGTAGAATAAAGCTGTAGTGACACATGTGGTGCCACAGCAGTGACTTGTGTGACTGACAGCAGCAACAGCAGCATGAATGTGAGCAAGGACTGATGGAGGAAGAGCAGTACAGCTACACAGCCCCACCAGAGTTCAGCAGTCTTACAGCTTCAGGGAAGAAGCTGTTCCTCAGTCTGCTGGTCCTGCTCTTGATGCTCCTCAGCCTCCTGCCTGAGAGGAAAAGTGTGTGTGCTGGGTGTGTGTGGTCCTTCATGATGCAGGTGGCCCTTTTTTCCTGCATGTGGAGGTGTAAATGTCTGTGGTGTCTGGATATTCAGTGTCTAAAACAGCTGCAAAAACATAAATCTTTAATTCTCTCAGTGAAACAACAAATTTTCTTTGTTTACTTTGAAATTTCCAGGTTGCAACAATGGCAGCTGTTAAAGAGCTGCTTTTGGAAACACTGAAGGATTTGAGTGAACAGGAACTCAAAGACTTCAGGAGGTTTCTGAAGTTCACGTGCTTCAAGATGGACCTGCCACAAATACAGACATATATAAACATAGCAGAAGAACTAGTGGATCAGATGATGTATAAACTTGGTCATCAGTCTGTGGAGGTGATCATGGAGGTTTTAACAGACATGAAGAGAACTGATCTGGTGCAGAGGCTGTCAGAGAGCAGCTCAGGACTCAAAGGTAAGATAAAGTCATCTGTCAGAGTGATCTGTAATAATGTCAATGAATATGGTGTGATTATTCTTAACTGTGTGTAGAAGAATTTAAACCATAATATTCCAGCTGACACTGAAAGAAGAATCCAAAGAGTTGAATCAGTATCTGTGAGGGAAAATCACAACAAGAACTGAATAATATCAAATTTATGATCATCTTCAAATGAAGGAATGTGTTTCCTCTCAGTGTTTTTGGACAGAAGTGGATAAATTAACATGTTCAGGTTTACAAACACAATCAAATTACAAAGATTTTAAATCAAAAATATTCATTTTATTGAATCAGTGACTTTCTTGTGTAAATGTTGTTTTAAAGCTCTTTGAACATCTTTCCTTTGAAAACATTTTTCTTTCTTTGTTTCTGCTTCATTGAATTCTTGCATTTTGAGCTCATTACTATCAGTCTTGTATTGTAAATGGTTCTTTATGTGCAGCTTTGACTGGACTTAAACTCCACTATGGAGACAGACAGACGACCTGTATGAGGTAGATTATTAAAAAGTCTTTGCAGTGATTTCTCTGTGATTGTGTAACTATGGCCTCCTCCTGCCTTCAGTCAGCACAGCTGAGACTGAAATATTAAAGCTTTTTATTGTCAGGACTCAGTGTTACACTCAGGATGAGCTCACATAAAGGACACACACAGTGTGTGTATTATGTAGTTACAGTTTGGATTCAATGTGTTGCAGCTGCAGGAACATCAGCTGAAGGATTTGATGTGGAGGACACAGAGAGAGGTCAGTGCCCTGAAAATCAATACATTTAAACAGTAAAGTCATTGATATAAAATTATTGAGTGAAACTGAACTGGATCATTTCCTCAGAGTTTGATAGTTTTCCATTGATGGCAAATATGACTTTATGTTGACAAGTGTAATGTTATTAATTGAGGTTACAAAGATAATTAGGATTAAATAAAGTGTCAGTTATTAAAAAGGGTCTGATTATTAATGCTGATGTTAAATCAGTCATGAATGAAGCTTTTAATATTTCTTTTCTCTCAGAGAAACACTCTGAGGATGAACGTTGGCCTGCACTGATCCACCAAGTGAGTAACGTCACATCTGTCTGACTTCAAATGATGCAGCTTTCACTGAACAAATGCATGTTAGAAATCTACAATAGAAAACAGATAAAAACTCATTTGATTTGATTTTCAGTGTAAAAGCAGAAATGTCAGAGCTTCAGGCTGTCCAGTGAGGTCGGTCTTCAGTAGATCCAAAAGTCCTGAACTTGTTAACAGAAGCAGAGTAATCAATAATCAGGTGTTTGTGACCATTCTGACAATATGACCAATGACATCATTACCTGATGTGATGGCTGATGGAACTGAAACACATGTACATTTCTAAAGTGTTGATGAATGTAAACAGAAAACCTGAAACCAACTGAGGAATTACACATTTATCTCATGAAGATTTTCTTTGAATTTTGCAGGTAGAAACGATGGAGTCTGTTATTGAGCTGCTTTTGGAAACTCTGGCTGCTCTGAATGACCAGGAGCTCAGAGAGTTCAAGGAGGTCAGGGAAAAAACGCTTGTTCTCAGATTCGACTATGACTCATACGTCACAGGGATACTGCACATGATGGCAGACCTGCAGGACACAGTGTTTGTAATGGTGCAGGCTTACGGCCAACAGTCAGTGAAGAAGACCATGGAGCGTTTAAAGGAGATGAAGAGGACTGATCTGGCTCAGAGGCTGTCAGACTGCAGCTCACTGCCTAGAAGTAAGACAATAAAAACAAAACTCATTAAAATCATAAAACTGTTTTTATGACACATCTCAGAAGCTTCTCAGTAACGTCTTCTTCTTTTATATTATAAATAATAATATTTGTAATACTTTGGGAGAAGGAGAGAAAGTGACTCCTTCATACTGTTTATTATTGCTGAGGAGGTTTAAGTGTCATTTTGCATATTGTCCATTTTTACAAAGTCATATTTCCTGAATAATTGTCAGCCAGCTGTTAAATGTGTTTGTCATGAGTCACTTTTCCCACTTTTGTCCTCAGAGAAACACTCTGTGGATGATCGACGCTCTGCACTGATCCACACAGTGAGTCATGTCACATCTCTGATTCAGTACAAGACAGCAGATGCAGGCTGAAAGTCAGAGTACTGAAGTATCATCTGCTCTCATTTCCATCAATTTCTCATGATTTATGCTGGATGTTTGTGAGAAACTGAAGCTTCCTTCAGTTTGAGTCCTTCAGCAGTAATTTGATCCAACACTAATGTCAGGATGTCTTTACCACTGAGGATGAGCTGAGGAAATGTCAGCATGTACATTTGTCCTGACTGTTCTCTTCAACAGGACAGAGAAATCTGAAAAGATCAACCACTCTGAGATTAAACATTCAACTTTATTGTGCTTAAAATATTTGATAAAGAATTAAAGATCATCTGAAACCTGAAATCATGGAAATAGTGTTGAGTGATATTTTTCAGTTTTTAGCTGCACAGTATGTGAGAAGAACTGCAGCCTGTAAATAAACACGATTCAAAATCATAAAGAGGATCACTGGTTTGTGCTTTCTTCACAGTTCTGATAAACATGCTGTAATCAATATAACAGCCCATGTTTGGCTAAATATATGATTAAACTTCTGACCCATGAATGTACTGACTGTTCCAGATGGCAACAATGGCAGCTGTTAAACATCTGCTTTTAGGAACTCTGAATGATTTGAGCAACGAGGAGTTCAAGAAATTTCAGAGGTTCCTACAGACGATTTTTCCTCAGAAGAATATGTTATATTCCTCATGGAGGTTGGAATCATCATCAGTCAGAGCACAGTTTGTGGATCTGATGGTGAATGAACTTGGTCAGCAGTCTGTGGAGGCGACCAGGAAGGTTTTCTTGTACATGAAGAGGACTGATCTGATACAGAAGTTATCAGAGAGCAGCTCAGGATCCAGAGGTAAGACCAACAAAGCTGCATGAGTGTAAACGCTGTGTCATCAACAATGTAAAATCTCTGAAATCTGAGATCAATAACTGATCTGATTTATTGATTTCATCAGATGACCAATAACTCCTGATTACTGTTGCAGGTTTTTGTGTTGGTGGTGGCATGGTGGTGCAGTGGTTAGCACTGTCACCTCACAGCATGAAGGTTCTGTGTTTAAGCCTCCTGGTTGGCTGGAACCTTTGTGTGTGGAGTTTGCATGTTCTCCCTGTGCCTGCATGCTTTTCCTCAGAGTGATCTGGTTTCCAGTCCAAAGACATGCTGGTTGGGTTTATTGGTGGTTATCAGTTAGCTGTAGGTGTCAATGATTCTGTCTCTCTTTGTTTATTACCCATGATGGACAGGTGTACTGTCTCTCTCCCTGTTACCTCTAAGATAGGCTCCAACTTTCCACCACTTAATTAATTGGATGGATGGGTCGTTTTTGTACTGGGTTGTGTGTGTCATGTATGTTGTATTATTTTTCCTTTCAAAACGTGTGTCTTTTTAAAGTTGATTCTGCTTGGATGTGTGATGAGATTTGAATCCTCAGAGTTCATTTGAAATGTCTTTTCTCCTCAGACAAACTCTCTGTGGATGAAGATGAAGCTGCACTGTGGAAGAGAGTGAGTGTGACTTTACACAACTCAGCTTCATTCAGTAGATTCAGGTTGTAAATCCTCCTCATCTTGAATATTAAACATGATGAAACAGACAAACCATCTTTAAACTGGATGGTTCTCACAGTGGAGCTCTGCAGCAATAATGTTATCCACCACTGATGACAGAATGAATGATCTACTGTTGAAGCTGAAATCAGGAAATGTCATGTTAGATTTTGTTTGTGTTTAAAAAGTAATTTACATCTTATTTAGAGAACTTTAAAAATTTCATAAAGATCTGTTTTTTAACATTTTATAGGGCTTCACAATTAATCAAATTTTAATCTCCATCCCAATTTTGGCTTCCCATGATTAAATGAGCGTGATCGAGTGATATTTCAAATGCAACGTGAAAGGAAATCGAGCTCTTTCTAAATCAGCGCCTGATCAGTTGCCTCCTTGTGTCAGTCACAGCTGTTTCCTGCACTGTGAACCTTGAAGGTTCCTGCAGTAGTCTGTGTGAGTAACAGTGTTTAAAGGCAGACAACAAAATAGAAATGTGTGACACAACAGAAGGCAAAGAGCTCGTCCTTCAAAGTGAATCATGGTCTTTGTTTGGAATATACTTTGGATTTAGTGCAGGTGATATAATCAAGAAGAAATCATATGCAAAGAGTGCTGTGTGTCTGCACTGCAGAGCAACACAACTCACTTATTCAGCCTCTTGAAATGACACCACAAACTGCAGCATAATGAAGGCCAATAAAAACAGTGCAGTGTTTGCTAACGTGGATCATCCAACATCAACTCTGATGTCCATAAAAGTGAGCCTGCACAGTGTATCAGTGTATCCATCCAGCTCACAAAGACACACTGAAATCACCAACTAATCACATTCCATTTGGCCAAAGATGCATCCACTAAACAGAGAGTAATGAAAGCTTCAGGAAAAATAAACCACACTGGATTTAAAATATGTTATTTCTCCATGTAACAAAAGAGGGAGACTGGCCGAGGTGGTAACTGGAAAAAGATCATTTATTTACAAAATATAATTAAAGGGAACATGTTTCTCATGTGTATAAAGCAACGGTGGGCAAACTACAGCCTGTGGGCCACACCCAGCCTGTTGGTCTTTTTATTCTGGCCTGTCAAAGATTGGTCCAGAATTACCCAAATCAGATCATATCATAATTATGACTGATGTTGAGGATTCTGACAATTGCTACAACAAAACTAACACCAGACTTTGATGCACTGGCAAAAACAACACAGTTCCTGCTAAACATAAATGTAAGTATTAACACTGTAATGCCTTTTTTATGTTTGATGTGTATGCATCTGATCCTGGCCCAGCCTGTCTGTCAAATTTCAAAAAGTCAATGTGGCCCCACAGCCAAAAAGTGTGCCCACCCCTGGTATAAAACATGCATGGAATGGCAGAGCATGTAGAAAGTGAAAAAAGAGAACATGCTGTCTCTAAGCTGGTCCAATTCAGAAAGCTGGTTTCAAAACCAGGACAGGAAGTAATGAGGAACACAAATGCAGGAAGGAGGAAGCTTTTATAGCAAAGCTCACTGAGCCCAGGTGGAGCTCATGCAGGTCATTACTCTCCAGTCAGCTGCTGCAGACAAAGCAAAGCACAAACCACAAAACAGAGACACCCAGTGCCCAGGGGTCACCACACCTTCTTAAGAGGGAATTCCCACTGGGAAACCTGGAGAGAAGATTAAAAAAAAAAAAAAAATCATTCATTTTTGCACAGTTACATCACTCACTGCCAGCAAACAACCAGCCTATGGGCGGTTTTTGACAGGCCTGCTGCGCATTTTCAAATTCTTCACTCATATTTAGTTTTGAGTTCATCACTGATAAAATTTTCATGGCCGTGAAGTGACATAACTTCAAAGAGAGAAAGTAACCTTAGAATCACAGAGGGATGAATCTGAAAATCAAATGAACTGGGATTATAATATTTTTTTATAAATATATAGGGGTCACTCCACACTAAGCTGTACAGTTGGAGCTTGTGTGAAATATTACATAATATTTATTTAATCTAAAGCAACACTTTTTTTTCATACTCAATTTTAAATCCGTACATAAGACAAAATCAGCAGAGGTGGCAAAAGTACTGACATTCTGTACTTAAGTAGAAGTACAAGTACTTGTGTTAAAAAATACTTTGGTAAAAGTCGAAGTACTGGTTCAACTTCTTTACTTAAGTAAAAATAAAAAAGTACAGGGTCTGAAATTTACTCAAAGTAAGAAAGTAAAAGTAGCTCTTTGGAGGACGTTTCTACCTGCTATTTTTGTGTAAAGCTAACTGAACCTTATTATATATTATTGTAATAATATAAAATAATACATGAGAACACAAACGTTATTCCATCTAAATTTTAATCCTAATGAATGCACTCAGCTTGAATCACAAACTGTGAAAGGGAATTTAAACACAGCTCTGTTCTCTGTGTCCTCCATAGTAGAGGGTGACTGTGTCTCCACCTAAACACAAACATGAGGATACTCAGGGGTTACAGTGGGATTCAGAAGGTGGAGGAACCCTAAGATCAGCTGTAGTGGCTCTGCATGGGGAGAAGAATCACAGCTTTCTGTTGTAGCTGCAGTAAATGATGTTGGTGTGCAGGCTGTGATCAGCTGACCTGCTGCTGCTGCTCTGAGGTTTACTGCTCTGTGTGGATGAACTGAACTCACAAAGATGTAACCCAGTATTTCACAGCTATCTGAGCTGATCTCCATCCCCTACACTGACAGCATACAGGCTGTAGAAATGTTGAACTAAGTGAATGAATCTCAGCATCAGCAGCTTTGATTCAAACTCATCTCTGCTGCACTGATGTAACCTGTAACTCTGACCATGAACACAAAGTGCACCAACACAGAGCTTTACTGTAAATACAGTACAACAAGATAACCTGTTTATTACGTACTACAATCGTACATACAATCTTTGAATAACACAAAGTCAGCATACTTCAGTTTATTTTCCAGTCCTTACCTTTAATTCTAGCCTCTCTTCTTCCTCTCCTGTCCTCTTTCTCCATCTCTGAGTGAACTTCTCTCTCTTTGCTCTCCGTGAAATGCAGCAGCTCTTCTTTTAGCTAGCAGACACATTGTGTGACAAACTGCACACACTTTGTGTGTTTGCTGATATTTGTTGAGCATTTAAAAACGTTGCATTTACCTGCCACACGTTACTCCCTTCATGCTCGCTCCTCTTCAGTAGCGCTAGCTAAGCTGTTTATGTCCTGCGAGCGTAACTTACGGACTCGGTCCGGCCCGCTGTGACCTCTGATTATAGCGCTATAAATGAGACATTAATTACATGGGTTTGTGTATTTAATCCCTTTGTACCCGATAAGCCCCGGTGATGGAGGATACGCCAGTACGATTGTCTCTTATATGTTAATATTCCTCCGTTTAGGCTCAGATCGCTTGATGACTGACGGCGCACTGACCGGAAACGCAAACTTCTCCCTGACGTGTTAAAAAGTAACGAGTCTGTTTGAAAATGTAAGAAGTAGAAAGTACCGATACTTGTGTAAAAATGTAGGGAGTAAAAGTAAAAAGTACTCAGAAAAATAAATACTCAAGTAAAGTACAGATACCTAAAAAATCTACTTAAGTACAGTAACGAAGTATTTGTACTTCGTTACTTCCCACCTCTGAAAATCAGCTTCAACAATTTTAACATAACCAAGAAAGAAAAGTGTCCATCCAGATTTGCAGTCCCAGATGGACACGATTTGGTTCACTGATGTTGCTCCCATCTGCAATCCCTACTCTCTATAGTGGCAGTGAGAGAGTTTCATGTAGTGCATCTGCTAATTGCTGATTATGGATAAAGGTGTGCATGAGGTCAGCTTTGCAGGTCTTACCACCTTTGCTCTTCTGCTTGCTTGGTTGCACTGGTTTTAGTGGTGCTTACCAAGGGATACAAAATAAAACCCATTTGTTCTTAACACTCTGGTGTCAATCTCCACTTTATGTTATGGCTTTTGAGCCAGGTTGTAACACCTGAGTACAGCCAGCTTGCTGGAATATTATTAGGAAAAGCATAAAGAAAGACCGTCAGTGATGAAAATCTGACATTCAGCAACAATCTGCTCAGAAAGTGTGCTCAAATGGGCTGTTGTTGGTGTCCAAGTCTGTTACATCCATGAATCCTTTGTGCTGCTCCCAGAAATACTCAAAGCAGATGGCTTACTTGAAATAAATACCGATTCAGCCTTGCAGTGATATACCTAAATGTCATCAAGCAGTTACAGTGCACTGATGAATAAAACAATATCCAAAAAAATATGTTTTTGGTGTCTTGATCAGCTGTTTATTTTAAACTGAACAAACTGTACTCGGAGAATTCCTGAAATTGCTCTTAGAGCGTTACCAAAGCTTCAGTCTGCAGAGGGGCACCAGGCAGGGCTGCCCTTTCTGTCCCTCTCTTTTTGTCATTTTCATTGAGCCATTAGCAGCAGCAATCCATCAAAATGCAAATATTAAAGGGATTCAAACTGAAAATATGGACCATAAAATTAGCCTTTATGCTGATGATGTATTACTTTTCCTTGGGAATTTACAAGCTTCTCTTTTGAAGACTATCACACTAATACATAAGTTCTCATCTATATCTGATTACTCTATCAATTGGAGTAAATCAACAGTTTTACCTCTGAATTGTAATTTCCATAGAACCTCTAGGACCCCACTAAAGTCAGGAAATATTAGATATTTAGGCATAAATTTTTCCGCCAGGCTCACAGACTTGGTACAATTAAATCATACCCCCTTATTAAAAACAATAGAGGATGATCTATCACGTTGGAATAGTTTACCTATATCACTCATGGGGAGAGTTGCTGCCAGTAAAATGATGGTTTTGCCAAAAATTAATTATCTATTTTCACTGATCCCTGATAAACCTTCTCTTCCTTGGTTTAAGTCACTAGATTCAAACATCTCAAAATTTTTATGGAAAAACAAACCGTCAAGAATAAGCTTAAAAACTTTACAAAAGCCAAAACACAGTGGCGGTCTAGAATTACCAAAGTTTTATTACTATTTCTTAGGCAGTAGATTGCAGTATATTGCAAAGTGGATCAAATCCAATTCATTAGACAACCCATGGCTGGATCTATAACAGGCACTTTGTGGAAAAATAAAAATCTCGGCTCTACCTTTCATTAGTCCCAGTATTAAACATCATAACTGCTTTAAAAGCCTTAGTATTCACACCTCTCTGACAGCCTGGTGGGAATTTTTAAAAATAACTAAGTCTTCACTTATCCCCTGTAAATTAACACCCATTTGGAACAATCCAGATATTTGTCAGAAAAAGAAAATGCTGAATTTTCTGTTATGGCGTGATAAGGGTGTAAATAATTTACAACATATTATCCAAGATGGAAACCTTATTACATTCCAAGAACTTACATCAAAATATAGAATTGACAACTGTAGAGTTTTTAGAGCATTTTACAACATTGAGTGACCGAATTAAGCAGCCTGCACATATGTGGCACCTGTAGAGCATATTTTCATTGTATGTCCAAATACCTGCCTGGTGCTTTCAGGTAAGGCTTGTTTTATTTAGTAGTCTATTCTTTTATTCCACGTATATACTTACCTGACTTGACAGCAGGGGGTAGGATGGGCTGTTGGTGATATTTGGGCTGCGAGTGTGTGTCTGCAGAAAAAGTGTGTGCGTGGTACAAAGTTCCCCTGAACTTGTCCAGCCTGGTTCTTCCCATGTGGATTAATAAAGTGAATCTTCTTTACACCTATAACATCATCGCAGTCTGAGTGGTGTAACATATACTGCTATTAAGTATCCTGGACACAACATGTGTGACTTATCAGACAATTTTTTTTTTGTGTCCCACAAATTTTGCCCTTGTTACGTCCTCATCAGCAGCTCCAGCTCCATTTTATAGAACAGCAATACGCTGAGTTCACTTGAATTATCTTCTAACTGTTGCTAATGTGTCATTTGGGGATAAAACTGATTAGTCAATTTTCACACCTGTGTAACACTTTTGTACAGTTTAGTGTGGAGTGACCCATAGATGCTGATAATCACTGTATATGTGACTAGGTTCATGCAAAGTTTTGTTCAGATTGGCCCACACGTTAAAGAGGAGACATATATACATACATACGCTACGATCATTATAGTAAGATAAATTTGAAGGACTCAGAGAGCGCAAACCTCCGCCAAGGCCATAGGGTCACTGTCACTTGGTTGGCAGCAGTGGATGTTGTTTGGTGGCAGCGTTCTTATCATAGCCCAACAGAATGTCAACAGACCGAGTTTAACAGACAGACCAGCAGAAGAGGGACTTTGTGCAGTTTCTGCCATCAGCACAGGTGAATGATGCAGTCGCAACTTTTCCTCTGTTTCAAAGAACTGAAACACTTTGATCTAAAATGGATTAACTAGATTGACACAGCAGAACTGAGTTTAGGTGGAAGAGGAAATAGTTTGATAGTCTGGGTTTGTTTATCAGTCAGTTGATACATTTGGCATGTTTTTATCTAACCAGAGACCTCTCTGTTCAGACGAGGCCAAGAAGAGTTCTTCAGAATATAGTTGGAAATCTTACAGAAACCCAAATGCTCTGATTGGCTGAGGGACGTTCTCAACATGTTGAAACAACATCTAATTAACACAGCCACTGGAAACACTAGGATACCAGCACAATGTTCCCCATGTGGAACCCATGAAGCAGAGAACCTTTGTCAGCACTCTTACTGTCTGCATCAGAAAAGAACACAATCAAAAAAGTCACTCAGAGGTGAATCAGCCTGTTGTTTGACTGCTAGTTCACTGTGGGAAACAGCCAGGAGTGAGTCAGGCACAGACACGGCCACATTCTCAGGTCCACCTCGCTCAACTTCAGGTTCACCTTTAATGTCGCGCATCATTTGATTACACATGGATGACTTCAGGAACACAGTGGACAGCATCAGGCACCTCTGCAACAGAGATAAATGTCACAACAGGAGGTGGTGGTCCTCTACAGGGTGTATCCAGCCTGCAACACACACACACACACACACACACACACACACACACACACACACACACACACACACACACACACACACACACACACACACACACACACACATTTTTCTTCTAAGAGATTTGCTGAATTTAGGTGAAAAAGGAGGATCAATTTTATTTGATACAAACATTATAGAGATGTAAAAGCGATGCTCTATTTACATGACAGTGCAATAAAAACATTTGTCACTAAAATCAGTGAATAATCGTGACTGATCATCATTTTAACCATAATCATTCAGCCCTAATAGTCTGTATGCCTGCTACAGTGAGACAGAAAAATCAAAGAAAGAAATCTTTAAATCTCCAAACAGAGAAATTATGAAGTTATTTAACAAACCTTTTGTATTTTTCAGGAAGAATCTGATAAAAAGCTGCTTTTGGAAACACTGAAGAAGTTGAGTGAACAGGAACTCAAAGACTTCAGGTGGTTTCTGAAGTTCACGTGCTTCAAGATGGACCTGCCACAAATAAAGACATTTAGAAACAAAGCAGAAGAACTAGTGGATCAGATCATGTTTAAACTTGGTCATCAGTCTGTGGAGGTGATCATGGAGGTTTTAACAGACATGAAGAGAACTGATCTGGTGCAGAGGCTGTCAGAGAGCAGCTCAGGACTCAAAGGTAAGATAAAGTCATCTGTCAGAGTGATCTGTAATAATGTCAATGAATATGGTGTGATTATTCTTAACTGTGTGTAGAAGAATTTAAACCATAATATTCCAGCTGACACTGAAAGAAGAATCCAAAGAGTTGAATCAGTATCTGTGAGGGAAAATCACAACAAGAACTGAATAATATCAAATTTATGATCATCTTCAAATGAAGGAATGTGTTTCCTCTCAGTGTTTTTGGACAGAAGTGGATAAATTAACACGTTCAGGTTTACAAACACAATCAAATTACAAAGATTTTAAATCAGAAATATTCATTTTATTGAATCAGTGACTTTCTTGTGTAAATGCTGTTTTAAAGCTCTTTGAACATCTTTCCTTTGAAAACATTTTTCTTTCTTTGTTTCTGCTTCATTGAATTCTTGCATTTTGAGCTCATTACTATCAGTCTTGTATTGTAAATGGTTCTTTATGTGCAGCTTTGACTGGACTTAAACTCCACTATGGAGACAGACAGACGACCTGTATGAGGTAGATTATTAAAAAGTCTTTGCAGTGATTTCTCTGTGATTGTGTAACTATGGCCTCCTCCTGCCTTCAGTCAGCACAGCTGAGACTGAAATATTAAAGCTTTTTATTGTCAGGACTCAGTGTTACACTCAGGATGAGCTCACATAAAGGACACACACAGTGTGTGTATTATGTAGTTACAGTTTGGATTCAATGTGTTGCAGCTGCAGGAACATCAGCTGAAGGATTTGATGTGGAGGACACAGAGAGAGGTCAGTGCCCTGAAAATCAATACATTTAAACAGTAAAGTCATTAATATAAAATTATTGAGTGAAACTGAACTGGATCATTTCCTCAGAGTTTGATAGTTTTCCATTGATGGCAAATGTGACTTTATGTTGACAAGTGTAATGTTATCAATTGAGCTTACAAAGATAATTAGGATTAAATAAAGTGTCAGTTATTAAAAAGGGTCTGATTATTAATGCTAATGTTAAATCAGTCATGAATGAAGCTTTTAATATTTCTTTTCTCTCAGAGAAACACTCTGAGGATGAACGTTGGCCTGCACTGATCCACCAAGTGAGTAACGTCACATCTGTCTGACTTCAAATGATGCAGCTTTCACTGAACAAATGCACGTTAGAAATCTACAATAGAAAACAGATAAAAACTCATTTGATTTGATTTTCAGTGTAAAAGCAGAAATGTCAGAGCTTCAGGCTGTCCAGTGAGGTCGGTCTTCAGTAGATCAAAAAGTCCTGAACTTGTTAACAGAAGCAGAATAATCAATAATCAGGAGTTTGTGATCATTCTGACAAATATGACCAATGACATCATTACCTGATGTGATGGCTGATGGAACTGAAACACATGTACATTTCTAAAGTGTTGATGAATGTAAACAGAAAACCTGAAACCAACTGAGGAATTACACATTTATCTCATGAAGATTTTCTTTGAATTTTGCAGGTAGAAACGATGGAGTCTGTTATTGAGCTGCTTTTGGAAACTCTGGCTGCTCTGAATGACCAGGAGCTCAGAGAGTTCACGCAGGTCCTGTTTGAAATTCATCATCACAGAAACAAATATGACTCAGGCTTCCCATTGATGCTGTACATGATGGCAGACCTGCAGGACACAGTGTTTGTAATGGTGCAGACTTACGGCCAACAGTCAGTGGAGAAGACCATGGAGGTTTTAAAGGAGATGAAGAGGACTGATCTGGCTCAGAGGCTGTCAGACTGCAGCTCACTGCCTAGAAGTAAGACAATAAAAACAAAACTCATTAAAATCATAAAACTGTTTTTATCACTTGGTGTTGGCTCTCACTGCGGTATTGTATCACTTCCTGTTCCTGTTTCGGAGCACAGTGTTTTCCTGTCTGTTAGCTGTTATATCTGTATAACTCGATTTATCTGGATAATAACATATTTTAGTGTAATCTTCACCTACTTTAAATAGCATACTCTTTGCTGAATCACCTGTATTCACATTACTCACTTTATTTGTTTTTAGAAATTCGCTAGCTTAGCTCAGCTAGTAGCTTAGCCCTTAGCCGACTCACTACCAGCATGGCTTCTTCTCCTGTCTCTCCTGCACTTTCCTGCTCTGGGTGTCACATGTTTAGTTACTCCTCGGCCTCCTTTAGTAGTAACGGTACTTGTAATAAATGTAGTCTGTTTGTAGCTCTTGAGGCCAGGCTTTCTGAATTGGAGACTCGGCTCCGCACCCTGGAAAATCCTACATCTAGCCAGGCCCCTGTAGCGGGTGCGGACCATGGTAGCTTAGCCGCCGTTAGCTCCCCCCCAGCAGATCCCGAGCAGCAGGGAAAACAGGCCGGCTGGGTGACGGTGAGGAGGAAGCGTAGTCCTAAGCAGAAGCCCCGGGTACACCACCAACCTGTTCACGTCTCTAACTGTTTTTCTCCACTCGGCGACACACCCACCGAGGAACAAACTCTGGTTATTGGCGACTCTGTTTTGAGAAACGTGAAGCTAGAGACACCGGCGACCATAGTCAAATGTCTTCCAGGGGCCAGAGCAGGCGACATTCATGGAAATTTGAAACTGCTGGCTAAGGCTAATCGTAGATTTGGTAAGATCGTTATTCACGTCGGCAGTAATGACACCCGGTTACGCCAATCGGAGGTCACTAAAATTAATATTGACTCGGTGTGTAACTTTGCAAAAACAATGTCGGACTCTGTAGTTTTCTCTGGGCCCCTCCCCAATCAGACCAGGAGCCACATGTTTAGCCGCATGTTCTCCTTGAATCGCTGGCTGTCTGAGTGGTGTCCAAAAAATGACGTGGGCTTCATAGATAATTGAATCAGAATCTTTATTGTCATTGTACACAGAAGTTGCACAACGAAATTTAAAATGCATTCCTTTCTAGGTGCCTCAGACAATAAATAATAAAATAATAAAAATATGAGTGATAAAAATGATTACTAAAATACAGTGCACAATAGTAAATTAAGACGAATCTAGCCCCAATACACACACCAACGCACGCACACAGTCAGCACTACCACCCCACATCACTGTCCAAACCACACAGAGTTCAGTTCAATGATAGCCCTGGCATAAAAGCTGTTCCTCAGTCTGTTTGTTCTGGCCTTCATTGTCCTGAAACGTCTGCCTGATGGCAGTAGCTGAAACAAGGAGTGTCCAGGGTGTGAGGGGTCCTGGAGGATGTTCTGTGCCCTCCTCTGGCAGCAGGCATTGAACAGTTCCTGGAGGGAGGGCAGGGGACAGCCTATGATCTTTTGAGCCGTGTTGATGATTCGCTGGAGTGTTTTCCTGTCTGCTGCTGTGCAGCTGTTGAACCACACGCACAGACAGTAGGTCAGGATGCTCTCTACACAGCAACGGTAGAAGGACACCAGCAGATTCTGGGTCAGATAGTTGCTCCTAAGAACCCTCAGGAAATGCAGTCTCTGTTGGGCCTTCCTGACAATGCTGGTCGTATTGATACTCCAGGTCAAATCATCCTGCAGATGTACTCCCAGGAACCTAAAATCTGAAACCAGCTCCACTTCATCCCCCTCGATGAACAGAGGTTGAATGACATGTGTTGTCCTCCTAAAGTCTACTACCATCTCCTTTGTCTTAGTGGTGTTCAGGATCAAGTTATTCTCACTGCACCACCTTGACAGCCGCTGCACCTCGTCCCGGTATGCTGACTCATCCCCGCCTGATATGAGCCCCACCACAGTGGTGTCATCCGCAAACTTAATGATGCAGTTACTGGCATGTATGGAGGTGCAGTCATGTGTGTAGAGGGTGAAGAGTAGGGGACTCAGCACACAGCCCTGTGGAGAGCCGGTGCTGAGGCTGATGGCTGAAGAGAGGTGGGGACCTACTCTTACCCTCTGGGAACGGTCTGTCAGGAAGTCCTTGATCCAAAGACAGGTGGAGCGTGGTATCCCCAGATCTGACAGTTTAGTCACCAGTCTGCCAGGAAGGATGGTGTTAAACGCCGAGCTGAAGTCCACAAAGAGCAGCCGAGCGTAGTTCCCCCCCTGCTCCAGGTGAGAGAAGGCAGAGTGGAGGGCCGTGGCAATGGCGTCCTCTGTGGACCGGTTGGCTCTGTAGGCAAACTGGTGGGGGTCTAGTCTGGGAGAGAGACTGGAGATGACGTGAGCCCGGACAAGCTTTTCAAAGCACTTCATAACAATTGGTGTTAGTGCTACTGGCCTGTAGTCATTCAAACCTCTGATAGTGTTCTTCTTGGGGATGGGGACGATAATGGAGGACTTCAGGCAGGAAGGGACAGCAGCCTGGCTCAGGGACTGGTTAAAAATGCTGGTAAAAATACCAGCCAGCTGAGCCGCACAGACCTTCAGTATCCGTCCAGAGACACCATCGGGCCCCACAGCTTTCCTGGGGTTCACAGTTTCCAGCATACGCCTCACCTCTTGCTCTTGCAGCCTGAGGATGCTGCTGCTGCCTGCTGAGGGATGTTGGATGGCTGTCTCTGATTGCTGTACCTCAAAGCGTGCAAAGAAGCTGTTCAGCTCCTCTGCCAGATTGATGTTACGCTGATCAACTAACAGGCTGGGTTTGTAGTTCAAAATATGCCGAACCCCTTGCCACACCTGCCTGAAGTCGTGGCTCTGGAAACAGTCCTCAATCCTCCTCTTATACACAGCCTTGGCCTCCCTGATGCCCCTCTTCAGGTTGGCTCTGGCAGCGCTGTAAAGCGCCCCATCACCAGCTCTGAAGGCGATGTTCCTTTCTCTGAGTAAGCTCTGCACCTTTCCATTCATCCATGGCTTTCTATTTGGAAAAACCCGGATATTCTTGTCCACAGTTACAGTGTCGGTGCAGAACTTGATGTAGTCCAGAACAGCCGAGGTGTACTGCTCCAGGTCCTGGTGCTTGAATACGTCCCAGTCAGTTGTTTCAAAGCAGTCCTGCAGCTGTTGAGAGGCACCTTCAGGCCAGGTCTGAACAGTCTTAGATGTAGAAAGAGCAGTTTTGCTGAGGGGGGTGTATGCTGGAATCATAAGCAGGGACAGATGGTCTGACTGGCCCAGATGTGGCAGTGGCACAGCCCTGAAACCCAGCTTGATGTTAGAGTAGACTTTATCCAGTGTGTTGTTCCCTCTTGTAGGGCATTTAACATGCTGATGGAACTTGGGTAGAACAGTCTTTAAATCGACATGGTTAAAGTCTCCTGCAATGATGTGTACAGCCTCAGGATATCTGCTCTGTTGACTGCAAACCGTGTCATGTAAGAGACTAACAGCCGAGTTAGCATTAGCATCAGGGGGAAGATAAACAACAGTGATCAAAACAGCTGTAAACTCACGGGGCAGATAGATGGGCCTGCATTTAACAGTCATGTACTCCAGGTCCGGAGAGCAGTGGCTGTTCACAGTCATACTGTCTGTACACCAGCTGTTGTTTACATACAAGCACACACCCCCTCCTCTGCTCTTACCGGAGGTCCGCATTCTGTCATGCCGGTGCGTTGTCCTGCCGGCTAGCTCGATGGCTGCATCAGGAATGGATGAATGAAGCCAGGTCTCAGTGAAGAGCAAAACGCAGCAGTCCTTCACGGTCCTGTTTGTAGCCACCAGCAGTCTCAACTCATCCATTTTATTCGGGAGTGATCTTACATTGGCGAGGAAAACACTGGGTAACGGAGGTCTATGAGGCCGTTTACGTAGCCGCTCCAAAACGCCGGCTCTGCCGCCTCTTTTCTGCCTCCTTTCTCTGCGCCGTCTCCGTCTGCGACCCCCCCTCACAGGGATGATGAACCACAAAGAGCCAGGTGGTCTGGCGATGTCCACCGGGATGTTGTGAGAGTGGAGGAAGTCAGCCGTAACCGCCTGCTCACTTTGTGCTCCTATATGTAGGAGTTCGTGCCGTCTGTATGTTATAATGTCCGCCCGACATAATGGTGATGTGTTGAGCCACAGTTGAAGCACACATAACAACATACACAATTTCACAGAGCACCGAAAAGGAGAGCACTGAGCCGCTGCGACTATGCGCGCCGCCATCTTGAATGAAAATTGGCAAAGTTTCTGGGGAAAACCTGGTCTTGTTAGGAGAGACGGCATCCATCCCACTTTGGATAGAGCAGCTCTCATTTCTAGAAATCTGGCCAAATTTATTAACCCTCCTAAAAACTGACTACCCAGGGTTGAGACCAGGAAGCAGAGTTGCAGTCTTACAGGCCTCTCTGCAGCTTCTCTCCTCCTGCCATCCCCCCAAAACCCCATCCCCATAGAGTCGGTGCCTGCTCCCAGACCACCAAAAAACAAAGCTAAAATCAGCAAAAAACAATTTAAGCATAAAAATTCAAAAACAATAAATAATACAGCTTCATCAACTGCACCAAAAAATAAAACAATTAAATGTGGATTGTTAAACATTAGGTCTCTCTCTTCCAAGTCCCTATTAGTAAATGATTTAATAATTGATCAACGTATTGATTTATTCTGCCTTACAGAAACCTGGTTACAGCAGGATGAATATGTTAGTTTAAATGAATCAACACCCCCGAGTCACAGTAACTGTCAGAATGCTCGAAGCACAGGTCGAGGAGGAGGAGTAGCTGCAATCTTCAATTCCAGCTTATTAATTAATCAAAGACCCAGACAAAGTTTTCATTCTTTTGAAAGCCTGACTCTTAGTCTGGTCCATCCTAATTGGGAAAATCAAAAACCTGTTTTATTTGTTATTATCTATCGTCCACCTGATCCTTACTCAGAGTTTCTGTCTGATTTCTCAGACTTTTTATCTGATTTAGTGCTCAGTTCAGATAAAATAATTATAGTGGGTGATTTTAACATCCATGTAGATGCTGAGAATGACAGCCTCAACACTGCATTTAATCTATTGTTAGATTCAATTGGCTTCTCTCACAATGTAAAGGAGCCCACCCACCACTTTAATCATACTCTGGATCTTGTCCTAACATATGGCATAGAAACTGAAGACTTAACAGTATTCCCTGAAAGCCCCCTCCTGTCTGATCATTTCTTAGTAACATTTACATTTACTTTAATGGATTACACAGCAGTGGGGAATAAGTTTTATTACAGTAGAAGTCTTTCTGAAAGTGCTGTAACTAAGTTTAAGGATCTAATTCCTTCATTGTTATGCTCTTCAGTGCCATGTGCCAACACAGTGCAGAGCAGCTACCTAAACTCTGCTCCCAGTGAGGTCGATTATCTCGTCAATAGTTTTACATCCTCACTGCGTATAACTTTGGATACTGTGGCTCCTCTGAAAAGGAAAGCTTCAAATCAGAATTGCCTGACTCCGTGGTATAATTCACAAACGCACAGCTTAAAGCAGATAACCCGAAAGCTGGAGAGGGAATGGCGTCTCACTAAATTAGAAGATGCTCATCTAGCCTGGAAAAAGAGTTTGTTGCTCTATAAAAAAAGCCCTCCGTAAAGCTAGGACATCTTACTATTCATCATTAATTGAAGAAAATAAGAACAACCCCAGGTTTCTTTTCAGCACTGTAGCCAGGCTGACAAAGAGTCAGAGCTCTGTAGAGCCGAGTATTCCTTTCACGTTAACTAGTAGTGACTTCATGGATTTCCTTACAAATAAAATTTTAGACATTAGAGAAAAAATTATTCATAACCATCTCAAAGATTATTCTTCATGTTCGGCTGCTTTCAGCACTGCTAGTATTTGTTTAGACTCTTTTGCTCCAGTTGATCTTTCAGAGTTAACTTCAATAGTTACTTCCTCCAAACCAGCAACATGTTTGTTAGATCCCATTCCTACTAGACTGTTCAAAGAAGTCTTTCCAATTATTGATGCTTCAATCTTAAAAATGATCAATCAGTCTTTATTAGTTGGCTATGTACCACAGACCTTCAAGGTGGCTGTAATTAAACCTCTACTTAAAAAGCCATCACTTGACCCAGCTGTCTTAGCTAATTATAGGCCAATCTCCAACCTTCCTTTTCTCTCAAAGATTCTTGAAAGAGTAGTTGTAAAACAGCTAACTGATCATCTGCAGAGGAACGGTTTATTTGAAGAGTTTCAGTCAGGTTTCAGAAATCATCACAGTACAGAAACAGCATTAGTGAAGGTTACAAATGATCTTCTTACAGCCTCTGACAGTGGACTCATCTCTGTTCTTGTCCTGTTGGACCTCAGTGCAGCTTTTGATACTGTTGACCATAACATTTTATTACAGAGATTAGAGCTTGCTATAGGTATTAAAGGTACTGCACTGCAGTGGTTTGAATCATATTTATCTCATAGACTCCAATTTGTTCATGTAAATGGGGAGTCTTCTTCACACACTAAGGTTAATTATGGAGTTCCACAGGGTTCTGTGCTAGGACCAATTTTATTTACATTATACATGCTTCCCTTAGGCAGTATTATTAGAAAGCACTGCATCAATTTTCATTGTTATGCAGATGATACTCAGCTTTACCTATCAATGAAGCCAGATGACACACATCAATTAGTTAAACTGCAGGAATGTCTTAAAGATATTAAGGCCTGGATGACCTCTAATTTCCTGCTTCTAAATTCAGATAAAACTGAAATTCTTGTTCTCTGCCCCACAAATCTTAGAAACATGGTGTCTAACCAGATACTTACTCTGGATGGCATTACTTTGGCCTCCAGTAACACTGTGAGAAATCTTGGAGTTATTTTTGACCAGGATATGTCCTTCAATGCACATATTAAACAAATATGTAGGACCGCTTTTTTGCATTTGCGCAATATTTCTAAAATTAGAAACATCCTTTCTCAGAGTGATGCTGAAAAGCTCATTCATGCATTTATTACTTCTAGGCTGGATTATTGTAATTCATTATTATCAGGCTGTCCTAAAAGCTCCCTGAAAAGCCTTCAGCTGATCCAAAATGCTGCAGCTAGAGTACTGACAGGGACTAGAAAGAGAGAGCATATTTCTCCCATATTGGCTTCTCTTCATTGGCTCCCTGTTAAATCTAGAATAGAATTTCAAATTCTTCTCCTCACATACAAGGTCTTGAATAATCAGGCACCATCTTATCTCAATAACCTCATAGTACCATATCACCCCAATAGAGCACTTCGCTCTCAGACTGCTGGCTTACTTGTGGTTCCTAGGATACTTAAGAGTAGAATGGGAGGCAGAGCCATCAGCTTTCAGGCGCCTCTTCTGTGGAACCAGCTTCCAGCTTGGATCCGGGAGACAGACACCCTCTCTATTTTTAAGATTAGGCTTAAAACTTTCCTTTATGATAAAGCTTATAGTTAGGGCTGGATCAGGTGACCCTGAACCATCCCTTAGTTATGCTGCTATAGGCCTAGTCTGCTGGGGGGTTCACATAATGCACTGTTTCTCATTCACCTTATTTACTTTGTTTATACTCCACTCTGCATTTAATCATTAATTGATATTAATCTCTGGCTCTCTTCCACAGCATGTCTTTCTCTCCCCTCAGCCCAACCGGTCGCGGCAGATGACTGCCCCTCCCTGAGCCTGGTTCTGCTGGAGGTTTCTTCCTGTTAAAAGGGAGTTTTTCCTTTCCACTGTCGCCAAGTGCTTGCTCATAGGGGGTCGTTTTGACTGTTGGGTTTTCTCTGTATTATTGTAGGGTCTTTACCCACAATACAAAGCGCCTTGAGGCGACAGTTTGTTGTGATTTGGCGCTATATAAATAAAATTGAATTGAATTGAATTGAATTGAATGACACGTCTCAGAAGCTTCTAAGTAACGTCTTCTTCTTTTATATAATAAATAATAATATTTGTAATACTTTGGGAGAAGGAGAGAAAGTGACTCCTTCATACTGTTTATTATTGCTGAGGAGGTTTAAGTGTCATTTTGCATATTGTACATTTTTACAAAGTCATATTTCCTGAATAATTGTCAGTCAGTTGTTAAATGTGTTTGTCATGAGTCACTTTTCCCACTTTTGTCCTCAGAGAAACACTCTGTGGATGATCGACACTCTGCACTGATCCACACAGTGAGTCATGTCACATCTCTGATTCAGTACAAGACAGCAGATGCAGGCTGAAAGTCAGAGTACTGAAGTATCATCTGCTCTCATTTCCATCATTTTCTCATGATTTATGCTGGATGTTTGTGAGAAACTGAAGCTTCCTTCAGTTTGAGTCCTTCAGCAGTAATTTGATCCAACACTAATGTCAGGATGTCTTTACCACTGAGGATGAGCTGAGGAAATGTCAGCATGTACATTTGTCCTGACTGTTCTCTTCAACAGGACAGAGAAATCTGAAAAGATCAACCACTCTGAGATTAAAGATTCAACTTTATTGTGCTTAAAATATTTGATAAAGATTTAAAGATCATCTGAAACCTGAAATCATGGAAATAGTGTTGAGTGATATTTTTCAGTTTTTAGCTGCACAGTAGGTGAGAAGAACTGCAGCCTGTAAATAAACACGATTCAAAATCATAAAGAGGATCACTGGTTTGTGCTTTCTTCACAGTTCTGATAAACATGCTGTAATCAATATAACAGCCCATGTTTGGCTAAATATATGAATAAACTTCTGACCCATGAATGTACTGACTGTTCCAGGTGGCAACAATGGCAGCTGTTAAACATCTGCTTTTAGGAACTCTGAATGATTTGAGCAAAGAGGAGTTCAAGAAATTTCAGAGGTTCCTACAGATGATTTTTCCTCAGAAGAATCTATCATATTCCTCATGGAGGTTTGAATCATCATCAGTCAGAGCAGAGTTTGTGGATCTGATGGTGGATGAACTTGGTCAGCGGTCTGTGGAGGCGACCAGGAAGGTTTTCGTGTACATGAAGAGGACTGATCTGATACAGAAGTTATCAGAGAGCAGCTCAGGATCCAGAGGTAAGACCAACAAAGCTGCATGAGTGTAAACTCTGTGTCATCAACAATGTAAAATCTCTGAAATCTGAGATCAATAACTGATCTGATTTATTGATTTCATCAGATGACCAATAAATCCTGATGACTGTTGCAGGTTTTTGTGTTGGTGGTGGCATGGTGGTGCAGTGGTTAGCACTGTCACCTCACAGCATGAAGGTTCTGTGTTTGAGCCTCCTGGTTGGCTGGAACCTTTGTGTGTGGAGTTTGCATGTTCTCCCTGTGCCTGCATGCTTTTCCTCAGAGTGCTCTGGTTTCCAGTCCAAAGACATGCTGGTTGGGTTTATTGGTGGTTATCAGTTAGCTGTAGGTGTCAATGATTCTGTCTCTCTTTGTTTATTACCCATGATGGACAGGTGTACGGTCTCTCTCCCTGTTACCTCTAAGATAGACTCCAACTTTCCACTAGTTTATTAGATGATGAGTGGATGGACAGTTTTTATATTGGGTTCTGTGTCATTGTGCTGTGTGTCTTCTTAAAGTTGACTCTGATTGGATGTGTGATGAGATTTGAATCCTCAGAGTTCATTTGAAATGTCTTTTCTCCTCAGAGAAACTCTCTGTGGATGAAGATGAAGCTGCACTGTTGAAGAGAGTGAGTGTGACTTTACACAACTCAGCTTCATTCAGTAGATTCAGGTTGTAAATCCTCCTCATCTTGAACATTAAACATGATGAAACAGACAAACCATCTTTAAACTGGATGGTTCTCACAGTGTTAATGTGGAGCTCTGCAGCAATAATGTTATCCACCACTGATGACAGAATGAGTGATCTACTGCTGAAGATGAAATCAGGAAATGTCATGTTAGATATTTGTTTGTCTTTAAAACTCTTTAAAATCAAAAGTTTATAGTTCATTCACTCATTCTATTTTTTTCATGTTTTACAATAAAAACAAACTTTCTGCCAGAGAAATAAAAACATTTTGTGTTTTGTTACTAAAGTTTTGCAGATACATCTGCAAATATTCATATCATCAGTACCACAGATATTACCAGCTGTGTTTGAGTGATCCTTCTGAAAAATATAAATATTAATGAAGATATGTTTTCATTAATATTTGATACATCTACTACAGTGACTCTGAGAAAATTCAAAGAAAGAAATCTTTAAATCTCCAAACAGAGAAATTCCACAGCTGATTAACAAATCCTTTGGATCTTTCAGGAAGAAGAGCTGGAAGCTGTGAGACAGATTCTCTTTGAAACACTGAAGGATTTGAGATTTGAGGATCTCAAAAAATTCAGTCTGTTTCTGAAGCTCACGTGCTTCAAGATGGGCCTGCCACGAATACAGACCTATAGAAACACGGCAGAAGAACTAGTGAATCAGATGGTGGATGAACTTGGTCATCAGTCTGTGGAGGTGATCATGGAGGTTTTAACAGACTTGAAGAGAACTGATCTGGTGCAGAGGCTGTCAGAGAGCAGCTCAGGACTCAAAGGTAAGTTCCATCAAAACAAAATAAATGTGGTCTGCAGAGCGTGGTCTGTTAAATTTTATTGTTACAGCTTCCATGAAATTCAGTCAGACATTGATGGTCCCCACAGGATGAATCCCGGTGATTTTAGTTAGTCTGGACTTTTCCTCTCGTACCACCAGCAGGTTGACATTTTCATTTCCAAAAAAATATTTCAGACTGTTGGCTGATTGTCATGACCTTTGGTGCTCAGATGATTTACCAACGAGTTTGGTGGGTCTCTGAGTTTTCATATCCACAGCTGATTTTGTCCAGTACTGCAGTTTTTCACTGTAGTCTGTAGAAGTGATCAAAAACAAGTTATCTGACTTTTTCTGTGTTTTTGTCATTAATCTTGTTTTTCTTCAACTTAGACTTCTGTCAGCTGCACGTCCTGCTGAACATGTTGCTCTCATGTTTGAGCAGCACTGCACAGCACAAAGTGATCAAGCAGCAAAACATGTGGACAGTTAGAGCATGATTTTATATGTCAGCATAACATCATTGATTTGCATGATCTGTGTTTCAACAAGGACGAGAAACTGGAGGAAGTTCAGAGTCTGAGGATTGTGGAAGTGTGATGGTAATCCCTCACACTCATCCTAAAGTTTATTTGTTTTTATTTATGTGATGTTACAAAAATAAAGTTATGTACATATTTCCTAGAGTGAGTGCCCTCTGCAGCAGAACTCCAGTGACTGGACTAAACTTGAACCTGAGGTGAACGGTACAGATGCAGACGAGGCTCCAACTTACAGGTAAATTAACTTCCTGAATCCTGCAGCACAGTAAATTCAATCTTTCTGTTAGCATCAAATAAATTCAGCACAGCTATTCATATTCACTCTGTTGTGTCCCTTCATGAACATATATTTGATTCCCATGTTAGCCTTCAGTCTGAAGCAGGACACTTTGAATGCAGTGTCTCTGGTTTGCGCTGGGTCTGTAAGGTAAAGGCCAGCTTTCAGTACCAGTTTGGTTCTTGGGAGGGACACATGGAGAGGATGGAAAGCAGAGGATACATACCTGCAGGTCCCCTGATGGACGTCACAGTCACTGCTGGGAAGCTAAATGAAGTTCACCTGCCACACTGGATCTGCACAGGTAAGAGGACATGAAGGAAATCATTTCAGATGTTTCAAATTTGTGACAGTGAGTGCACAAACTGTTAGAATCTGTTCATCTCACTCAGTGTGTGTTGTTGTGTTCTCATGCAGATGACATCCCTGACATACTGGACAAGTTTGCAGTCCTTCACATAGATGACTGTGGAGATGTTGTGGAGAAAGTGTCTGAGGTCACACCATCACATGTCAAGTTAATGGAGCCAAATTTCTCTCTAATTGGAGCTCTGATAAGTTTCTTCTTTCCTTTGAAAATCAGCTGTTTTATGCTGATGTACTATAAACCCAACACATCATTCCTTAAACTCCACGTTTATCCAATCCGACAGGATCCTGCTCTGGAACAGGTAACTGAGTATCTCAGTGTGGTAACACTTTTTAATAACCACATTAGTAAGATAAAAGTAAACACTCAGTTCATTTATAAACCATTTATTTTAGTAGCCATTCGTGTGTAATTTATAAACAGAGTTCTAAATGCTTTATTCTTCATTAATAAGCTCATATTTTAATATGTTTAATGACAGCATTTAAATACTTTATAAATAATGGATTAAAAATTTCTACACAAAATATTACATGAAATTCAAACAAGTTATTTATGAGCTGTTAATGGTTCATGTATCGGTTAGAAGGTCTAATTAAATGATTACTTGTACATGATGATTAAGATATGCACTAATTAGTGAGTGCATTAACAGAGGTTTTATAAATGCTTGTTAATTATTGTAACTCATGGTTAATTCAGACAGTTACTGGTTATTAATTTAGTCTTCTGTGTGAGCTCATCTACAGTGAGGACCATCTGTGCCTTATGAAGCATTTATAAATGAAACTGAAAGGTCAGCAGGACCTCGAGACTCCAAAAAGTCTCAGATATCTTTACAACAGAGAACAGAAGCAGACAAAGCACAAAGTGATACAAACATACAAATATTTATTGCAACATGTGAACATGACTCACTTCAGGTTTACAGAATACTGAAATATAATCAGGACCAGAGTCTGAGTTTGTAGGAGAGAGACACACTGAGCAGCTGGAGCCACAGCGTTACCTTCAACTTCAATATATTGACATTATATTCAAAAACATCTTTCAATTAAAAAACATGAATAAGGTTATCGTGAAAAGAATGTATTTCACAGAGCTTCACAAACAAGTGTAAACACCATAAAAAAAATCACATTAAACTGATAAACTTGCCTTTTTTGTTAAACAGAGAATAAACAAGGATGAGACCTCAGATGGATACAAAAGGCTCAAAAAGCCACACCCAGACAGATACCTGCAAACTGAGCGTGCTTTCAGCCTCAGAGCCGACATGGAAACAGCAGAAATCCAACCAGAGGTAAAGTTTGTAACATTTGTGCTGGATGAAACCTTCCTGCTAACAAGATTTAAGCCCTCACTGTAGGCTTAGATGCACCTGTACTCTGAAACATACATGTGCAGTCATGTCTGAAGGCTAGTTAAGGACACATGCTGCTGTTTTGATCACAGACATGACCACTTGATCCTGAGCAGATAGCAAACAAGGACTCCATGAATTTGATGCATTCCAAGTTTGCTCATTAGCATAGACTGTATATAGAAGATGGCCGTAGGCTCTGAGGGAGGTGTACTATGAAGGAAGTTCATCACAGCCGGCTGTAAATGCTAAATGGACTAGTTCTTATATAGCACTTTTTTACTTTAATTGAGCATTCAAAGTGCTTATACAACATGTGTAACTAATCTAAGTGCTTATTATTTAACATTCACACTCCAGTACTTGCGCGGGAGAGCAACTTGGGGTTCAGTATCTTGCCCATTATGCAGCCCGGAGCAGCCGGTAATCGAACCACCAACCTGGTGGCAGGTGACCTGCTCTACCAACCAAGCCACAGCCATCCAGCTGTTTGTGGCTCAGTGATGATAACATGTATTAGGCTCTGCTCACACACACAAAAAGACGTGTTTGAAGCTTTATTTCATTTTTCTTCTGCACAAAACTGAGTGAATGAGTGCTGCTGCTGCAGAGACAGTATCAGAGAGAGTGAACAGGTGACACAGATAAATCCAGGATAAAAAACAATGACAAATATATATGAAGAGAGCAGAGCTGCTTCTCCACTATATATGTATACATGTGGGGTATTTTGCACATTTATTTATGTAATTTTATGAATTTTTTCCACAGGAGTTAACCTTCAGATATAACAGCCTGAACTTCTATGAAGTGTACATTAAGGATCCAGAGGAAGAACTCAACCTTACCCTCATAGACTCAAATGATGGTGAACCAGAACATGAACCAGTTTGGAAGTGCAAAATTCATGAAAGTCAGTGGTTATTAAACAGTAAAGACAACATTGTCATTATGTGAAACATAATTGTGTGTCTAAATTAACTCTTTGTGGTGAATGTAGCACAAAACACACAGTATATCATATTTATATTTTCTTTTGATTCCAGATGATTATTCAGCATCTGGCCGTGTTGAAGGTAAGAAATTACACTTAGTGAGTACAAAGAGGAACTTTGTGTTTCACTCATTATAACCTCACATATGCTGCAGTTTGATTAAAGTGGAGCAGAGCTGAGTCGAATAGTTTTCATTGGAGTGTTGTCGTCCTTTGGTGGGACTGCTGAAATATTATCAGCATTAATGTGCTGAGTCTGCGATGATTCTTATTATGCAGTTTTGTGTATTTTGTGTTTTTGGACAGTGAAACATTTTTGTAATTTTGCCTCTGAACACCACCACAGTGGATTTTAAGAATCCAGCCAAACTATCAAGATGTGACTGAAGTGCAGAGCTTCAGCTGTTTGGGAATTACAGCCATTTTAATATATAGTCCCATATTTTAAAATACAATTGAGTGACAGGCAGTTTGATGGCCAGGTGAGGTCTGCTCCCTCGTTATTTCACCACAGACAAACAGATGAAAGATCTGGAGTTGATTCTGACTGTTGAACTTGTATCTGGTCGCTGTTTGCTGGAGCTTGTTCTTAGTGAAGGAGGCGATCGTTAGGCTGAACAACCAAAACAAACTCTGCTTTAATCTTCCCCAGTTTAACTGTTCATAATTGATATCATTCAGTCTTTACTGATAGATGATGGCTCTCTTACAGCCAGAGCAGATGTTTCAAACAGAGTTCAGTGATAGTGACTGTTTCACATTTAACTGAACAAAAGCAAAAAAGTCTGTAATGAATGTAAAGTTTGATCAGTGAAGTCAAACATGTTAAAGGAAATGTTTCAGCTTTTAGGAGCTGTTTACATGTTGGCTTGATAAATTTGAAATATCTCAGTATTATTTTGGACGGATGATCCAGTTTGAATAAGGAATACAAATAAATACAAAATACACCAACATTAAATGATCCCAATCGGATTTGAACAGGATGAGGTGGGAAATGACTGGATCTGAATCTGTGTTTCTGGTCTGTTTGGATCTGTCCCGCCGTGCAAGCGGACTCTGATCTGGACACAGTTTGCTGATCCTTATGGAGCGTACGATTCCTCCACTGAGACTGATTTAGATGATTTTCAGTGGAAAACATGTCAAAGTTCAGACACTGTGTGTTTAAAATATTGTTTTTGATTTATTTAATAACTGAATCTCAGTCTGTGAACAAGTGTCAACATAAATGTAATCAGATTACAGTCAGACTGCCTGCAGCTGCTTTTAAAAGTCATTTTTCCATCAGTGCGCTCGATTACAACAAATGATTGATGGTTGATCAGAGTGTTATGAGTCTGAAACATCTTTATACAGATGAGTCTTATTCACACAATGATTGCAGTCAATTATCCAGACACTCAAACACACAGAGGAATAAAGGAGGAAAGGAACAGAGGAGGGAAGTAAAAACACAGAAACTACAGGAGGAACTAACCTTAAAAATGAAACTGGAAGTAAAAAATAAACTCACACATGTAAACAGTCAGAATGCAGAGTGGAAATGCAGGAAACACAGAAAAGAGCAAAAACCACCAGAAGCATGAAGATACAAACTATTGATCCAAAACAAGGATCACAACAGTGAGCGTGACAAGAACCGGCTTCACTTGATGAAGTGTTAAAGCTGCTCAGAATCAAAAACTGATGTTTTTGAAGCGTTTGGGGCAATATTTAGACAATAAAGTAGATCATACAAATTCAGCCTTTGCTGACAGTTTTTCAGATTTTAGTACTGAAACTTCTCTTCCTGATCTTCTTAAGATTTTGTCCTTTACTAAGCAAAGTGGAGGGATGAATTTAGCAGAATTTGATGGTTGTTCTGTGTGTAGTTCATAAGTGTAGAGCAGCTGGTGGAGTGACGTGGTGTGACGAGCTATAGAAGAATCCACAGCAAACACCGGGCTCAGGTGGACTGAAGTGTTCAGACTGCTGAGACTCCTCCGGTCCCACTCGCCTTCCTGTGACCTCAGCAAACTAAAAATACGGAGCAGTCCTCATGAAGTGTTTCTGATTGTGAAGCTGATCTCAGGGCTTTAATATTGGGTACATGCTGAGACTGAGTCTGAGTCTGATGTTTGAAGCATCTCCATCTCAGACTCTCTTCTGATTGTCAGCAAAGTTTCTTCCACTTTATGTCCTGAGTGTTTGTTCACAGATGGATTCAAGATTTCATTTGCTTCACTCGCTATTTTGTAGCAAAGAAAAACATTATTTAGTTCACACATCGAGGCAGTCTGTCATTATTTATTGTTTTCTTTCTTCCTCAGAGAAACACTCTGTGGATGAACATCTGTCTGTACAGATGCAGACAGTAAGTAACAATAATAATGAATTCATTAATAATCCTGATTAAATTGGATTAATCTGTCATCTACAAATAAAGTTATTACCAAATCACATCACTTTTTTGTCTGCTTTGAATTTTGTCAGGCATTAACGATCCAATCAGACAGAGAGAAGCTTTTGGGAATGTTGGAGGATCTCACACAGAACGAGCTAGAAAATTTCAAGTGGTTCCTGGGGAGCAGCGATGCTGTGATGGGGCTGCCACGTATCCCAAAGAGCCGATTGGAGAAGGCCACCACCTGTGACCTGGTGGATCTGATGCTGCAGACGTACACAGAAAAGTCTGTGGAGGTGACCAAGAACATCTTTCAGAAGATTAAGAGGAATGATCTGGTGCAGAGGCTGTCAGAGAGCAGCTCAGGACTCAAAAGTTAGAAACAAAATGGCATCATTTATTTTACTTCATCAAAAATACTTTTTGATAGTTAACTGTGTAGTAATTGTGAGTGATCGCAGCCTTTACCTGTTCATTGTTTTCTATTAGCAGGAAGCTCCTCCACAGTTCTGCTGTCCTCTTTATTCTGTCTCTTCATGTGTTCTCAGGCTGACTCCAACACAATGCTGAGGTCTGGACTCTGTGTGGGTCCGACCATCGGCTGCAGGACTCTTTGTTATTTGTGTCTCTGGTTGTGTGTTTGGACTTGTTAGACAAACATTCCTAATTTTGAGGTGGTGCATTTGACATAGAGCTGAACCTTTGATCAGGTTTGTCTGATATTTTCTGCATTAATGTGACACTGCTGGGATCTGCAGCTATGATGAAAATCACAGGAAATATAAATGTGTAATCAAGTGTATCCAAGTATTTTGATTTTGAAGCAGTTTTTTTTAAAGTTCTATAATTCATGCTTCTTTCAGAGAGGATGAGGGGCTTCAAAAAGACCCAGTATAAGACAATCAGGGATTATTTTGATCTGTGACTCATACAAAGCTCCTCTAGTAAAGTCCAAAGATAAAAATATGGACCTGAAAATGCTGATGTTTCCACATTTTAATCAGACAGATACATTTTGATACTGTTTTGGAGAAAAACTGCACAATTATATATTTTTAAAATCCTGTTTTAATCTTTGTTTTTTACTGCATTTGTCTCTAAATATTCTTTTACACATCTCACACAAAACACTTCACATGTCGCCTTGTTACTGAAAAGTGCTGTACAAAAACATTTGTTCTTTATCAATAAAATATTCCTTTGAAAGCACCAAAGAACAACAGCAGTGTCTGATAACTGTTTACTGTCAGAGGCTCATTCAGTTTTTAATCTATGATAAATACCCCTGATGTTTATATGAGGGTTGAAGCTTTTGATAGAATGAAGTGGCCTAAAAACAGCATATGAAGCAGGTACAATGAAGATCACTGAGCAGGACGATCACTGTGAGTTTTTGAAGAGTTGTTTAGTTCAGTCTTTATTTTCCCACAGGAGAAATTTGGCTTCCAGCATCAGTCAGTAAAACAGAAATCTCAGCAGTTAAAGAGAAATACAGAGTAGAGAGATCAGCACATATATAACAGTAAGAAAGAGAAATAGTTACAGAAATGAATAAAAATGATGCGACAGGTCAAGAAGAAGAAGTTAAGCACACAGAAATGTAAGACAGGGACTGGCCTGCTTTATTGTCACATTTGTACCTGACTGAGGACTTTATTGCTCCAAAGAAGCGGCACAAACTTTTCCTAAACCTGCAATTCCTCACATATTTATACATATAAATAATTTATGGGTTAATGAGCATTAAAGACTGATTTTAACCCTTGTTATCTGGTTCACTGGTATTGACACTATCAGTGAAATTTAATGGATTTAACCGGGAGCCTTGCTGGAGTTTTGGTTGCATAAAGCTGGTCAGTGTTGGGTCAATCAGCTCCATTTTAATCCAGTGGGCCGAGGAATATGAATGAGTGTCACTGAGGACGGTCTGATTGTTTAACCCAGCTTTTATTTTCCTTAATAGATAATAAACGTGTAACCTTAGCAAGTTTTCTTTTATCTTGAATTAAGTTTTCAGATTTAACTTCACAGGGACAAACTGAAGCGACAATAACTGAAGGTATTTAAATGTAACAAAATCTACTTTTGCACCTCTGATATGAGACATCTTTTATCCCAGAATTATTTAAGGTGTGAGAAACAGTTCACCTCTGCAACTGTGATCCCATAACAAGATTTTAACAAATGAAATTAAAATGATTTATCTTTCAAATTTGACATAATTTTTAAGTTCTGCCCGATCCATAAACACACACATCACCCTCGTGTTTCTTCCATGTGATCCTGCAGGTGTTTACAGCAGTACCAATGCCAGTACCAATTAGTGTGGCCCGGTCAGCAAAGGACAGGACTGACACCAAAATAAAATTTAAAATGGGTCTTTATTCCCCGACTGAACTCATAATAAAGAATAAGAACAGCGTTAATTCTTTGTTTTGAGGTTAATTAACAAATGTCTCAACTTTAACAATACACTGTGCCCCTGCCCAGGCCCGGATTAAGGTGGGTCTGGGCCCCGGGGCAAGGAGATTGCAAGCCCCCCCCCCCCACCTCCCGCTCCGAGCCCATACCAACCCACCCCCCACCCCCCCACCCCCCCCGACACACACTCCCCTATAAAAGTCTCTTTCTGCTCTTCCTTCGTGCAAAATCATCTACCAACTCATCAAAGTTCAGCTGTTGCACAAACTGTGATTCAATTGCAAGAAGTGAGAGGGAGTTCAGACGATTTTGGGTCATTTTCATCCTGAGCTCATTTTTTATTCGAGCCATTCTGGAGAATGACCGTTCCCCTTCACAGTTCGTAATTGGCAGAGTCAAGAACAGTCGAAGTTGCCATATCCTGTAGCCCAGGGGCCCTTTGATTGCTGTCCCCCTAGGCGCTCTAGTCACCGTACCGCATAGCCCAGGGGCCCTTTGATTGCCGTTTCCTGTGGCACAGGGGCCCTATGGTTGCCATATCCCGTGGCTCAGGGGCCCTTTGATAGCCGTCCCCCGTGGCCCAGGGGCCCTCTGATTGCCGTCCCCCGTGGCCCAGGGGCCCTCTGGTTGCCATATCCCGTGGTTCAGGGGCCCTTTGCCATCCCCCGTGGCCCAGGGGCCCTCTGATTGCCGTCCTCCGTGGCCTAGGGGCCCTCTGGTTGCTGTACGACATGGCCCAGGGGCCCTCTGGTTCCTATGTCCTGTGGCCGAGGGCCCTCTGACTGCTGTCACTCCCCCCAGCCCATTTCAGTTAACCCTTATAGACTAAAGAAGTACAACTAAAGAAGATCCTAGAATAGAGGGCTCTATCGCAATCAGCATCGACATCGGTATCTGGATTGTTGTTGGGCCCCCTGGATCCATGGGCCCCGGGGCGCCAGCCCCACTCGCCCGGTCGGTAATACGGCCCTGCCCCTGCCTCCTCCAGTCTCAACACCGCTCATGGACACAGAACTGATCAACGGCTGTAGATTGAAAACAAAATGGAGGCCTAAGCTTTCCTACTGTGTACAAATCAGATTCCCTATACAGACAACAGCAGTGGCCTCACTTTTCTGATAAAGAAAACAAAGACAAGAAGAAAAGGAATAAAACAATCAAACACATTCACAATATTACAACACGACTAAACTCTATACCCTCAATAAAGTTAATCTGAACAGTGTTTTACAGCAAAACAGTACATAACACTTCACATCATAACACCAGGGAATAGTCGGTGACTTACTCTGACTCCAGTGGTCAGCCTGTGCTATAACACACCACCTCAGCCTATCACTGGATTTCTCCCCTCTGAAACCAGCAAGAGCAAACATAAGCTCAGTCTCTGAAAATAGCGCACACACCATGCACGCTGGATCACACGTATATGTTGTGCCTTTGGTCACTTACGCTGCTCCACTGCTCTGGCTTTTCCACACCGTGCGGCAAACAATCGGTTTCTCAAGCAGCTTTGCGGCGATCTGATGGCGTACGGGACATAAGTCTGGCCTCTAGCCTCGATCTGAAATCTCGCGGGATTTCCGCATTCTCGCGAGACTAACCAGCTTCAGTGAGAATGACAACAATGCTCCACCAGGTGGGGCTGTTTAACCCTCTATTTAATCGCTTCCAATTTCACCTGGCTACATATATATATATATATATATATATATATATATATATATATATATATATATATATATATATATATATATATATATATATATATATATATATATATATATATATATATATATATATATATATGTGTGTGTATATGTTTTTTTTTTTATTTTAATTCTTTACATTTTTGCTTGACAACACAGATCAAAGTCTGACAGTTTGTCTTCTAAACATCAATATGTGCACAGATTAGCTGTTCACTACTGTTTTTCTTCTTCTAACCTTTCTTAAGGCTACAGTAAATGTACTTTCTCAGACACTTCTTTTTTTGTGAAATGACAACAGTCAAAAGAAAAATGACCATTAGTAAATATATTAAAGATCATCCCTGTAAAATGGTAAATGGACTAGTTCTTATATAGCGCTTTTCTACTCTGTCTGAGCTCTCGAAGCGCTTATACAACACATTTACCCCTATTCATGCAAGCACTTCCATGAGTAGATAAGCTTTTATTATCTAACATTCACACACATTCACACTCCAACGCTTGCATTGGAGAGTCATTTGGGGTTCAGTATATTGCCCAAGGATACTTTGGCATGCAGCCTGGAATCAAACCACCAACCTTCCAATCAGTAGGTGGCCTGCTCTACCTCACTTTGAGATGATCAAGACATCAGTCTGTTATACAGGCTTCATTTTTAAGAAAATTAATTAAAAGAGCAGTTTTGACATCAACTACTGTATAACCATTATAAGTAATCACAATTTAATGTAACAGTTGAAAAAATGTAGATGTGAAACTACACTCTATAAAACTCTTTTACAGCACCTATATTGTAACACTTTTCCACTTTTGCCTTGTCTTTGGGTTAAAACTATATTTTCCCAATTTTATACATGTTTAGCAACCTAGAACTATATTTTTGACCCCAAAACTTTGCTTTATATGCTTATAATATTCTGCATTTTACAGCATATCATAAGTATCACATTTGATTCCTAGTAGTTTTCTTTTAGGTTCTCCCCCCCCCCCCCCCCCCCCCCCCCCCCCCCCGCCCCCTTTTTTTTTCTCAAGCTGTTTTCTCTTCGAAAATTGCCTATAAAAACACTGTAAAAATGTTTAACCAAAAGAACAAAAAACAGCAAATTAATGTATTTGTACATCTATCCAGTTGTTTGTCAAAGATATAAACCGTGCCACCCACTCAGCCTGCAGATGCAGTATATTAAGTTAGTGCTTCTCAGTTATTTTATGTTATGCCCCCCCCCAGGAAGAAGAAAGCCCCCCCACACACACACACACACAGTGTAGCGCAGGCTCTGCGCTACACTGTGAGTAGGCAAAAAAACCCCCAAAAAACATGCACCATAGAGCTATTGCTTACTTCCAGATAAATAACAAAATGTTACCATTCATATTACAAAAATACTCTAGCAGGAAACATTTGCCTTGCCTTCATAGTCATCATTTCATTTCCTCTTTTTCTTTTCTCTCTTTACACTGAGACATACACACATACAGATTTAATGTATGTTACTTTCATTTAATATATATCATTATTATTTTTTATGTATACACCAGAGGCGATTGCTCTAAGACTGCAAGGGAAGCTCAGCTTCCCCTAAAATGTCAAAAAATAAGTGATCAAATATATACTGTTGTGTGTACATGTCATTGACTAAATATGCGTTACAACGCGCTCAACTTTTGTTCAGAATCAGCTTCTTATCACTGGTAACGACGCGGCTTTCCTCTCACTCACTCCCGCAGCTTCACATCGCTTTAAACAGTGTGGACGCTGAGCGTCTACAGAGTTCAACAGCGAAGCAAAGAAAGCAGCGAAACGAGACGAGTCATTGGATAAATGCTGGGCTTTGTCCCACCCATCGGACGCTCAGCGTCTCTGGGGGTCTATGGGGCAGTGGGCGGGCCTCGGCCGGCCCGGACGCTCAGCTTCTGCATGATGATTGGATGATCTGTCTGAGGCTGAATCCCTTTTTGATTGACAGCGAAATGAGCGAAATGAGCGAATCAGCGATCTTTTGGTGTAAACATCCGTGGGAGCATTTTTAAATTTTCATGCTGTTCTGAGTTGAACCGGTGACTTTCCTAATCCTCTTAGCGGCATTTTCTTTGTTAAAAACGACTAGCGACAAATCGAGCTTCTATTTCTGGTGGGTTTTTTGTAGCTGCTTGTGTTTGGAGACTGACTTCTATCGCAGTTTCTGTCCAGCGGGTGCTGCTGTGTAAATAAACCGACACATTTTATAATGTAGGCCAAAATTGAGCTTCCCCTCCTTGAAAGACCAGCATCCACCACTGGTATACACATATATTTATTTTTCCTCATGCAATGCAGTTTGGAATTATTTGCCGGACTTCTGACTTTCTGTTCTCAGATGTATTAATCAAACAAGGATATTGATCTAAACATCACTTTACCTAATTGGTCTGCGAGGGACTTCTCCCTTTCCTTTTTGCATTTCTGTCACATTTTTTTTTAACATATTTCATATCACCGGTATTTTGTGGCCAGTTTTGGCCTTTGCTTTGCTACAAGAACAGTTCATCACTCTCACACACTGAAAACTTCAGCATTTACACAGTCACTCTTTTTAGTTGCAACTACAAAGAAGACACACAGCACTTTCCTTAGAGTCATCTAAATAACTTCAGTGCAGCTTAATTAAAAGCCCCTGCTATATTTAGACACGCGAAGCGATACTCAGTCACTTTGTTAAAGTGTCTGCTTATCCCTCCAATCCTGGGTCTCAAAAATGGTGTGGTGACACAGTCCGACCCAGAACCCCTTTCTGGGTCTCAAAAATGGCGCCCCAACTTCGTCATGCCCAGAGCCCCTTCAGTACATCTACAATTTCAGGCCGACCATTCTTTATCGCGCTTGCACAGAGAACCTACGTCTGAAACAGTACTAATTAAAGCCCGGAGCACCCTCGGAATCTCTTTTTTGGGTTCTCAAAACAGCACTGCACATAACGGTCTGGAGTGCCCACTACTTCTCTTACCTGGAGCTAGTCCATGGCCTGGTTCATTTCTGGCTAGTTTGATCCATCACCCTCCTCTTGTCTCTCCAGATAGCCACTGGCCTCACAAATCTCCCAACGAGATTCTTAAGAAGCTCGGGCGGAAGTCTTTAGTGATGTGCACAGAGGTTTTGCAGTGGTGATTTCTCTGGAGAAGCAGTTGGACTGGTGTGGATCCCGGCATCGAAGGACCAAAATGTTGGATAAATTCAAAAACCAAGACCACACAATCAGTCTGATAAAAAGGGTTCATTCTAGCAAGAAGATAGACGGTTACAGTTTGCCTGGGCAATCATAAGCGCTCTCCCGAATGACTAAGTTCCATATTTATACACACAGAAAACAGATGATTCAGGAAGAGTGTAAGAGAAAGAGGAAGCAACTGAAAAACTTTGATGTCTGCAAGGTTCTGCCTTGGTGCATGCAGAAAAATAATGAAACCAGACATGGGAAGAAGATGAAAATCAGACATACTCTTAACATCTTTTGTCAGTTCTCATTAACAAGGTACACAAATATGAAACTCAGATAAAGGTCAGAGAGTGACATTAGGTCTGTGGTTAACTTTTGTCTTCACACATAAGGTTTAGAGAGATCACACAAAGTCTCCTTCATCCTCACGTAGGAGTGTCCCTGTTCATAAATAATGCAATTCATACCTGTAATTCAGATAAACAATTCAATTCAATTCAATTTTATTTATATAGCGCCAAATCACAACAAACTGTCGCCTCAAGGCGCTTTGTATTGTGGGTAAAGACCCTAAAATAATACAGAGAAAACCCAACAGTCAAAACAACCCCCTATGAGCAGCACTTGGCGACAGTGGGAAAGAAAAACTCCCTTTTAACAGGAAGAAACCTCCAGCAGAACCAGGCTCAGGGAGGGGCAGTCATCTGCTGCGACCGGTTGGGCTGAGGGGAGAGAAAAGACATGACATGAAAGCATGATTATTATAACTCATACCTTACAATTTGAGTCAGATGAGCTACTGCACTGTTGATGTTCTGGTTTTAAGTTTGTCACTAAAGACATCATGAGAAGGAGAAACCCACTGAGCTACTCTGTGCTCACTGCTGATTGGCTTTCACTCGTGACATGTCAACAATCACATAGTTCTGCAGGTGGGGCATTGCCACTGACCTCAGAGTGGTGACTGCAGAGACAAAGTGCTCACTGCAACAAAACTAACTGAATGTATTTTAAAATTAATTCAATTATTGTAAGTCTGTTAGTTTTTTAACAAAGGATAACATCAGATCTGATAATTGGATGTTCTCTGATCTACAGTCACACTCGGGGAATTTGATTTCCTTCTGGGACAAAAACTAATCCTCTCATCTTTAGACTAGGTTTAAGGTGGTTGTTTGTCATTTGAGTGATAGAAATGCAACAAAGTTCATGTCAGTAATGTTGTCATGAGTGAAATGCAAAGCAGTCAGTTTGCATCCATCAGATAACAAACAGTAACATCCTGTCCTGCATGTGTGATGAGATTTATTCATTTTCCAGGTGGTAACAATGACGACTAAGAAGCTGCTCATTGAAACACTGAACCAGTTGAGTCCAGAGGACTTTGCTGAGTTCAAGTCAATCATTGAAGTGGATAAAAAGTTCACATTCTTCTCAAAGAGGGAACTGAAAGCAGGAAACACACAGGATGTAGTGGAGCTGATGGAGAAGACGTACGGGCGAGGGTGTGTGGAGGAGACCAGAAAGGCTTTAATGAAGATGAGCAGAACTGATCTGGTGCAGAGATTATCAGGTATGACCTCAGGAACCAAACGTAAGACAACAAAGAAAGAAATGTGTGAAAATACTGCATAGATATAAGAAAACAGGAAGGACATCAGCTGAGTTCCAGTATTTTAAACAGATCAGAACAAATCCATCCAAATCCATTCATCATGGTTGGAAAGTCTTTAAGCAGCTCTACAGATTATAATTATGTCACTGTTAACCTTCATCCTCCTGACTGGAGTCCATGCAGTCCTCAGTTTATTTCAACTACTTTATATCTTTAGATGACATTAATTACATATCTGATATAATGCTTTAATTAAAATAATCATTGTTCTATTATGATTGTTTCTGCCAGTAAATTGGGGTCCTCAGGGACTCCAGTCGGTGGTCCATGTATGTTAAATGTGTGGGTAGGATGAGGGTTGATGAGGTTTAAGTGTCACTTTGAGGTGAAATCTTTTGTGTTATAAATGTTCATAAAGCCTGACCATAAAGCAGTTTCTAATCTGACTTTTCCTGTTTCTGTTTTCCTCAGACAAACAGTTTCCTGCACTGAGTCAGAGAGTGAGTAATGTCACATCAGTCGACTTCACACAGTTCAGCTTTGATTGATGAAGACTGGAAATCATCTTCATCTTTAATATAAATTATACACATCAAATTCATGCTGGAGCTGTGTCATGTTGTCATCATTTTTTTTTTTTATGTTATTAGCAAAAACATTAAGTCGGTAATCACAAGGTTCATCCAAATGACTGATCCATAAAATTGGGAATCCTGGTGCCTCACCTGCCTAGAAACAGCAGGTAAGGCACCTGTCCAAACTGAGGTGAAGCACTAAGACCTCAATGAGCCACGGTCACGCAGGTGTTTCCAAACAGCTGCAGTGTTGAATCGTCAGTATCCAGTGTCCCTGTTTCTAAGCAGTAAAGATGTGAGCAGTTAAACCTCCCTCTGTTTGTAAAATCAGGAGACTCGCTGCAGTTTTTGCAGCAGTCTTTGACAGAGTTACAGTCAGGCAGTGAAACAATGTCACAAACCTGTTAATGAAAATGAAATCCTTCAGAAGGAGGAAACAATGAACCACCTTCTGGTTACTAAAGAAACACAAACTAATGCAAGCAGGTACCCACCAAGCACCAGATGTTCATGGACGTTATTTTCTGCTCTAAATCTGGTCGACCCCTCATGGCCTTCAAAGAGACGCCCTTTATGACTGAGTTTGGTTCAAAGGTCAAAGGTCATCATTTTTACAAAGACTTGAATTGAACCTAATTTCAGCTTTGGATTTATGTTTAACAAACTGAACAATTTTGTGTTAATTAAAGATCAAACAGACCTTTGAATTGTACACAGCTGTCATTTGACCTCTGATTTTACCAGGTAGAAACGATGGAGTCTCTTATTGAGCTGCTTTTGGAAACACTGGCTGATTTGAGTGACAGCGAGTTCAACAACTTCAAGCAGGTCCTCAGGAGGAAACGTGACTTATGCTTCCAACTAATGGAGAGCGGGGCGTCAGACCTGCAGGACACAGTGTTTTCCATGGTGCAGACTTATGGCCAACAGTCATTGACGATGATCATGGAGCTGTTAAAGGATATCAGTAGGAGTGATCTGGCTCAGAGGCTGTCAGACTGCAGCTCAGAACCTAAAAGTAAGACAATACAGACAAAACATGTTAAAATCATTAAAATGCTTCAGTTTTATAAACAGATTTACAGTGAGGAAAAAACATATATTGTAAATAAAGCTCTATCAGCTGTTGTCAGTCACTTATTTCTATTTTTTTTTTGTCTTTTCCTCAGGAAAACATCTGGATGAACATCTGTCTGCACTGATCCACAAAGTGAGTAACGTCTCATCTGTGTGACTCTGCAGAGCTCAGCTTTTATTCAATAAGCTGCAGGATGAAAATCATAATTTCATCATTTAGATTGGACTGAGTTTAGATTCAAAATATTTACTAAGTGAAAAAGTGTGTTTTTCAAAATAAAAGACTGATGAGGTAGTAAAAGCTAACAGAGTGGCTCAGCTGACCTTCAGAGGATTCAGGGATCCTTTATTGTCCTTCACGTCACATTTACATGCAGCACAACAAAATTCTGTCCTCAGGTCCTCGTGTTGCTCTTGTAACAGTCATGACAGTTCAAACAATATTAAAGAACAATAAATATGAATATAAAGAAATAATAAATACAAAAATAAAACACAATATAAAACAGACACTTTAAGATGTAGAATAAAGCTGTAGTGACACATGTGGTGCCACAGCAGTGACTTGTGTGACTGACAGCAGCAACAGCAGCATGAGTGTGAGCAAGGACTGATGGAGGAAGAGCAGTACAGCTACACAGCCCCACCAGAGTTCAGCAGTCTTACAGCTTCAGGGAAGAAGCTGTTCCTCAGTCTGCTGGTCCTGCTCTTGATGCTCCTCAGCCTCCTGCCTGAGAGGAAAAGTGTGTGTGCTGGGTGTGTGTGGTCCTTCATGATGCAGGTGGCCCTTTTTTCCTGCATGTGGAGGTGTAAATGTCTGTGGTGTCTGGATGTTCAGTGTCTAAAACAGCTACAAAAACATAAATCTTTAATTCTCTCAGTGAAACAACAAATTTTCTTTGTTTGCTTTGAAATTTCCAGGTTGCAACAATGGCAGCTGTTAAAGAGCTGCTTTTGGAAACACTGAAGGATTTGAGTGAACAGGATCTGTGGAAATTCAGGATATTTCTGAAGTTCACGTGTTTTCAGAAGAGTGTTCCACAAATCAGTCTGAATACAGATGCAGCAGAAATAGTGAACCGTTTAATGGATGAACTTGGTCATCAGTCTGTGGAGGTGATCATGGAGGTTTTAACAGACATGAAGAGAACTGATCTGGTGCAGAGGCTTTCAGAGAGCAGCTCAGGACTCAAAGGTAAGATAAAGTCATCTGTCAGAGTGATCTGTAATAATGTCAATGAATATGGTGTGATTATTCTTAACTGTGTGTAGAAGAATTTAAACCATAATATTCCAGCTGACACTGAAAGAAGAATCCAAAGAGTTGAATCAGTATCTGTGAGGGAAAATCACAACAAGAACTGAATAATATCAAATTTATGATCATCTTCAAATGAAGGAATGTGTTTCCTCTCAGTGTTTTTGGACAGAAGTGGATAAATTAACACGTTCAGGTTTACAAACACAATCAAATTACAAAGATTTTAAATCAAAAATATTCATTTTATTGAATCAGTGACTTTCTTGTGTAAATGTTGTTTTAAAGCTCTTTGAACATCTTTCCTTTGAAAACATTTTTCTTTCTTTGTTTCTGCTTCATTGAATTCTTGCATTTTGAGCTCATTACTATCAGTCTTGTATTGTAAATGGTTCTTTATGTGCAGCTTTGACTGGACTTAAACTCCACTATGGAGACAGACAGACGACCTGTATGAGGTAGATTATTAAAAAGTCTTTGCAGTGATTTCTCTGTGATTGTGTAACTATGGCCTCCTCCTGCCTTCAGTCAGCACAGCTGAGACTGAAATATTAAAGCTTTTTATTGTCAGGACTCAGTGTTACACTCAGGATGAGCTCACATAAAGGACACACACAGTGTGTGTATTATGTAGTTACAGTTTGGATTCAATGTGTTGCAGCTGCAGGAACATCAGCTGAAGGATTTGATGTGGAGGACACAGAGAGAGGTCAGTGCCCTGAAAATCAATACATTTAAACAATAAAGTCATTGATATTAACATAAAAACATGAACAAAATTATTGAGTGAAACTGAGCTGGATCATTTCCTCAGAGTTTGATAGTTTTCCATTGATGGCAAATGTGACTTTATGTTGACAAGTGTAATGTTATTAATTGAACTTACAAAGATAATTAGGATTAAATAAAGTGTCAGTTATTAAAAAGGGTCTGATTATTAATGCTGACGTTAAATCAGTCATGAATTAAGCTTTTAATATTTCTTTTCTCTCAGAGAAACACTCTGAGGATGAACGTTGGCCTGCACTGATCCACCAAGTGAGTAACGTCACATCTGTCTGACTTCAAATGATGCAGCTTTCACTGAACAAATGCATGTTAGAAATCTACAATAGAAAACAGATAAAAACTCATTTGATTTGATTTTCAGTGTAAAAGTAGAAATGTCAGAGCTTCAGGCTGTCCAGTGAGGTCGGTCTTCAGTAGATCAAAAAGTCCTGAACTTGTTAACAGAAACAGAATAATCAATAATCAGGTGTTTGTGATCATTCTGACAAATATGACCAATGACATCATTAACTGATGTGATGGCTGATGGAATCGAAACACATGTACATTTCTAAAGTGTTGATGAATGTAAACAGAAAACCTGAAACCAACTGAGGAATTACACATTTATCTCATGAAGATTTTCTTTGAATTTTGCAGGTAGAAACGATGGAGTCTGTTATTGAGCTGCTTTTGGAAACTCTGGCTGCTCTGAATGACCAGGAGCTCAGAGAGTTCAAGCAGGTCCTGTTTGAAATTCATCATCACAGAAACAAATATTACTCAGACTTCACATGGATGCTGTTCATGAGGACAGACCTGCAGGACACAGTGTTTGTAATGGTGCAGACTTACGGCCAACAGTCAGTGGAGAAGACCATGGAGGGTTTAAAGAAGATGAAGAGGACTGATCTGGCTCAGAGGCTGTCAGACTGCAGCTCACTGCCTAGAAGTAAGACAACAAAAACAAAACTCATTAAAATCATAAAACTGTTTTTATGACACATCTCAGAAGCTTCTCAGTAACGTCTTCTTCTTTTATATTATAAATAATAATATTTGTAATACTTTGGGAGAAGGAGAGAAAGTGACTCCTTCATACTGTTTATTATTGCTGAGGAGGTTTAAGTGTCATTTTGCATATTGTACATTTTTACAAAGTCATATTTCCTGAATAATTGTCAGTCAGCTGTTAAATGTGTTTGTCATGAGTCACTTTTCCCGCTTTTGTCCTCAGAGAAACACTCTGTGGATGATCGACACTCTGCACTGATCCACACAGTGAGTCATGTCACGTCTCTGATTCAGTACAAGACAGCAGATGCAGACTGAAAGTCAGAGTACTGAAGTATCATCTGCTCTCATTTCCATCATTTTCTCATGATTTATGCTGGATGTTTGTGAGAAACTGAAGCTTCCTTCAGTTTGAGTCCTTCAGCAGTAATTTGATCCAACACTAATGTCAGGATGTCTTTACCACTGAGGATGAGCTGAGGAAATGTCAGCATGTACATTTGTCCTGACTGTTCTCTTCAACAGGACAGAGAAATCTGAAAAGATCAACCACTCTAAGATTAAACATTCAACTTTATTGTGCTTAAAATATTTGATAAAGACTTAAAGATCATCATAACAGCCCATGTTTGGCTAAATATATGAATAAACTTCTGACCCATGAATGTACTGACTGTTCCAGGTGGCAACAATGGCAGCTGTTAAACATCTGCTTTTAGGAACTCTGAATGATTTGAGCAACGAGGAGTTCAAGGAATTTCAGAGTTTCCTACCGATGATTTTTCCTCAGAAGAATCTGTTAAATAGGAGGTTGGAATCAGCAGTCAGAGCAGAGTTTGTGGATCTGATGGTGGATGAACTTGGTCAGCGGTCTGTGGAGGCGACCAGGAAGGTTTTCTTGTACATGAAGAGGACTGATCTGATACAGAAGTTATCAGAGAGCAGCTCAGGATCCAGAGGTAAGACCACCAAAGCTGCATGAGTGTAAACGCTGTGTCATCAACAATGTAAAATCTCTGAAATCTGAGATCAATAACTGATCTGATTTATTGATTTCATCAGATGGCTGTTGCAGGTTTTTGTGTTGGTGGTGGCATGGTGGTGCAGTGGTTAGCACTGTCACCTCACAGCATGAAGGTTCTGTGTTTGAGCCTCCTGGTTGGCTGGAAGCTTTCTGTGTGGAGTTTGCATGTTCTCCCTGTGCCTGCATGCTTTTCCTCAGAGTGCTCTGGTTTCCAGTCCAAAGACATGCTGGTTGGGTTTATTGGTGGTTATCAGTTAGCTGTAGGTGTCAATGATTCTGTCTCTCTTTGTTTATTACCCATGATGGACAGGTGTACGGTCTCTCTCCCTATTACCTCTAAGATAGGCTCCAACTTTCCACCACTTAATTAATTGGATGGATGGGTCGTTTTTGTACTCGGTTGTGTGTGTCATGTATGTTGTATTATTTTTCCTTTCAAAACATGTGAGTCTTCTTAAAGTTGATTCTGCTTGGATGTGTGATCAGATTTGAATCCTCAGAGTTCATTTGAAATGTCTTTTCTCCTCAGACAAACTCTCTGTGGATGAAGATGAAGCTGCACTGTGGAAGAGAGTGAGTGTGACTTTACACAACTCAGCTTCATTCAGTAGATTCAGGTTGTAAATCCTCCTCATCTTGAACATTAAACATGATGAAACAGACAAACCATCTTTAAACTGGATGGTTCTCACAGTGGAGCTCTGCAGCAATAATGTTATCCACCACTGATGACAGAATGAATGATCTACTGCTGAAGATGAAATCAGGAAATGTCATGTTAGATATTTGTTTGTCTTTAAAAAGTAATTTACATCTTATTTAGAGAACTTTAAAAATTTCATAAAGATCTGTTTTTTAACATTTTATAGGGCTTCACAATTAATCAAATTTTAATCTCCATCCCAATTTTGGCTTCCCATGATTAAATGAGCGTCATCGAGTGATATTTCAAATGCAACGTGAAAGGAAATCGAGCTCTCTTTAAATCAGCGCCTGATCAGGTGCTTCCTTGTGTCAGTCACAGCTGTTTCCTGCATCGTGCAGCTTGAAGGTTCCTGCAGAAGTCTGCATGAGTAACAGTGTTTAAAGGCAGACAACAAAATAGAAATGTGTGGCACAACAGAAGGCAAAGAGCTCGTCCTTCAAAGTGAATCATGGTCTTTGTTTGGAAAGACTTTGGATTTAGTGCAGGTGATGTTAATCAAGAAGAAATCATATGCAAAGAGTGCTGTGTGTCTGCACTGCAGAGCAACACAACTCACTTATTCAGCCTCTTGAAATGACACCACAAACTGCAGCATAATGAAGGCCAATAAAAACAGTGCAGTGTTTGCTAACGTGGATCATCCAACATCAACTCTAATGTCCATAAAAGTGAGCCTGCACAGTGTATCAGTGTATCCATCCAGCTCACAAAGACACACTGAAATCACCAACTAATCACATTCCATTTGGCCAAAGATGCATCCACTAAACAGAGAGTAATGAAAGCTTCAGGAAAAATAAACCACACTGGATTTAAAATATGTTATTTCTCCATGTAACAAAAGAGGGAGACTGGCCGAGGTGGTAACTGGAAAAAGATCATTTATTTACAAAATATAATTAAAGGGAACATGTTTCTCATGCGTATAAAGCAATGGTGGACAAACTAACGCCTGTGGGCCACACCCAGCCTGTTGGTCTTTTTATTCTGGCCTGTCAAAAATTGGTCCAGAATTACCCTGGAGAGAAGATTAAAAAAATATATATATATTCATTTTTCCACAGTTACATCAGTCACTGCCAGCAAACAGCCAGCCTATGGGTGGTTTTTGACAGGCCTGCTGCGCATTTTCAAATTCTTCACTCCTATTTAGTTTTGAGTTCATCACAGATAAAATTTTCTTGGCCGTGAAGTGACGTAACTTCAAACAGAGAAAGTAACCTTGGAATCACAAATGAACACTGATTATAGTATTTTTTATAAACATATAGGGGTCACTCCACACTAAGCTGTACAGTTGGAGCTTGTGTGAAGTATTACATAATATTTGTTTGTATAATATTTGTTAAAGCAACACTTTTTTTTCATACTCAATTTTAAATCCGTACATTAGACAAAATCGGCAGCACGGTGGCGAAGTGGTTAGCACTGCTGCCTCACAGATAGAATACCATCTGGAAGGCCTGGGTTCGATTCCACCTTGGCCCAGGCCTCTCCCTGTCTCTGTGTGGAGTTTGCATGTTCTCCCCGTGCTTGCGTGGGTTTTCTCCGGGTACTCCGGTTTCCTCCCACATTCCAAAGACATGCACTTACTGGGGTTATGTTAATTGGCTATTCTAAATTGCCCATAGGTGTGAATGAGAGTGTGAAAGGTTGTTTGTCTTTCTGTGTTGGCCCTGTGACAGGCAGGCGACCAGTTCAGGGTGTACCCTGCCTCTCGCCCTATGACAGCTGGGATAGGCTCCAGCCCCCCCGCGACCCTGAACAGGATAAGCGGAAGCGAATGGATGGATGGATGGATATTAGACAAAATCAGCTTCAACAATTTTAACATAACCAAGAAAGAAAAGTGTCCATCCAGATTTGCAGTCCCAGATGGACATGATTTGGTTCACTGATGTTGCTCCCATCTGCAATCCCTACTCTCTGTAGTGGCAGTGAGAGAGTTTCATGTGCTGCATCTGCTAATTGCTGATTATCTGCACCTGATGAGGTGTGGATAAAGGTGTGCATGAGGTCAGCTTTGCAGGTCTTACCACCTTTGCTCTTCTGCTTGCTTGGTTGCACCGGTTTTAGTGGTGCTTACCAAGGGATACAAAATAAAACCCATTTGTTCTTAAAACTCTGGTGTCAATCTTCACTTTATGTTATGGCTTTTGAGCCAGGTTGTAACACCTGAGTACAGACAGCTTGCTGGAATACTATTACGAAAAGCATAACGAAAGACCGTCAGTGATGAAAATCTGACATTCAGCAACAATCTGCTCAGAATGTGTGCTCAAATGGGCTGTTGTTGGTGTCCAAGTCTGTTACATCCATGAATCCTTTGTGCTGCTCCCAGAAATACTCAAAGCAGATGGCTTATTTGAAAGAAATACCAATTCAGCCTTGCAGTGATATACCTAAATGTCATCAAGCAGTTACAGCGCACTGATGAATAAAACAATATCCAAAAAAATATGTTTTTGGTGTCTTGATCAGCTGTTTTTTTGAAACTGAACAAACTGTACTCGGAGAATTGTTCTTAGAGCGTTACCAAAGCTTCAGTCTGCAGAGGGGCACCAGGCAGGGCTGCCCACTCTGTCCCTCTCTTTTTGTCATTTTCATTGAGCCATTAGCAGCAGCAATCCATCAAAATGCAAATATTAAAGGGATTCAAACTGAAAATACGGACCATAAAATTAGCCTTTATGCTGATGATGTATTACTTTTCCTTGGGAATTCACAAGCTTCTCTTTTGAAGACTATCACACTAATAGATAAGTTCTCATCTATATCTGATTACTCTATCAATTGGAGTAAATCAACAGTTTTACCTCTGAATTGTAATTTCCATAGAACCTCTAGGACCCCACTAAAGTCAGGAAATATTAGATATTTAGGCATAAATTTTTCCACCAGACTCTCAGACTTGGTACAATTAAATCATACCCCCTTATTAAAAACAATAGAGGATGATCTATCACGTTGGAATAGTTTACCTATATCACTCATGGGGAGAGTTGCTGCCAGTAAAATGATGGTTTTGCCAAAAATTAATTATCTATTTTCACTGATCCCTAATAAACCTTCTCTTCCTTGGTTTAAGTCACTAGATTCAAACATCTCAAAATTTTTATGGAAAAACAAACCGTCAAGAATAAGCTTAAAAACTTTACAAAAGCCAAAACACAGTGGCGGTCTGGAATTACCAAACTTTTATTACTATTTCTTAGGCAGTAGATTGCAGTATATTGCAAAGTGGATCAAATCCAATTCATTAGACAACCCATGGCTGGATCTAGAACAGGCACTTTGTGGAAAAATAAAAATCTCGGCTCTACCTTTCATTAGTCCCAGTATTAAACATCATAACTGCTTTAAAAGCCTTAGTATTCACACCTCTCTGACAGCCTGGTGGGAATTTTTAAAAATAACTAAGTCTTCACTTATCCCCTGTAAACTAACACCCATTTGGAACAATCCAGATATTTGTCAGGAAAAGAAAATGCTGAATTTTCTGTTATGGCGTGATAAGGGTGTAAATAATTTACAACATATTATCCAAGATGGAAACCTTATTACATTCCAAGAACTTAAATCAAAATATAGAATTGACAACTGTAGAGTTTTTAGAGCATTTTACAACATTGAGTGACCGAATAAAGCAGCCTGCACATATGTGGCACCTGTAGAGCGTATTTTCATTGTATGTCCAAATACCTGCCTGGTGCTTTCAGGTAAGGATTGTTTTATTTAGTAGTCTATTCTTTTATTCCACATATATACTTACCTGACTTGACAGCAGGGGGTAGGATGGTCTGTTGGTGATATTTGGGCTGCGAGTGTGTGTCTGCAGAAAAAGTGTGTGCGTGGTACAAAGTGCCCCTGAACTTGTCCAGCCTGGTTCTTCCCATGTGGATTAATAAAGTGAATCTTCTTTACACCTATAACATTGTCGCAGTCTGAGTGGTGTAACACATAGCGCTATTAAGTATCCTGGACACAATGTGTGTGACTTATTAGACAATTTCTCTTTTGTGTTCCACACATTTTGCCCTTGTTACGTCCTCATCAGCAGCTCCAGCTCCATTTTATAGAACAGCAATACGCTGAGTTCACTTGACTTATCTTCTAACTGTTGCTAATGTGCCATTTGGGGATAAATCTGATTAGTCAATTTTCACACCTGTGTAACACTTTTGTACAGTTTAGTGTGGAGTGACCCATAGATGCTGATAATCACTGTATATGTGACTATGTTCATGCAAAGTTTTGTTCAGATTGGCCCACACGTTAAAGAGGAGACATATATACATACATACGCTACGATCATTATAGTAAGATAAACTAGAAGCACTCAGAGAGCGCAAACCTCCGCCAAGGCCATAGGGTCACTGACGCTGTAATACGTGTATCTAAATACTGTGAAATAATCGTTCATCTTTACCAGACAACAATAACCCCCTATCCCGCAATAGTGAAGAATCCTTAAAAAAAATACCTGGATCCAGATGGTGATCCGGATCACCGCCAAAATTTATTCACTTCTTCCTCTTGTCATTTCCAACCACTCCACAAAATTTCATTGATATGAAATCCTGCTGACAAACAAACAAACAAACAAACAAACCAACGTGACCGAAAACATAACCTCCTTGGCGGAGGTAATAATAATAATAATAATAATAATAAATATTTAGACTCAGTTACATTTAACTTTCAACCATATATTGTTTATCGTACTGACCCAAGTTTACAGCAGTGACAACCCAGTGAACCTATTTATCTCCATCCTGTAACTCAGCAACCCCTGAAGAAGCTCTTTAAGGGTTGGTCAGAAAAACTAGGGAGACCCCCGAGTATGTCCTCATGAACTAGAAGCTCAAACACAGTCTGAAGTTTTGGACAAAAGCTGATATAACTTTGAGACACTGGACAGGAAGAGAACACAGAGAGTTTTGACATTTTATGAAGTCTGACATTAGACAAACCACACATACTCCATCCTAACCTTCAAAAGTTCAGTCACAACAAACACTGATGAACCATTCTTACAAAATCCATGACAGTAGTGTCCCACCAAGCCTGGAGAAACAGAAGTCTCTCCTTGGTTGGCAGCAGTGGATGTTGTTTGGTGGCAGCGTTCTTATCATAGCCCAACAGAATGTCAACAGACCGAGTTTAACAGACAGACCAGCAGAAGAGGGACTTTGTGCAGTTTCTGCCATCAGCACAGGTGAATGATGCAGTCGCAACTTTTCCTCTGTTTCAAAGAACTGAAAAACTTTGGTCTAAAATGGATTAACTAGATTGACACAGCAGAACTGAGTTTGGGTGGAAGAGGAAATAGTTTGATAGTCTGGGTTTGTTTATCAGTCAGTTGATACATTTGGCATGTTTTTATCTAACCAGAGACCTCTCTGTTCAGACGAGGCCAAGAAGAGTTCTTCAGAATATAGTTGGAAATCTTACAGAAACCCAAATGCTCTGATTGACTGTGGGACGTTCTCAACATGTTGTAACAACATCTAACTGACACAGCCACTCAAAACACTGGGATACCAGCACAATGTTGCCCATGTGGAACCCATTTCCTCAGGAAGCAGAGAACCTTTGTCAGCACTCTTACTGTCTGCATCAGAAAAGAACACAATCAAAAAAGTCACTCAGAGGTGAATCAGCCTGTTGTTTGACTGCTAGTTCACTGTGGGAAACAGCCAGGAGTGAGTCAGGCACAGACACGGCCACATTCTCAGGTCCACCTCGCTCAACTTCAGGTTCACCTTTAATGTCGCGCATCATTTGATTACACATGGATGACTTCAGGAACACAGTGGACAGCATCAGGCACCTCTGCAGCAGAGATAAATGTCACAAAAGGAGGTGGTGGTCCTCTACAGGGTGTATTCAGCCTGCACCCCCCTACAGACACACACACACACACACACACACACACACACACACACACACACACACACACACACACACACACACACACACACACACACACACACACACACACATTTTTCTTCTAAGAGATTTGCTGAATTTAGGTGAAAAAGGTGGATCAATTTTATTTGATACAAACATTATAGAGATGTAAAAGCGATGCTCTGTTTACATGAGAGTGCAATAAAAACATTTTTGTCACTAAAATCAGTGAATAATCGTGACTGATCATCATTTTAACCATAATCATTCAGCCCTAATAGTCTGTATGCCTGCTACAATGAGACAGAAAAATCAAAGAAAGAAATCCTTAAATCTCCAAACACAGAAATTATGAAGTTATTTAACAAATCTTTTGTATTTTTCAGGAAGAAGATGTTAAAAAGCTGCTTTTGGAAACACTGAAGAAGTTGAGTGAACAGGAACTCAAAGACTTCAGGTGGTTTCTGAAGTTCACGTTCTTCAAGATGGACCTGCCACAAATAAAGACATTTAGAAACACAGCAGAAGAACTAGTGGATCAGATCATGTTTAAACTTGGTCATCAGTCTGTGGAGGTGATCATGGAGGTTTTAACAGACATGAAGAGAACTGATCTGGTGCAGAGGCTGTCAGAGAGCAGCTCAGGACTCAAAGGTAAGATAAAGTCATCTGTCAGAGTGATCTGTAATAATGTCAATGAATATGGTGTGATTATTCTTAACTGTGTGTAGAAGAATTTAAACCATAATATTCCAGCTGACACTGAAAGAAGAATCCAAAGAGTTGAATCAGTATCTGTGAGGGAAAATCACAACAAGAACTGAATAATATCAAATTTATGATCATCTTCAAATGAAGGAATGTGTTTCCTCTCAGTGTTTTTGGACAGAAGTGGATAAATTAACACGTTCAGGTTTACAAACACAATCAAATTACAAAGATTTTAAATCAAAAATATTCAGGTTGTTGAATCAGTGACTTTCTTGTGTAAATGTTGTTTTAAAGCTCTTTGAACATCTTTCCTTTGAAAACATTTTTCTTTCTTTGTTTCTGCTTCATTGAATTCTTGCATTTTGAGCTCATTACTATCAGTCTTGTATTGTAAATGGTTCTTTATGTGCAGCTTTGACTGGACTTAAACTCCACTATGGAGACAGACAGACGACCTGTATGAGGTAGATTATTAAAAAGTCTTTGCAGTGATTTCTCTGTGATTGTGTAACTATGGCCTCCTCCTGCCTTCAGTCAGCACAGCTGAGACTGAAATATTAAAGCTTTTTATTGTCAGGACTCAGTGTTACACTCAGGATGAGCTCACATAAAGGACACACACAGTGTGTGTATTATGTAGTTACAGTTTGGATTCAATGTGTTGCAGCTGCAGGAACATCAGCTGAAGGATTTGATGTGGAGGACACAGAGAGAGGTCAGTGCCCTGAAAATCAATACATTTAAACAATAAAGTCATTGATATTAACATAAAAACATGAACAAAATTATTGAGTGAAACTGAACTGGATCATTTCCTCAGAGTTTGATAGTTTTCCATTGATGGCAAATGTGACTTTATGTTGACAAGTGTAATGTTATTAATTGAACTTACAAAGATAATTAGGATTAAATAACGTGTCAGTTATTAAAAGGGTCTGATTATTAATGCTGACGTTAAATCAGTCATGAATGAAGCTTTTAATATTTCTTTTCTCTCAGAGAAACACTCTGAGGATGAACGTTGGCCTGCACTGATCCACCAAGTGAGTAACGTCACATCTGTCTGACTTCAAATGATGCAGCTTTCACTGAACAAATGCACGTTAGAAATCTACAATAGAAAACAGATAAAAACTCATTTGATTTGATTTTCAGTGTAAAAGTAGAAATGTCAGAGCTTCAGGCTGTCCAGTGAGGTCGGTCTTCAGCAGATCAAAAAGTCCTGAACTTGTTAACAGAAACAGAATAATCAATAATCAGGTGTTTGTGATCATTCTGACAAATATGACCAATGACATCATTACTTGATGGAACTGAAACACATGTACATTTCTAAAGTGTTGATGAATGTAAACAGAAAACCTGAAACCAACTGAGGAATTACACATTTATCTCATGAAGATTTTCTTTGAATTTTGCAGGTAGAAACGATGGAGTCTGTTATTGAGCTGCTTTTGGAAACTCTGGCTGCTCTGAATGACCAGGAGCTCAGAGAGTTCACGCAGGTCCTGCATCAAATTCATCAACTCGGACGCAAATATTACTCAGACGTCACATGGATGCCATTCACAGGGATGTTGCACATGATGGCAGACCTGCAGGACACAGTGTTTGTAATGGTGCAGACTTATGGCCAACAGTCAGTGGAGAAGACCATGGAGCGTTTAAAGGAGATGAAGAGGACTGATCTGGCTCAGAGGCTGTCAGACTGCAGCTCAATGCCTAGAAGTAAGACAACAAAAACAAAACTCATTAAAATCATAAAACTGTTTTTATGACACATGTCAGAAGCTTCTAAGTAACATCTTCTTCTTTTATATTATAAATAATAATATTTGTAATACTTTGGGAGAAGGAGAGAAAGTGACTCCTTCATACTGTTTATTATTGCTGAGGAGGTTTAAGTGTCATTTTGCATATTGTACATTTTTACAAAGTCATATTTCCTGAATAATTGTCAGCCAGCTGTTAAATTTGTTTGTCATGAGTCACTTTTCCCACTTTTGTCCTCAGAGAAACACTCTGTGGATGATCGACGCTCTGCACTGATCCACACAGTGAGTCATGTCACATCTCTGATTCAGTACAAGACAGCAGATGCAGGCTGAAAGTCAGAGTACTGAAGTATCATCTGCTCTCATTTCCATCATTTTCTCATGATTTATGCTGGATGTTTGTGAGAAACTGAAGCTTCCTTCAGTTTGAGTCCTTCAGCAGTAATTAGATCCAACACTAATGTCAGGATGTCTTTACCACTGAGGATGAGCTGAGGAAATGTCAGCATGTACATTTGTCCTGACTGTTCTCTTCAACAGGACAGAGAAATCTGAAAAGATCAACCACTCTGAGATTAAAGATTCAACTTTATTGTGCTTAAAATATTTGACAAAGAATTAAAGATCATCTGAAACCTGAAATCATGGAAATAATGTTGAGTGATATTTTTCAGTTTTTAGCTGCACAGTATGTGAGAAGAACTGCAGCCTGTAAATAAACACGATTCAAAATCATAAAGAGGATCACTGGTTTGTGCTTTCTTCACAGTTCTGATAAACATGCTGTAATCAATATAACAGCCCATGTTTGGCTAAATATATGAATAAACTTCTGACCCATGAATGTACTGACTGTTCCAGGTGGCAACAATGGCAGCTGTTAAACATCTGCTTTTAGGAACTCTGAATGATTTGAGCAACGAGGAGTTCAAGAAATTTCAGAGGTTCCTACAGATGATTTTTCCTTGGAAGAATCTATTATATTCCTTATTGAGGTTGGAATCATCAACAGACAGATCAAAGTTTGTGGATCTGATGGTGGATGAACTTGGTCATCAGTCTTTGGAGGCGACCAGGAAGGTTTTCTTGTACATGAAGAGGACTGATCTGATACAGAAGTTATCAGAGAGCAGCTCAGGATCCAGAGGTAAGACCAACAAAGCTGCATGAGTGTAAACTCTGTCATCAACAATGTAAAATCTCTTTGTTTATTACCCATGACGGACAGGTGTATGGTCTCTCTCCCTGTTACCAAATTGGGTTGTGTGTCATTTTGCTGTGTGTCCTCTTAAAGTTGATTCTGATTGGATGTGTGATGAGATTTGAATCCTCAGAGTTCATTTGAAATGTCTTTTCTCCTCAGAGAAACTCTCTGTGGATGAAGATGAAGCTGCACTGTGGAAGAGAGTGAGTGTGACTTTACACAACTCAGCTTCATTCAGTAGATTCAGGTTGTAAATCCTCCTCATCTTGAACATTAAACATGATGAAACAGACAAACCATCTTTAAACTGGATGGTTCTCACAGTGTTAATGTGGAGCTCTGCAGCAATAATGTTATCCACCACTGATGACAGAATGAATGATCTACTGCTGAAGATGAATCAGGAAATGTCATGTTAGATATTTGTTTGTCTTTAAAATAAAAAGTTTATGAGTATTTATTAGTATAGTTCATTCACTCGTTCTACTTTTTTCATGTTTTACTATAAAAACAAATTTTCTGTCAGAGAAATAAGAAATTTTGTGTTTTGTTGCTAAAGTATTGCAGACACATCTGCAAGCATTCATATCATCAGTACCACAGATATTACCAGCTGTGTTTGAGTGATCCTTCTGAAAAATATAAATATTAATGAAGATATGTTTTCATTAATATTTGATACGTCTACTACAGTGACTCTGAGAAAATTCAAAGAAAGAAATCTTTAAATCTCCAAACAGAGAAATTCCACAGTTGATTAACAAATCCTTTGGATCCTTCAGGAAGAAGAGCTGGAAGCTGTGAGACAGATTCTCTTTGAAACACTGAAGGATTTGAGATTTGAGGATCTCAACAAATTCAGGTGGTTTCTGAAGTTCACGTGCTTCAAGATGGGCCTGCCACAAATAAAGAGATGTATTAACATGGCAAGAGAACTAGTGAATCAGATGGTGACTAAACTTGGTCATCAGTCTGTGGAGGTGAGCAGGGAGGTTTTAACAGACATGAAGAGAACTGATCTGGTGCAGAGGCTGTCAGAGAGCAGCTCAGGACTCAAAGGTAAATTCCATGAAAAAGAAATAAATGTGGTCTGCAGAGCGTGGTCTGTTAGATTTTATTGTTACAGCTTCCATGAAATTCAGTCAGACATTGATGGTCCCCAGAGGATGAATCCCGGTGATTTTAGTTAGTCTGGACTTTTCCTCTCGTACCACCAGCAGGTTGACATTTTCATTTCCAATAAAATATTTCAGACCGTTGGCTGAGTGTCATGACCTTTGGTGCTCAGAGGATTTACCAACGAGTTTGGTGGGTCTCTGAGTTTTCATATCCACAGCTGATTTTGTCCAGTACTGCAGTTTTTCACTGTAGTCTGTAGAAGTGATCAAAAACAAGTTATCTGACTTTTTCTGTTTTTGTCATTAATTTTGTTTTTCTTCAACTTAGACTTCTCTCAGCTGCACGTCCTGCTGAACATGTTGCTCTCATGTTTGAGCAGCACTGCACAGCAAAAAGTGATCAAGCAGCAAAACATGTGGACAGTTAGAGCATGATTTTATATGTCAGCATAACATCATTGATTTGCATGATCTGTGTCTCAACAAGGACGAGAAACTGGAGGAAGTTCAGAGTCTGAGGATTGTGGAAGCGTGATGGTAATCCCTCACACTCATCCTAAAGTTTATTTGTTTTTATTTATGTGATGTTACAAAAATAAAGTTGTGTACATATTTCCTAGAGTGAGTGTCCTCTGCAGCAGGACTCCAGTGACTGGACTAAACTTGAACCTGAGGTGAACGGTACAGATGCAGACGAGGCTCCAACTTACAGGTAAATTAACTTCCTGGATCCTGCAGCACAGTAAATTCAATGTTTCTGTTAGCATCAAATAAATTCAGCACAGCTATTCATATTCACTCTGTTGTCTCCCTTCATGATCATATATTTGATTCCCATGTTAGCCTTCAGTCTGAAGCAGGACACTTTGAATGCAGTGTCTCTGGCTTGCGCTGGGTCTGTAAGGAAAAGGCCAGCTTTCAGTACCAGTTTGGTTCTTGGGAGGGACACATGGAGAGGATGGAAAGCAGAGGATACATGCCTGCAGGTCCCCTGATGGACGTCACAGTCACTGCTGGGAAGTTAAATGAAGTTCACCTGCCACACTGGATCTGCACAGGTAAGAGGACATGAAGGAAATCATTTCAGATGTTTCAAATTTGTGACAGTGAGTGCACAAACTGTTAGAATCTGTTCATCTCACTCAGTGTGTGTTGTTGTGTTCTCATGCAGATGACATCCCTGACATACTGGACAAGTTTGCAGTCCTTCACATAGATGACTGTGGAGATGTTGTGGAAAAAGTGTCTGAGGTCACACCATCACATGTCAAGTTAATGGAGCCAAATTTCTCTCTAATTGGAGCTCTGATAAGTTTCTTCTTTCCTTTGAAAATCAGCTGTTTTATGCTGATGTACTATAAACCCAACACATCATTCCTCAAACTCCATGTTTATCCAATCCGACAGGATCCTGCTCTGGAACAGGTAACTGAGTATCTCAATGTGGTAAACATGAAAAATGATAAGATTTAATGTATTACGACCAGTACTGGCAAAGAAAAAATTTTTTAGTTTTTTTATATATATTGAACTCAATAGGTAAACTATAATTAGAATTCATCTATCATGTTTCATGACTGTAGCAACATCTTTTATTTTGTTATGACCAAAAAATCATGCCTTGTTTCTTTCAACTGGCTGATGAATATGATGAAAATCACCAGCAGCAGCACTTGTGAAAGAAATTTGGCTGATAAATCTCTTCATTGTCATCTGGAGCTTACCTAAACACACACCAGGTGTTTGTCATGTAACATCAAACTGAGTTCACATGAGTAAAACATGAACAATTAAAATCAGACACTCTTCATTACCCTGAGATTTCAAAAAGCACTTGTGAAGTTATTTTGTAGTTTCAGATCCAAATGAGTTAGCTTTACATGTTTCTGCGCTTCCTCTTTACTCCCATGATCTCATTTCAAACAGTGTATTTAGTTTTTCTATAATCTTTTCTATATTATTTGAACTTTATTTTCCAGTCTCTGACTTTATTCTCATTAATATGACTTTTTCCTCAGTTTTATTTTTCCACTAGACCCTAATGCACTCTGGCAAAAATCTTATTGTATGATCATAAATGTCACTTAAATCACAGATGACAAAGTTACTGTAAATTTAACCCGTTTTTGCTCACATTGCTTGTTTATTTTTTCTAAAACAGATCATTGACAAGAGAGAATCTAAAAGTGGATTTAACAAAATCATAAAACATCACCCAGACAAGTACCTGCAAATTGAGCATCCTTTCAGCCTCAAAGCCAACATCACCATTGCAAAAATTCAGCCAAAGGTATAGTTCTTAAAATTTGTGGATCACAACATTGCCCTTATCAGCCCTTATTTTAGCCAAAGATAAATCTGTACTCTGAAACATACATACATGTGTAGATGTTTAAGAACTTTTGATGATGTTCTCATAGTGTTGGCAGAATCCTTAGGTACTTCAAATACACTTCAAATACAGCCCATCTGGATAAAACCAAAAAAAAAAAAAAAAAAAAAAAAAATATATATATATATATATATATATATATATATATATATATACACACACACACACACACACACACACACCTGGTAACAAGGGAAGAGGTGACAGGTGGAAACACAGCTAACACAACATTACTGTCTTGGGGAACAAGAGGTTGGGGGTTTGAATCACGGCCAGGTCGTGCATCCAGTAAGGGTCCCCAGGTTAGACCCCCAACGCTAACCATGACTACCTCGGAATATGAGCAAGAGAAACATGACTGAAGCCACACCGGCTCAGACGTCACCCAGATTAACAAGTTCCACGTCAAGTGTTGAGGAACCAGGGCATACTGACAATAAGTGGGCTACTGGAACTAGAAGGTTACAGCATAAGTGGACACGAGATGAGAACTGGGAACTGTTGGAATGTGACTTTACATGTAATCCCAGTGAAAGGGGTGTGGGACCTATAGATTCTTTGACACCCAACATCCAGACTGACATCAAAACAACTCTTAGCTCCGTGTTCCAACATTCGAAAGAATGTTGCTATTGCCATGAGGTACAAAACAAATGCTACGGCATGGGGGAGCCAGGACTACAGGGCAGGAGGGAGATCATCATCCCCACACTCTGAGATGTGGTTCCAAACCCAGTAATAACAACTACTGTAGTACGCTGAATACCAGAGCAGCTGACCTGAAAGATCAATCCCTACTTCTTAATCACTGAAACTAATCAGTTGATCTATACCATGGCAGCAGCAATCCTTGAGAGGCTAAGATTGAAGCAGCTATCACAGTTCAGAAAGGTGTGACGAAGAAAGGGGTGCCTAAGAAGTACAACAAGCTGTCCATACATGAGGCCTGCCAAGCAAAGACTCACAGACTTGGCTAACATCCTAAAGAGGTATACCAGAGAGATAGAGACCAGAAGAATAAACCAGATGTTTACCACCAAACCATCTAAGGCATACTCTCAGGGGCAGGGGAACAATATGAGAACAGCACCCCCACCAAGGCTGGAGACGGAGCAATACTGGAAGGGCATATGGGAGAAGGATGCAACACACAACACCAATGCTCAGTGGCTAGTGAACCTAAGAGCAGACCACAGCAACCTCCCTGAACAGGCTTCAGTGACCATTGCAGTGGCAGACATCCAAGAAAGAGTCATATAAAGAGCTGGACAGCACCAGGCCCTGATATGATTCACACATACTGGCTAAAGAAGCTAACTGCACTCCATGATCTACCAAGGAGATGCTCTGTCCCCACTACTGTTCTACATAGGCCTGAATCCCCTCAGCCAGATCATCAACAAGACTGGCTATGGATACCAACTATGAAGTGGAGCAAACATCAGCCACCTCCTGTACAACAATGACATCAAGCTCTATGCCAGGAGTGAACGAGATATCAATTCACTGATCCACCCCACACGGATCAAGAAGAACAAGATCTGGACAATCAACACCTACACCCTGCCAGTTGTCAGATATCCTGCTGGGATAATACAATGGCCAAAGGAGGAAATAGTAGCCACTGACATCAAGACAGGAAAGCTCCTTACCATGCATGGAGGGTTTCACCAAATGCAGCACCCTGAGACTGTACGCTAAGCGGAAAGAAAGTGACCGAGGACTAGTGAGTGTCAGAACCACTATCCTAGATGAAACAATGAAGATCCATGAGTACATCAGGAAGTTGGCCACAAAGGATCTGGTGTCTAGCCATCTTTTCCATGGAGGTTATTGCTCCTTGTGGCTGTTCATCTTATAGATCTCAAGGATCACTGCTGCTGTGGTATACATCAATTGATTGGTTTCAGTGATGGTTGACGAAGGGATTGTCTGTAGTGCACATCTTCTAGTATACTTTCAGAGGGTACTTCACGTAGTCTTGGTAGTCAGTATTGAGGGGTCCAGTTGATCTTATGATCTTATCTTTCAGGTCAGCTGCTCTGGTATTCAGCTGTACTGGTTGTTATTACTGGGGCTTGGTACTCAATCTCGGAGTGTGGGGATGATAGAATCTACCCCTTGTCCTGTCGTCCTGGGTCCCCCTTGCCGTATGTTGGAACACGGAGCTAGTGTTTTGCTTAGTTGTTTCACTGTCAGTCTGGATGTTGGGTTTCGAAGACTCCATACGTCCCACATCCTATATATCACCTCTTGTTGGGATTGTGTAATCATGTAATGATTACACTTGTGTCAATTTATGCCATAACCTTCTAGTTCCAGTAGCCCACTTATCGTCAGTATGCCCTGGTTCCTCAACACTTGACGCGGACCTTCTTAACCCGGGCAGGTATGGATTCAATCATGTATCTCTCGCTCATATTCCGAGGTAGGCATGGTTAGCGTTGGGGTCTAGCCTGGGAAACCTTACTGGATGTATGCCCTGGTCAGGATTCAAACGCCTGATCTCCTGCTCCAAAGATGGTACCACTACACCATCCAGCACATATATATATATATATATATATATATATATATATATATATATATATATATATATATATATATATATATATATATATATATATATAAATATGTGTGTGTTTCTTTTTCTTATTTTAAACATAGGTGTTAACCCTCAGATACAATAGCCAAAACCTCTATGAGGTTTACATTGAGAATCCAGGCAGTGAACTCATACTTACACTCCAGCACACTTACCCAGTGATTGGTGAACCAGGGCATGACCCAGTTTGGACCTGTGAAATTAGACAAGGTCAGTAGTTATTAAGCAATATTCCTTACACTGTCATTATATGAACTATCATAGTGTATGTCATTACATGACAAATGAACTTGAAATATATTACATTTTGTCTCCAATACAAAAAGTGTCTGCAGCAGTTTGATTTATGTGATTATCTTCTAATTAATAGGATTATTAATAGGATAATTAATAAGATAATTAAAATTCATTTGCAGTCTTTGAAATACTCTTCAAATATGCTGTGAAACAGCTTCATGTGCTCTTTTTATTTTTTCCACATAAAACACCATGATATTAAACTCATATTAAACTATTATAAGTATCTTTATTTTGATTTTCCATGAATATTTTGATTTTCTTTTAATTCCAGATGACCATCCAGAGTCCGGTCTAGTCAAAGGTAAAAAATTACACATAAAGATCATTTAGATCTTTGGTGTTCACTCACATTATAAATTCACTTTTTGCACTTCTTTAAAGTAGAACAGAGTTGAGTGGAATATTGTTTGGTGTGGTATACTTGGAGTTTGGGGGGACGGCTGAGTTATTACCTTCATTCGTGATTTGAGTTTAGTATGGTTCAGTTTTGTGTATGTAATGTTCAGTTTTAATTATTCTGCTATCCAGTTATCCTGCCTTACTTGTTGATAGGTCCATTCATTTGAACACTGACCTTATAATTTCTCAGTTTAAATGCACCTGCTCAGAAATCCTTGACTATTACTCCTCACACAACTAGAAGTCTAAAATTTAAAACTCAGCTTTGGTTAGAAAATCTGTACAAAAATGGAAAAGGGATTAATTTCAGGTGCCTGTAGATGTACTTAGAGAATCTCAGTTAATTTACCACAAGCCTGTAAAGCAGCTAAAAAAAATTATATATATATATATATATATATATATATATATATTTCAGGTGCCTGAATCCAGACATCCAGAGCAGTGCCTCTGGGGTGGTGGTCCCTATCTTTAAGGAGGAGGATGGTGTGCTCAACTATCAGAGGATCGCACTCCTCAGCCTCCCCAGGAAGGTATATGCCAGGGTGCTGGAAAGGAGAGTTTGTCCCTTTGTCAAACCACAGATCCAGGAGGATCAATGTGGTTTTCCTCCTGGTCGTGAAACACTGGGCCAGCTCTTTATCCTCTCGAGGTTATTCAAGTGTGCGTCAGAGTTTGCCCAACTAGTCTGCATGTGTTTTGTGGACTTGGAAAAGGCATTTAACTGTATCCCTTGTGGCATCCTGTGGGGGGTGCTGTGGCAGTATGGGGTGTCTGGTCAATTGTTGCAGGCCATTCCCTGTACAACCACAGCAAGAGCTTGGTCTACATTGCTGGTAATAAGTTGAACTCATTTCCGGTGGGTGGTGAACTTCAACAGGGCTGCCCTTTGTCACCGATCCTGTTCATAATTTTTATGGACAAAATTTCTAGGCATAGCCAAGTGGTGCAAGCTTCCACCTTGGTGGCCTCAGAAGCTCATCTCTGCTTTTGCAGATGATGCAGTCCTGTTGGCTTCATCAGGTGGTGGCTTCCAGCTCACACTGGAGCAGTTTGCAGCTGAATGTGATGCAGCAGGTATGAGAATTAGCACCTCTGGTAACGCTTTCTTTTACAGCCCGCCCTTAGGCCGTAACTATCCCGTAAGTAAATTTTAGTTATGTGGAATTACGCCGTAATTATTTTTAATAAGGCTGAATTGATTTCACTTGTAAATAAACTACATTTGCATGTGCTGATATTGGAATGTTGTATTTATTTTGACTTTTTGAACGTAATGTAAAAAAAAAAAGATTAGACTTAGCTCCAAATTATGATGGTATTGCAAGTAGCCTAGAAAGGCAAAATGTTTCATATCAAATTGTGAAAATAAAACACATTGAATAGTAAAACATCTGCCATGAACGATGACATGATAAATACATGCTTACAATATAAAATGGTAACACGTTTTTCAACTATATTAAAATTAGAGGCTTTTCAGGTTAATAACTGTTAAATGTACTACAGGGTATATCCCTGTAAAATACTGACTGCCTTAGTCACATAATTAGGGCCCTATTCAAAATTGTACAGCCTTATTAAAAATAATTACGGCGTAATTAAAAATATTTCAGCCTTAGTAAAAATAATTACGGAGTAATTAAAAATAATTCAGCCTTAGTAAAAATAATTACAGCATAATTAAAAATAATTCAGCCTTAGTAAAAATAATTATGCCATAATTAAAAATAAATACAGTGTAATTAATAATAATTACGGCGTAATTCCACATAACTAAAATTTACTTACAGGATAGTTACGGCCTAAGGGCAGGCTGTAAAAGAAAGCGTTACCGCACTTCTAAATCTGAGGCCATGGTTCTCAGCCAGAAAAGGGTGGAGTGCCCACTCCGGCTCAGGGACGAGTTGCTGCCCCAGGTGGAAGAGGTTAAGTATTTCGGGAACTTGTTTACAAGTGACAGGAGAAGGGAGCGGGAGATTGACAGATGGACTGGGGCTCTCCCTCAAGCTCCCTCCCCAGGCCTGGCTCCAGGGTGGGGCCCCGGAAACCCTATCCCGGGCAGGGTAAACAGGGTTTCCCTTGTTGTTATTTCCATAAGGGGTCTTCAGAACCGTTCTTTGTCTGGACCCTCACCCAGGACCAATTTGCCCTACCAGGGGGACAAGCCCCCGGACAACATAGCTACTGGGATCACTGGGACACAGAAACCCCTCCACCATGATAAGGTGGCGATTCACGGACACATTTCCACTTTAAACAGTCCCTTAGAAAAAGGCTTCCTGAATCATTAAAAAAAATGGTCTAATGTGATCGGCACATTGATGTGAGCTGACTGTCAGCAAGTTTCCTTCACTTTATGTGAAGTCAGTCCTGTGTGTTTAATCACAGAGAGTGATAGATTCAAGATTTGTGTCAGATTGTTAATTACTACAAAACTTTACAAGTCAAGACAGTCTGTCACTTTATACTTCCTTTCTCTCCTCAGAGAAACACTGTGTGGATGAACATCTGTCTGCACAGCTGCAGGGAGTAAGTGGAATCAAATAATCCTGTCCTTACACCACAGCTTCATTTAAGAACATGCATGTTGGAAATAATTCAGCACTTCTGTTATTTAAAATAATTAGGTTTGATATTTTTTACACTTATTAATCAGTTCTCCACTAAAAAGTTTCTTATCACATTGTATCAATTTGTTTGTCTGCTTTAAATGTTGTCAGGCATTAATGTTCCAGTCAGACAGAGAGAAGCTTTTGGGAATGTTAGAAGATCTGAAACAGGAGGAGTTTGAAAAGTTCAAGTGGTTCCTGCGGGACTGTCATGGCGTGTGTGTGTGGCAGGCAGAATTGGACCCCAGGATGCAGACTCAAAAAAACAGGATTTATTGGAAAAATACAAAACAAACCTATACTGGGAAGGGACTAAACCAAAACCTGAGGAGGAGCAGGGAGACACACAGCGAGGGAACACTGAAGACGACGCGACAAGAAACAGATGAACACTGAGGGCTTAAATACACAGCAGGTAATCAGGGCAAGAGGGAACAGCAGGGAGCAACAGGTGAAGCAAATGAAACTAATAACAGGGGTTAGCAAAACTAGACACAAAGCACAGGGAACACAAGACTGTCAAAATAATACAGGAAGTGACTAACCAAGGTGCACGCAGACTACATACGGGGAACTGGCACAAAGACACGGGGCAGAGACGCAGACTAGTCACAACACTAGGAATAACTCAACATGAAAACACAGGAGGTCAGGGACAAGACATCAGGACAAAACAGACAAGACCATGGAGCAGGGGAGACAGGGACGAGGGGAACAAACGTATCAAAACAACTGAAAAACAACAAAACTCAGGGAAGACAGAACTAAACACAAAATGCTGGGCAGACGGCCCAGGACCATGACAGCACCCCCCCCTCAAAGGCCGGCACCCGACGGCCAAAACAGGAAACAAAACCAGACCAGGGAGGGAGGCGGGGGACCAGGACGGAGGGACCGGAACAAAAACAAAACCAGGCAGGGAGCAACAAAGGCAGGGAGCAAAACATCAAAATCACAATGTCAGAACAAAAACAGCAGGGGCACAAGGCCGGGACAAAGTCCAAAAACAGGGACAAAACACAGGGATGAGAAAAAAAAAAAACAACTGGATTAAACAAAAGCGACGGCACAAGGCCGGAGAGCTCCAATGTCCAAAACAGGGGGTCAAAACAAGGAACAGTTCAGGAGCTATGACAAAAACAGAAACAAAAAGAGCAACGGCCAGGGGGAACAAACAGTCCATAGTTCAGGGGGCCGTCCAGGCCAAGGGGCCAAAAAGCAGAGTCCAAACCTCTCAGGCGGGCGACCGCGGCTCCAGCGGCGGCGACGAGGAGTCGTGGCAGGGGGCCGACCGCGGCACCAGCGGCGGCGACGAGGAGTCGAGGCAGGGGGCCGACCGCGGCACCAGCGGCGGCGGCGAGGAGTCGAGGCAGGGGGCCGACCGCGGCTCCAGCGGCGGCGGCGAGGAGACGAGACTGGGGGCCGACCGCGGCTCCAGCGGCGGCGGCGAGGAGACGAGACTGGGGGCCGACCGCGGCTCCAGCGGCGGCGAGACGAGGCTGGGGGCCGACCGCGCTCCAGGCGGCGGCGGCGGCGAGACGAGGCTGGGGGCCGACCGCGCTCCAGGCGGCGGCGGCGGCGAGACGAGGCTGAGGGCCGACCGCGCTCCAGGCGGCGGCGAGACGAGGCTGAGGGCCGACCGCGCTCCAGGCGGCGGCGGCGGCGAGACGAGGCTGAGGGCCGACCGCGCACCAGGCGGCGGCGGCGGCGAGACGAGGCTGAGGGCCGCCCGCGCTCCAGGCGGCGGCGGCGGCGAGACGAGGCTGAGGGCCGACCGCGCTCCAGGCGGCGGCGGCGGCGAGACGAGGCTGAGGGCCGACCGCGCTCCAGGCGGCGGCGGCGGCGAGACGAGGCTGAGGGCCGACCGCGCTCCAGGCGGCGGCGGCGGCGAGACGAGACTGAGGGCCGACCGCGCTCCAGGCGGCGGCGGCGGCGAGACGAGACTGAGGGCCGACCGCGCTCCAGGCGGCGGCGGCGAGACGAGACTGAGGGCCGACCGCGCTCCAGGCGGCGGCGGCGCGACGAGACTGAGGGCCGACCGCGCTCCAGGCGGCGGCGGCGAGGCGAGACTGAGGGCCGACCGCGCTCCAGGCGGCGGCGGCGAGACGAGGCAGGAGGCTCGAACCGAGCCCGACGCTCCAACTGAGCGTAACCCTTGGGCTTCAAACACGGCTCCGACTGAGCCGGACCCTTGGGCTGAACGGGGCCTAGGGGGACCGAGGGACCAGGAATGGAAGTACAGGAGGGAACTAAGGCTGACACTGAGGGAGCTGACACGGAGGGAGCTAGGAGTGTGGAAGCTGAGGACGGGGAAGCTGACACTGGGGAAGCTGACTGCGGGAGAGGTGAGGGGACCGAAGCTAACTGCGGGGAAACTGGAGTCGGGGGAGCAGGAACAGAGGAGACTGGGACTGAGGCTGCAGGGGGAACCACAACGAAAGGAGCTGAGGGACCAGAGGAGGGAACAAAAGGGACCAAAACTGACGGGACTGAAGCTAAGGGAACTGGCACTAGGGGCCGCGTGGAAGCAGGCCGGGAGACGACTGGCTGCGTGGAAGCAGGCCGGGAGACGACTGGCTGCGTGGAAGCAGGCCGGGAGACGACTGGCTGCGTGGAAGCAGGCCGGGAGACGACTGGCTGCGTGGAAGCAGGCCGGGAGACGACTGGCTGCGTGGAAGCAGGCCGGGAGACGACTGGCTGCGTGGAAGCAGGCCGGGAGACGACTGGCTGCGTGGAAGCAGGCCGGGCGCTAGGGAGAGCCGGCTGCGTGGAAGCAGGCCGGGCGCTAGGGAGAGCTGAAGGGACTACTGGGAACTGAGGGACTGAGGGACCAGAAGTGGAAGTAGAGTAAGGGACTGGAGGTGAAACTAAACTGACCAAGGGGATCACAGAAAGAGAAACCACTGGAGGGGGCAAAGCTGAGGCAGGGTGAACTAGAGCGGCTGGAGCTGCTGCTGACTGAGGGCGAGCAGGCTGAGAGCTGCTGCAGCTAACACTGGGGGCTCTGACTGCTGTGGCTCGGAGGCTGCTACAGTGGTCTGTGGTGCAGGCGGCGTGGGTAACTGTGGTGCTGCTGCTGGTGATGCTGAAGACAGAGAGTTCAGTGCTCTAATCTGTGCCTCCACACGAACAGCAGAAGCCATCCAGCCGGCAATAGTGGGTGACAGCAATAAGCGAGGGTGGGTGTCTAAGAGACTGAGCACAGCAGAAAATCCAATGGAAAAGGCTTTCGAGTCAGTACAGTTATAAATCCGGGAGGAGATTCTGAAGAATCTTCGAACCTCTGGCCCAAGTTCCCGGTCCAAGAAGACGGAAGCATCTGCAGGATCCATTGGAGGGCTGGCAGAGTCAATACAGGACATCTCTCTCACAGTGACTGATTCCTGCTTCTTGTCATGGGTTGCTGGCTCCGTGCTCCTCTTCCTGAATCGCGAGCGCTGCTTCCGCGTCTTAGGGAGAGGAAGGGAAGCAGAGCTGGCAAGAGAAGCAGCAGGCAAAGGACTGTCTGATGAGGAAGTGAGCCCGCCCAGCCTTTTCCCGAAAGGTTCGGGCGGGGGCGAATCTGATGCCAGGGAGAACCCGCCCAGCTTAATCCCTAAAGGCTGGGGCAGAGGTGGGGCAGTGGTATCGGGCGGTTGCTGCAGTGCGGCTGATGAACAGGGCTGTGGCGGCGGAGGTGGAGAGAGCGGCAAGCTCTGACGCGGAGACCCTTTAACCCAGCTGGAGTCTCCCCAAGCGCGGTGAGAGCGGCGGAGCTGTCCCTCATACTCGGGAGCCAGCCACGGCTTCCTCCTCACCACTTCCTGCAGGTGAGCTTGCACAGCTAGCTGCCGTTCACACAGGTCTGAGTCCGCGGGGTCTTTGAAATGGTCGCGTCGTTCTGTCATGGCGTGTGTGTGTGGCAGGCAGAATTGGACCCCAGGATGCAGACTCAAAAAAACAGGATTTATTGGAAAAATACAAAACAAACCTATACTGGGAAGGGACTAAACCAAAACCTGAGGAGGAGCAGGGAGACACACAGCGAGGGAACACTGAAGACGACGCGACAAGAAACAGATGAACACTGAGGGCTTAAATACACAGCAGGTAATCAGGGCAAGAGGGAACAGCAGGGAGCAACAGGTGAAGCAAATGAAACTAATAACAGGGGTTAGCAAAACTAGACACAAAGCACAGGGAACACAAGACTGTCAAAATAATACAGGAAGTGACTAACCAAGGTGCACGCAGACTACATACGGGGAACTGGCACAAAGACACGGGGCAGAGACGCAGACTAGTCACAACACTAGGAATAACTCAACATGAAAACACAGGAGGTCAGGGACAAGACATCAGGACAAAACAGACAAGACCATGGAGCAGGGGAGACAGGGACGAGGGGAACAAACGTATCAAAACAACTGAAAAACAACAAAACTCAGGGAAGACAGAACTAAACACAAAATGCTGGGCAGACGGCCCAGGACCATGACAGGGACAAGGATGTTTTGGTGGGGCTTCGACCAATCCCAGAGAGCCAACTGGAGGCGTCCACCACCTGTGAGCTGGTAGATCTGATGTTAAAGACCTACACACAACATACTGTGGAGGTGACCAAGAAGGTTTTCCGGAAAATTAACAGGAATGATCTGGTGCAGAAGTTTTCAGACACCAGCTCATGACCCAAAGGTAAGAAAAAAAGTGCCATCATTTATTCCATAAATGTTTAACTGTCAAAACCTTTGTATGTTCATTGTGTTGTAGTTTTTATTTTAACAATATCTTAGCAATGTTTCATTTTGTTGAGTGTTTTGGGGTATTTACTAATGTTACAGTACTTTTATTCCTCTTTATTCCTTCTCTTCATGTTTTCTCAGGCTGACTCCAACATGATCTTGAGATCTGGACTCTGTGTGGGTCTGACCATCGGCTGCAGGACTCTGTTCTTTGTGTCTCTGGCTGTGTTTGTGTGTTTGGGCTCATCGTCCTGCTGCAGGATGAATTTGGAGCCACTAGATGTCTCAGCTTTGGACCTGATGCATTAGAATCAACCTGTACTAGTAGTATATGTATGTGGCCCCATAAAACCATAAATATGATTTATGACTGACAGGTGTGTGTGTGTGTGTGGGGGGGGGGGGGGGGGGGCAAAGGGTTGAAGCACATACATGAGAGGGCGTGTGCGCGTGTGATCGTGCGTGATCTAACAATCGACCCCCACTCAAAGCCTTATACGCAACAGTTTAGCGGCGGATTACTAAGGTGATTTTTAATTAAAGTAGGTTTTTAAATGTACAGCGTACAATGAGGAGTGGTACAATGTTTTTTTTCAATGTTAAAACATGGATCGTAGGTCGTGTGATCAGCTGACACGGTGATTTTTGTTGTTGTTCAGATGAATGCGCAAAGGATCATGGGAGTTCTCATTTTGGCATTTATGTGTGTAGTTACAGAGTTATCAGCTATGTTTTGCTGCTCTCTCATCGATATTATTAGTTTGAGATGTGAATTACGCACGTTGTCTGGTATGGAGGCGAGCTAGTTAATGGAACACCGTGGCCATGATGGGTGTATCCGCTAATGGCGTAGGGTCGCTGTGGCTGTTTCAGAGCACGCCTCTGCTTCTTGTCAATAAAGTTGCAGTTCCTGTCTGTGACCAGTGAGCGCATGTCAGAAATTATAAAATCAACTCAAAATATCAGGTGTTTCTTGTAGCTTAGTGTGCCGCAACCTTTTTGTGTGCAGCCTTAGTGGGTTGTGTAAACATTTTTATTGTGAAGAAAAAAACAAACAACTCCCGATTGTATTAAAAAATATCAGATTCTGCATTATACAATGAACCTTTATTATGTATGCTTCATAATAGCTGCTAGGTTCCTTAAGCAGACATGTACTGTATCATAAATAGCATCCATCTTGGTTGATTTATTATATGTTTCATCAATACCTCAAACACAGCGCAGAATGTGCACCTACTCAAACATCTGTTTTACTCCCATATTCATCTAATTATGATTCTGTCCGTTTTAAGCAGAAATTAAACGTGTAGTCCTAGTTTCTGTTTTAGCACCGATGCTGTTTCACTGAGCTTGATAAAACCTGACAGTTTGGTGAAATCGTTATAGCTGCAGAATTTCATCCTTTTTTCTGACCGTTCCACACAGATTACCCAAAGTACGATTCAAAGTCACAACAGAATATCACACAGAAGGAAATAATGTCTCAGTGACGTGTATAATCCTATTTTTGTGTAAAGTCAAAATAATTCACCGCATTACCCATTAACCATGTTACTATTCTTTTTCATCATTAACAGAGGATCTTAGCTTGTTAATGAAACATCTCTGCACAGTTTGTCTTCATCAGAATCAACTCAATAGCCTACAGCAGAATAAAAGTTTATTACAGGGTGTTGTTAAAACACATCAAATCGACTAACATGTTTAAATCAACTTACAAAAACAACCTCACACTCCTAAATAACCTTTTATAAAATAACATTGCTAACAGCCCTTGAGCATGCAGTGTGCAAAAGGTTTAGGGTGTTGATAAATCAGATCATATAGACTAACACGTTTTTCATGTGTAAACTTTGTTTTTCTGTATCTTAGTCTGCATAGTGCACACAGGGCTAGCATCAGAGCAAAGGATCATGGGAGTTCTCATTTTGTGTTTAGTTACAACGTGTTTAGTTACAATGTTATCAGCTATGTTTTGCTGCTCTCATCGATATCATTAGTTTGAGATGTGAATTACGCACCATGTCTGGTATGGAGGCTAGCTAGTTAATGGAACACCAGGACCGAGATGGCTCTAGCTGCTAATGGCCTAGTATGGGGTAAGATAACTGTCAAAAAGAATGTATGTGTAAGGAGTCTAAATTCGTACATGTAAGTCAATAAACGTGCATAAATATAAGATTTGTATTTCGAATGCATATATATAAAGTTACAACTTCGCAACAATACAAATACAAATCACAAATTTACAAATGCAAGTTACAAAGTTACAACTTCTCAACAATACAAGTACAAATCACAAATTTACAAGTACAAACCTCTAACTATTGAACGTCATACTGCGCATGCGTTAAAAGACAACATTCTGGGCACCTGGGTGGCTTAGTGGTGAAGCACAATACCACATACACACGCCGCGTTGCAGTGCGGGCGGCCTGGGTTGGCGTCCCGTGCAGGCCCAGGGCCGATTTGCCTGTGTGTCTTTCCCTGTATCTTTCCTCCACTTCCTGTCTCTCTCCCCTGTCACGAAAAGCCGCTGTGGCCAAAAATGGGAAAAAAAAAAAAAAAAGCCAACATTCTTATGGAGGATACTTCTTCCTGGTTGGTGGCTTATTGTGTTGATTATGAAGTATGATTCTGAGTTTCCTGTCATTTTTGTGGAGTTTCCGTTGAGGTACATAACCTAATATTATGTGTTTGCTAGGCGCAGCTAACGGAGATTTTGAACACCGCTCACAGTCTGGTGTCAATGATAACTAGCAGGTTAGGTTCGTCAGGGAATGCCAGGCAAACGGTTAGAGAGGGCAATTCATCACAGCCTGTTGAGGGGCAGCAGACAGACAACAGACAACAGATAAGACAACCAGTAAGGCTTTCTCCACCGGAATAGTTCGGAATGAGCCACCAACCAGGAAGAAGTATCCTCCATCCACCATAAGAATGTTGTCTTTTAACGCATGCGCAGTATGATGTTCGATAGTTAGAGGTTTGTACTTGTAAATTTGTGATTTGTACTTGTATTGTTGAGAAGGTGTAACTTTGTAACTTGTACTTGTAAATTTGTGATTTGTACTTGTATTGTTGAGAAGTTGTAACTTTGTAACTTGTACTTGTAAATTTGTGATTTGTATTTGTATTGGTGCGAAGTTGTAACTTTGTAGATTGCATTCGAAATACAAATCTTATATTTATGCACGTTTATTGACTTACATGTACGAATTTAGACTCCTTACACATACATTCTTTTTGACAGTTATCTTACCCCATACCTAGGGTCACCGTGAGTGTTTCAGTGCATGCCCGTGCTTTGTATGAATAAAATAGCAGTTCCTGCATATGGCAAGTAGGAAGAGTTCAGGAGTTAGGTTATAAGCTTGGCCCCTGCAGCGTTTGCACAGTGCAACAATTTTACAATGTCACAGAAGTACGATCTGGTGGAAGGGCATAACTTCCCTGTGGAGACGTGTCAGCTACACGCGGTCGTGCTCGACTTTGTGAAACTTACTGTCAAGTCCGTTCTAAACATGCTTATTCAAAAACACAGAACAGAGATTTGCGCAGGTTGTGAAACCTCACACCCCTCCCAAAGAAGACACACATGTATGTCTCCTTTAGAGAGGCACTACTTTTTCAAGTATTATGATCGCCTATTGAAAAGATTTTGGAATGGACATTTCATCCCTACATTGATGCAAATTCTCCGTTTGGAAGGCTTCACCCCGGACACACACAGGCTTATGGGTGCAACGGAGGCTTATCTCCACGAGTTAAGAGAGGTCAATGATATTGAACGTGCGCTTTTTGAAATGGAGAACAGTGTTATCGGTGTCAAACGATCATCTGTTGACCATTTGTTAAACCAGAAGTATCATCTGTGGATTTAACTTCATTGTGTGCATTTAAATTGAAACTGCATACTTTTTGGCTGGTTCCATCATTTGTACTTGTATTTAACTTATGTTAATAATTTTTAATTATTTTATGTCTGTGAACATGTATTTTAACTATGTGCTGTTTGTATTTCTGTTTTACATGATTATATTCTACTGATGCTTATCGTAGTCTGAACACCCATGAAAAATAAGAGATTTTTAATATCACTGGATCATTCAAAAAACATTCATGAGTAGAATAAACCATGTGGTTATACTGTGTGAGTTAAAAACATAGTTTAGCCGCTACAAAATTAAACATCAGGTTGTAGGTTTAAATCAAGCGCAGGACTGTTAGTATGGGGGTGATGTGGGAGTAGTACTGACCTGATGGGGGAGAAGTGGTGTTGATGGTCTGGTGGGGTGTGATAGGGGGATGTTACAACAGGGGGACTACTGTCGGTGTTGGTAGGATTTGTGGATGTGGGGGTAGCTGTTGTTGATGTGTGTGGATTAGGTTCTCTGAGTTATCTACTTCTCCAGTCTGTGGGATTTTTCATTGCTTAGAGTCCATTTTGCTTAATCTGTGAACTTTATTGGGACAAAGCTTGTAAAGTGTGTATAAAGGAACCTGCAGCAGGAATAAACAGGTGCCGGGGTGTGAGTTGGGGAGTGAGTGGGGAAAGAGTCCAGGGGGCGGGGTGCCACTAGGGAAGAGAGACAGGGAGGTTAAAGTCTATTTCACAGTATACTTGAATTGAGTTTAATAGTGCAAGCTGGATTGTCTCAGGCTTACTTTATAATCCAGGAGATGGTTGCTGGGAGATTGGAAACTAAGATGCTGCGACGGTCCAGAGAGTGCTAAGAGTCGGAGGGCGAGCTGGCAGGCAGGAGAGTGACGACCGGATAGTGTCCAGGTGGTGAGTAATCGGTGTTAGTGACGTCACTGAGAGTGGAAATGGGAAGGCTCTTCAGCTGGTGTGATAAGATGACCACCGAGGTAAAAAGACTGGCAGAGACTGGGTGGCCCCACTGGTCCATAAGTACTGGAACTGGATTGAAAACAGGTGTGGGCAGCCAAAGAGCGGGCCCAAAACTCCACCCTGCTGGGAGGAGCCTGCCTGTGGAAAAAGCCCTAGCCCAAAAGGACACAGCAACATCCCATACCATGATAGTATATATATATATATAATACCACTGCTTAGACTCCCTACTTAATTGTTGTTCTATCATGAACTGGCTGAATCGGAGACAGTGAACTCAAGAGCAGAACCCAATCAAGAGACCACAGAGGGAATCACTGCAGTAATCCCTGAATCTTTCTGTTAACACGGAGCTCTGGGGTTTTAGCCAGGGGTACAGATTAACCAAGCTTAGCAGGTCTGGGTGGGATACTCTAAAAGGGAGGAAAGAAGGGTTAGTCTCAGAAATGTTCTCAGTGTGGATAGCAGTCTGTCCAAAGGGGAAGGAGATGGTGAATGAGGGCTTACTTGGGTTCAGAGTCTGAGGTCCAGATCAGCTAGCCGATCCTTGAGCTGGAAAGAGGTGCTGAAAAATAAAGCAAAGACTGATAAATAAAAACAGTGTTTCAAAAGTGCAGAGCAGAGCACTCCATGCAACTCATACAGAAAACTGAATACACAAGCATATCATCCTGAAGAATTATAATTTTTTCTTTCACTCCTAATGATACTTTTGGCTTTAGTTAGAAGAAACATATGGATATAACCTATGGTGATGAAAGCTGATATAGATTCTTTCATGAGTAAAATAAACCAGTGATTGTACTAATTTAGTTAAAACAATAGTTGAAGTTTATTTATCCAAAACAAAGCGAGGATTAACCATCAGGACCTGGTTTAAATCAAACATAGCAGTGTTAGCTGGAAGGTGTATGAAGGAGTATTAGGGCCACATTAAGAAAAAAAAGTGTGCATTTAGAGAATAAAGTCAAAATTTCAAGAAAAAAATACTTTTTGAGAAAAAAGTCAAAACTATTTTGAGATTAAAGTTGTCATTTCAAACCAAACAACTGTCACACTGTGCCAGTCTCACTATGTGTTACGTCTGCTTGTACCATGTTTGGTTACTTCCTGTTTTATTTTGACAGTCCTTTGTCCTGCACACTTAGTGTTTAGTTTTGCGTCCCCTTGTCTCATCTCTGTAATTATGTTCAGCTGTGCTCCTCACCCGTTGTATTTTCCCTCATTGTCCCTTCCCTTGTTCCTCGTTGTTTGTTAATCCTGCTGTGTACCTTTGTGCTTCACATTCATGTTTATGCCTCAAGTTCACGTTAATATCTCAAGTTCATGTTATGTTTCGTCAAGCCAAGTTTCATCATTAAAGCTTTAATTTTAAATTAAGCTTCTCACCTTGTGAGTCCTGCATTGGGGTCCTCTGCCTTGCCGGCCACAGCATCACCTCTGACAGTTTCAAAGGCATTTTACTTTATGTTCTGACTCAGTCGTATAAAGTGTACAGAGAAGGTTGGTAAGAACCTGCAGCAATACTGTTTTCACAGAGCTGACAGCTTTAATTATGGTCGCATAAACATCAGAGGTATGACTGATACAATTTCAGCTAAAACTTTTAACTGCTGCAATTCAATATAATTTACTCATAAAAACATCCCCTGGTACCAAATCCCATCTTTTATTCACCATTTCATAGTAAATTTGATGTTTTGACTGAAAGGTGCAAAGTCAGTTTGAGTAAATAAATGATCCTTTCGAGTTGGTTGGTTAGAACATAGTTTAAGCTTCTTTTTATCCTGTGGTTCAAACAAAATCAAATAGGAAGTGTTATACAAAGTGTGTAGATTAACAGGATACATGTGACCATACAGTCACAGGTCCTGTGTGTGTGTCTCAGCTTGGAGTGAGTGAAATAGTAAAAGATAACAGCTGTGATAGTCTGAAGGTATATATTTTATGAACACACACGCACGCACACACACACACACACACACACACACACACACACACACACACACACACACACAAAGCTCCTTAAGTCTTTATGGCTCATGATCAGATGGATAGGAAATTACCTTTTAAGAATAACACTAATACAGTGGAGATGATGCAGCAATGCTGAAGTATTAAAATAACACATTTAGTCTTTATGAGCACTGATGTGTATGTGTGGACTTTTAAGATCAATGCTCATTGGTTCCACACAGCAGGAATACAAAAATATGACTTGGCCATATTGGCAGCTCGTCCGCTTGAATAGTCATCTAGATGAGATTATCAGGAACAGGTGTGTGTTTAGCCTCTGGGTGACTGACTGCTCAGAGGGCAGAAACCAGAGTCGGGCCCAGGCCTGAACCACAGGCCAGGAGACCAAAACAAATGAGAGGGAGAGAGAGAGAGAAGAAGCTGGCACAGGGAGACAAAGGGCCATGACAAAATATTACAGTAGGCTTTGATCTTCTCAGCATGGAACACAACTAAATGAACCACTGAATGTCTGCTCCATACTTTGACACATGATAGTCTCCGATATGATACTCAGTCAAGTGAAGCCACATTAGCACAATGTTACAGCTTTTATTTTTAAAACCATATGTTGCAGACTTTGTCCAGCAAACACAGTTGTGCTACAAAGTAAAACACACGGTCTTGATGAACACTGGTGTCTCTGTGAACTCTTTTTTTAAGAGTCCCATCACATCCACAAATACACAATACATGAAATAGTCTAAAGATCTTAAATAGTTGTTAAACATGTTGCAGATTCGAGTAGATGAAACACATACACAAACCCTATAAGGAGGAGGGGGGATGATTGAGACAAAGCACCATACACATCAGTGTATTTTCAAATTAAATATTATTTTCATGTTTCTTTGTACCACACACTAACCCGTAGAGCCCTGGAGGGTTTTGCAGTATTAACACAGAGGGAAGAATTATTAGAGAAATATAAAATCCTAAATGGAGTGTTTAAAATGACCTCTTTCAGTAAATACCCAACTGTGCAACTTTAAAAGGAATAGTTAGAACTGCTTCCCCTTTCAAGGCCATGCAGGGGGAACCTGGCTTCACAATCATTGCAGCAACAACAACAACAACAACAAAACTGTTCAGGGAAACAAGTGGTGGAAACAACGCCACAGCATCATCCCATCAGGGAAGATATGGGAACCGTACAAGAAAGACCAACCAATGCAACTCTCTAGTACATGAGTGTATTTATTTCAAAGGCTATTATTAAGACATTCAATTCAGTCTGTATGAAGAATTTATTATGAAGATAAATTACAGAACATTTAGGAGCCATAGCTTTTTATTGAACTGGAGAAAAGTGAAAGTTCAAAGCTGATTTATCTGCATAATAATTCCAGTTATTTTGTTTAACTTTACAAAAGGTAAAAAATTAAAAACAGTCTCTCTGTTATTTGTTCCATAAATACATTATACATAGAAAAAAAAAATCAGTATTAATTTCTACGTGATAAAGACTTCAAATTCAGATTCAAAGAGACAAAAAATGCTGCATGTTTTAGTCACTCAGCCTCGTTTGTGTACTACAGTTCCTGCATATGAGCAAAAAGTGATTCAAGACAGAACAAATGTGATACAAAACATCATTAAAAAAATGCAACACAGGTACGTGAAGAATGAACCACAATAAAATGTCAACAAATTTAAACATAAGGTGTCACAGTAAACACTGTAAGCCCTGTTTTAAAGTAAAATGCTGATTTTCAGTAGCTTTTTAGTTTCTTTTGTCTGAAAATGGATTTGACCTCATATTTCTTTCAGCAGAGGTCATTAACGAGCCGTCTCTCGTGTGTCTGAAGGATTTGATAGAAGACGTCTTTTGAGGCATTGCCAGCTTTCAGGGGACCATTGTAGAGCTCCCTGATCTTCTCCTGAGAGGTTGGCAGACCTCTGATTGTGTCATAACTTTCTTGGTGGATCACTTGTTCTTTTAGGAGCTCATCCAGAATCGGACCAACGTTGCTCACTCTCTGGATCAGCTCCACTCTGTGTTTATCCACAAAGTGGTTTTCTGAGGGAAAAGTTACAGTGATTGGTTTCTTGATGCTCCAAAGCTGCAGACATGTTCCTACAAATGTTCAGGCTTCATTTCAAAATGCAAGAAAACTGCATTTCAAAAATGTTTATCACTGAAATTCTGCAAACAAGACCGTTAAGTTCTGTTCATGAAACTTTAAGGATAATTCTTAATTCTTGAATATTTCCCATAATCATGCCTGTTGTGGCTTTATGGGTCTTTGTAAATTTTTACTTTAGTACCAGAAGCTCAGGGAAACACACAGTTGCACAAAACAGAGGACAGAGCAAAACCAACTGCATATTCATGAAAAATATGATTTACTGCATGAATCAGTTTTTAAATATTTGTTTTTAGTTGGACTCAGAATAAAAAATAGGTCATTTTGACCTAATTGGAATTCTAATTATTATGCTCATACTGGCTGATTTGTTAACATTTTTAACAGACCAGATGGCCGCTCCATGCAGCTTGAGTCTAAAAGAAATTGTTAAAGCAAAAGAAACACACACACACACACACACATACACACACAGCTGATTGTCAAACTTGGGCTCCTTCACACTAGAGTTCATGAGAACTTTTCAGGCTTGTATGCCCAGCCTGCTGCTCTTCATGCAACCATGACTGCATCCCCTCACATGGAAAGAGGTCTTTTGTGAAGTGACTCTTTTTGAGCCTCTGAAAAATGGGGGGCTCTGTTTAAATATGGTTATAATTCCTAAACAATTAGTGCAATACTTTTATTGAACCCCTTGAATTAAAGCTGAAAATGTGCTTTTGATTCAGAATCCACTGTGGTGGTATGCAAGTACAAAATTACAAAAAAGAAGGTGTCATTGTTCATGAAAATGCAATAGAATAGAATTAAATAAAGGAGGTCTTAGTTATTGGGCCACCACAGATCTAAATAACAGCCAAACTGCTTATTGCCAGAGTCTCTAAGTGCTTCAAATCTACTGCTTCATTCTTTTTTCCATTGCAAACTTTATCCAAAAATAAAAAGTGCATATTACGTAACATCTGAAAAAGAAACAAAAACAATTCCTCCCATAAAAACTCCTAAACCTTGTGGAAAACCTTCCCGGACGATCTGAAGCTCTTATACGGCTACAGTACAGCTGTAGACTACATTTTATTTATTTATACAATAAATGTATTTTTTTTAAATAAAGTGTAGTGTAATGTAGTGCTAAAAAAAAAAGAATTGTTATGTAACAACATCAGTGTTTCCACGGTGACCTGCTGTGTTATGAACAGAGAACTCATCAGGCAGTTCTAGAATTCCACTTCAGACATCCAAAACAATTCATTTGTGCCGGAGAGACGATTGAGTTCAGAGGATTTTTGGTTTCTGTCTTTGAGTTGACAAATGTTTTTTGAGTATATTTGCCTGTTTCTGTTCCCTCTTGAGATACACAACAGCGGCATTTCCATGGAAGCGAGTAGAGGAATCTACAAACCCATCAGGGTATGAGAGAGTTTTTCTTTGTACTGCATTTAAACATTTTAAAGAGGTTGATGTTTTTTTTAAGCTAACAAACTGAGAATCAAATGAACTAATGATGAGTAATTTCTTATTTCTATGCCAGGTGTTGTTTAGCACACCAATATATGAAACAGCTGTTAACACCTGTTGGCACGTTCAAGGATACAAGACTCAGGTAAGATCCACTATCCATCCAAGCCCAAACTGACATCAAATATGTAGAAGTCTGCAAAACAGTGTGGTCTTGATTGAATATCTACTTTTCGTTTTAGATTGCAATAATGAGGGAGTTCCTCAGACTGCAGCAAAAAAATCAGATCCCACCTCACATCACTGCGGAAGATATGAGTAACCTGTTGGTGGAGGAGAGCAGAAAGACCGTTAGAGAGCAGTGAGCTACTGAGACACCTACAGAGCATCCAGCTCACACCTGATAGTCTGTAACAAAGTGTAAATGCTGAGTTAAAACCTGTTTTGTTTCCTTTCAAGGCTCTGGGAGTTTAAATTGGAGGATCTGGAGGAAACAGAGGCCAAACCTCTTCTGAAACTAGTAAGTCTAGAAAGATTTGTAGATTTTTTTCACTAAGTTCACAAAAGCTCAAAACAAAAGTGCACTTTATGTGTTTTTGTTCCAGGTGTGGGCAGTAAACGTTATCAATAAAATGAGAGACGTTGAATTTCAAGCCCGGATGCTACTCGAATTTCCGAAGGCCACACCTCCTACATTTCAGTGAGTCACATTTGATAAACAATCATTAACAGTTCAACTACAGTGTTTCACTGTTTCTGGGTTTAAAACAACACATAACCTTAATCTACAGAAACCCTAAACTCCTCCACCTGGCCAAAACATACATTGAGCTCCTGAAAAAGAAGCAGCAGGAAAGCCAGACCTCCAGACTGCACACTGCAGAGGAAGTGGTGATAGAGGTTGTTCCCAGAGTTCTGCAGGGCTTCTGGCAGCTTTCTCCCAAACCTTCTTCTCCTGCTCCATTAGAGACGACCTGGTCCAGACCATCCGGAGAGAAATAAGGGAGAAATACCCACTCCACATTCTGCTCCACAACATTTCAAACTTTGCACCAGAGCTGCTCACTACGATTTCTGCTGTAGCAAAGAAGTACATTTGCAAGCTCTTTGAGGAAACCCCTGCTCAAAGTCTGCCAATGTCTGAGGTTCAGAAGTGTGAGGAACCCCCTGCTGAAAGCCTGCCTTTAACTGAGGTTCAGCCCAGTGAGGAACCCTCTGCTACACCTCTATCCTTGACTGAGCTTCAGCCCAGTGAGGAACCCTCTGCTACACCTCTATCCTTGACTGAGCTTCAGCCCAGTGAGGAACCCTCTGCTACACCTCTATCCTTGACTGAGCTTCAGCCCAGTAAGGAACTCCCTGCTACATCTCTATCCTTGACTGAGCTTCAGCCCAGTGAGGAACCCTCTGCTACACCTCTGTCCTTGACTGAGCTTCAGCCCAGTGAGGAACCCTCTGCTACACCTCTATCCTTGACTGAGCTTCAGCCCAGTGAGCAACTCCCTGCTACACCTCCATCTGTGTCTGAGGTTCAGAAGAGTGAGGAACCCCCTGCTGAAAGCCTGCCGTTGTCTTGGGTTCAGCCCAGTGAGGACCGCCCTGCTAAACCTCCATCGTTTAAGAAGGCAAAGAAGAAAAAAATGGGTTTTTTTCCAGAAACTGAAAACTCTGTGTTGTTGCTGTGTCTGTCCTACAGCAACTGACTGATTATCGTTCTCCTTTCACCTCCCTTCCCCTTTTCTCCTTTACTCTCCTTTCACCTCCTGACTCCTTTCACCCACTTTTTTTCCCTCTATCCTTTATTGTTGATATGGTGCTATGCAAATGAAACTGAATTGGATTGAATTAAATTGAATTAATTGAACTGAATTGAGTTGTATTTTATTGTTTTGAATTGAATAAAGGTTAACATTGCTTCATATGTGCTACATTTGCTTTGTTAGTGTTCAGAATTAAATTCTGTTCATAGCAGGACATCAGTATATTCATCAGGACTTAGGAGCATGAGTAAAAGCAGCATTTAGACTCTGCAAAGCTGATAAGAACCACACACATCGTCGAGCATTTCCAGATGTGTGTTTTACAGTGGTTTATTTAGGAACAGAGCTGTATCAGTCTAACATAAAAGTATCAGCATGAAGGGATGTATGGGAAAAAAATGCCCATTTAGATAAAGACCCTTGTTGTATAACTTCAGAGTTTCACTCATTCATTGTTACTTAGACTTTAAAGTTACAATTTGCTGCTGTGTTAAAACAACAAAATATTTGACCAATTACAGCTTACCGAAACATTAATTTGAGAATTTAAAAAAACAAAGATAAAGAATGATTATCAGAATATCAGTATGCATCCTATATTTAAATGCATAGAGGATGTATGAATGAGAATGTACCAAAAGACTTTGTCAGCCAAGCAGCCTCCAAGAGGACCAAAAAGGAGTCTCCCGTAGGTTCAGGCAGGGATGCAGCACACCTGAGCTTGACATGCTCAGGTGTGCTGCATCTAAAATTGGGTGGGCTCCACCCAGTAACTACCTGAAAAAGGTAGACACCAGCAATAAGAAAACAAGGCCAGCCCAGTGGCCATCACAGTCATGTTTTTCAGTATTTCAACATTTTTTCCAGTTTGCATTTTATTATATGTATTGTGTGTTTTTGAAAAGCATTTTTAACACTGATTTTTGTGATCTAAAAGCAAACCTGATTACTGTAATTCATATTATTATGAGCTGTCTTATGAGTGAGGTTAACTAACCTCTGGGGCTGCTAAATCAGACTAACCATGGCTGGATTCATGAAGTGTAGATAACTTACAGCTAGCTGGTTGACCTTAGCCTGATTGCTTGATTTTGCATGCAACACTGTTGCATGCAAAAAGCCTTCTGAGTGGATGCTTTCGGTATCCAAACTAAAGGGACGAGCAGCCTGTCGCAAAAAACCTACAATCTGTCCCGATACTTTTAGCTCAGTCTATGAAAAATAATCGAGTTTGACAGGAATAAAATTGTATTTTTTAAACAACAACAAGGTGATTCCCAAAAACTTGGGATATCTCAGCATGGTGTCCAGTGCCTTCTTGAAAAAAGTGAGGAAACTGGATAAGTGGAGGAGAAACAAAGTAGTGTCAGGCCTTTAAAAAAAAGAAATTATTTGAAAGTCACATTTTTAAGAAATAGAACAAATTCCAGCAAAGGCACAGCAAAACTTGCATTTCATTGAATTATTTTTAATACTCAGATACTGTAGTGTCTGACACACCTGTGTGAAATTGCATGTATGTTTCTCTGGTAAACATATAGGAGAATTCCAGCAAGGGGCCTCTCAGGTTTGGAAGCTCATCTTCCCTGTTTATCTTAAAGGTGTAAAACTGAAGATTCTCTGGTTTCTACCAGCTTTCTTGGGGGCTCAGTCTATTGGTGACAACGTGTGTACCAGATGTTAAAGCCTATATAAGGCTGTAGTTGTCTTTGTTCGGGGTGTAGAAGATCATTGGCTTTCTCTCATCCAGATGTCTCAAGCATCTGTATTTTGACATTGTCTTTTTGTAATAAACCTTATTTATAAAGATTGTGTTGACCAAGAATTCCTTCAATCACTACATCATGGCATCAATGTCAAGAAACCACAATACTCAGTGAATCCTCCACTAATGGCTTATGCCAGGGATCCTCACATCCAGGCCTCGAGAGCCGGATTCTGCAGGTTTGTCTCTGCTTCAACACACCTGATTCCAATGCAGAAGTCATGAGCAGGATTCTGGAAAACTTGAGTGCATACTGAGCAGGTAATTCCACCATTTGATTCAAGTGTGTTGGATCAAGGACACATCTAAAACCTGCAGGACACATCCCCGACTCCGCGGGGATAGGCTACGTCTTAATCAGCCTTTCACGGCTAGTAAGGGTATTTAATCGGCGCTTCAGTGGCGATCACCCGGCGTCAATGGTCTATTTAGCAGGTGCTTTTGCAGAGCAGGTTTGCCTATACTGATATTTTTAAGATCCCTCTATGAAGGCTCATTTTTGTAGAATACTGCACCAACTCAGGCGTCAAGTATAAAAGCCACACTGATTGCTCGGTTCAAGTCTGATCAAGGCGTACGTTTAAAAATGTCACAACTCAGCCTTAAAACGGAAGCCAGCAGAAAGACACAAGCAAATACAATGAAGCCTACAAAATCCGTGGTTTTACTGTCAATGCAAAAATGTTATGCCCTTTTTATTTCTTCTGGTAAGCTGAGCTATAAGTTATATACTGTTTTGTAAAAGGAATAAGCTGATAAAGCTGACAATTAACCAGTGTTTATAGTTTTAACAAGTTTTACTGCACTGTTAAAAAAAATCCGTTGAATTTACGGTAAAATACTGGCAGCTGTGGTTGCCAGTACTTAACTGTAAACTGCTCTACGGTAAATACTGTAAACAGATTCACGGTAAAGTACCGGCAACCACAGCTGCCAGTATTTTACCGTAACCAGGTTCACGGAAAAGTACCGGCAACTACAGCTGCCAGTATTTTACCGTAAACAGGTTCACGGTAAAGTACCGGCAACCACAGCTGCCAGTATTCTACCGTAAACAGGTTAACGGTAAAATACCGGCAACCACAGCTGCCAGTATTTTACTGTAAACGGGTTCACGGTAAAACACCATAAAAAGGTTCAGGGTACATTGTTGTAAACGGGTGCAAGGAAAAATACCGTAAACAGGTCCACAGTACAATACCGTAAACGGGTCCACGGTAAAATACCGTAAACCGGGTCCACGGCAAAATGCTGTAAACCGGGTTCAATGCAAAATACCGTAAGCTGGGTTCATGGTAAAATACTGGCCACTATGGTTGCCTATATTTTACTGTATAAAATACGGTGACAATTTAAAACCATTTATGATAAACAATTCCAAATACAAATGATATACCTTAAACCTAATTACAGTCGATGAAAAACAGAATACAACTGTGTGATACATAACAGTATTTAATTGTAAAAATCAACATTACATTCAAACAGTGGAAGCTGTTGTTGCCAGAACTTCATCCAGAAAAAATAGAACACCAGTGGCTAAGATTTTACAACCAACTGCCCGTGGTTAATTACAGAGAAAATAACATATAAAGCCCATTACAAAGACATTGTTGAAATATAAACAGTTTTTGCATTTAGACATTTTTTGGGAAAAGTATGTAATTGTAGTGTCACCAGTTCTGCTTGAGTACCCCGGTTAGTCATCAGGTGTTTGCTGTGGAATTGCAGGATCCTCTCTGCAGCCAGAATAACAAAATAAAATAAAGCAGTAATAATAAGAATGATAATATTATAGTTCTTACACAAATGAATTAAACAAATTTTCAGTCAACACACACTGAACTGTCCAACCACTTACCTCTGTTTATCCTTGACAAGACTGGTTTCTGATCAGACAGGTAGATTGGTAGGACAGCAAAGTAGTTGATTAAGTCCATCTGAACCACTGGCAGGTCAGAAGATAGGACTGACAGGACCAACATCCTCCTAAGTTAGAGAGGTATCAACACTGTCACTCTGCTCACTGCACATGTAGCAAATTACATTCGAATACATTTCACACTCAAATCCATAAATAGTTGGGCCTCACCTGGTACTACATGCACCACATGTCACGCTGGCCAAGGTTTGATTCCAGTTTGGGCCTTTTGCTGCAGATCATCCCCTCTCCCTGCTGTGTTTCCCGTCTGTCTACTGACACTGCTCAATGAAGTAGGCATGCCACAAAAATACAAATAAAATAAAAGACAGAAAGCATAAATAAAGAAATGATAAAAATAAAATAAACAAAATAATTTAAAAATCTTTAACTATAACCATTTAAAAGTGTTAACAGCTGTCTTAGAGACAAACATTAACAGGAGCAGATACACTATGTCAGGGGTGGCCAACTCCAGGCCTCGAGAGCCGGTGTCCTGCAGGTTTTAGATGTGTCCCTGATCCAACACACCTGAATCAAATAGGACTCTGGAGAACTTGAGTGCATACTGAGGAGGTAATTCAGCCATTTGATTCAGGTGTG